>NC_136251.1:5277500-5302500 GCF_053564925.1 Oryzias latipes | reverse complement strand
CATGCGGCCCCTTTATGTCTGATCGAAGAAAAATAGACATTAGTAAGAACAACCACATTTCATACATAAGGCAGATGTTCTGTTGAAAAATTCAAGGATTTGAAGTTTGCATCATGGTTCAAAAAGTACAGTAAGGGTCATTAAATTCTCCTTTTACATTTCTAGCTGAGATGCACCAACAATGGTGTAACAAATTGTGGATTGTCACTACTGACATCACTCTACCTACTGCTAAATACAGCATGGAGTGTCTTTTATTTTGAAAGGAAGTCATGTGAACCTGTCAAAAGTTATAAAGCGAGACTTCGTGGCTCCTATCTGGTCGCAGATCTCTGGCCTAGTGGGGAACAAAGCTAAGGAATGCTGACATTTTTAATTAAATGAGTGAGGAATTCATACAATTGAATAATCTGTTTGCTATTGCATTAAAAATGAAGACATTTTTTTGTACTTGTGAAATATGTTAAATGGTTGAATAGTGTAATTTCCAGTTTAAAGTGCTTTGAGGCTATTTAATAAGCGACTCGTCGCATTTCGGGCAGACACTCGGCAGAATTGCAGGTTACTCCCCTAGGGCGGGTCTGTTAATTAACCCACCTGCTTAGCGTCCTATTTAAGTCAGGTGTACAATTGTTCATTCTCTCTTACCTTCAGCGCTCATTCTTTGCCGGTCTCCGAGCCCGCGGGTCTCCTTCTCTTTCGGCGTCTTGCCGTGTTCCCCCGTCCTTGGGAAGGATGATCCCCATCTTTCTGATGTGGGGTTTTGGTTTCGCCGCGTCTGCTCTCCTTAATTTCTCCTCCGATCCGCGGGCGGCTGACGATCCGCGGGCGGCTGACGGCGCACAGCGCGTTCGTTTCGCCGCGGTCGCGTGCATCTGCAGGGGGTGTGCTTTCCGCAATGTTCGGGATGTCCGTGCCCCCCGATCAGGAGTAGTCGGGTCTTCTCGTCTGCCGTGGTCACCCCAATTATCCACGGTGAGCGTCATGCGGTACTTTTCCCGTGTAGTTTTCTATGGCTGCGTCTCACTTCCTGTTTACTTCGGTGACGTCACGCCCCTAAGGACCCTGGGAATTGTAGTTTTTCTCCGGGTCCTTTATGATGCACTTCTGATTCTTTTTCTGCTGCGTAGTTCTGCGTCGTCCGGTTGTTTTATTTTTTTTTAGGGGTTGTGGGGTCCTTTCTGTGGTTGTGAAGGCTGGCAGACCTCGTTTGGACAGGTTTCTCATGCTGGCTGAATTTATCGTGGCTTTTAGCATTTGTTTTCTATTGCTGTTTTGTTCTTTGGGAGCTGTGTGTAACTCTTGATTGTCTTTAATTTGATGCTGGCTTTATTATTATGGCGGTTTTTCTGTTTGTTTTCTTCGTTGTTGAAGCTGCTGGTTAGTTGGAATGTGAATCAGTGTCTCTTGGACCCGTCTCTGCTCTATGGACATTTTCCCTTATGATTGGTCTCTCTTATGCAGCGTCTATGGCTCATTTTATTCACTCAGCGATCCTCATTCATTGCCCCCGCACGTTCTGCTCCGCCTGTTTTTTCCCTGCTCTGTGTACCCCAGTGGGTCCTGCCCGGTCCTCAGGGACTTGCGTCGGCCGCATTAGATTAGTGAGTGTGTCGGTCTCGTCGCGGCCTTGTTTTCTCGGCTGGGGGTAGTTCGATCCTGGGCCGCGTGTTCCTGTTCTGGATTTTCGTGTTTTGCGTTTGATCTTTCCCTCTCTATGCCTGGAGTGGTTTTGTGATGACTGTTGTGTCTTCAGGCTTCCTCCAATTGTTCTCCTGTGTCTGCGCCTTCTGGTTTGGGGGAAAAGGATTTAAGAAGAGTGGTTTGTGTTTGACCGGCCGCCAGAATCTACAGCTCTGATGGTTCTTAAGGGGTCGTCCGGTTATTTCATCCTTGGAGATTATATTAAGGCTGTTTCAATATTGAATGATAGTATTGTGTCATCGGTTGACTTGGTTAATTAACACTTTGAGCAACTTCTACCCTGACCATAGGAAATATATCACTTGCGCTCTCAAGCTTAGTTCAAGAGTTAAATCTTGTGTCCACAAGTCAGTCTTCGGTCTGCCTTTTCTAAGCAGATGGCACTCTGCTAGATGCATCCCCATTTGGAGGCTTGTTATACTCCGCCTCTGAATGCTTAAGGTTCAGTCTAGCAAAAATAATATCAAAACCTATGATCCCTCATGGCTCTCAAGTTCTCTTTTGCAGTATCCAGTCGCCCTTGGCTAAATAAAAAATTTGAGAACCATTAATATCATATACAAGGCATCAAATCCAGCCGAGCTGTAATCCTCTGCTACGTGGGATGTTGACCTTCCTCAGCTACAAATCTCCTTGGCTACTCTTCCCATCTACTACTCCTACTCCTCGATGGCCTCCTGAAGGTGCGTCCCTCTGAAACTGTCAAAGGTTACTTTTATCATTGGAATATATATAAAAAAAAAATTGGTGTTAAGATTTCGTGCAGGTCATATATTTCACTATTATTTCACTGTTGGAATTTGTAATTATGGTGGTTTCTAGGGTGCGATAAATCCACAATGGGTCTTTACCTTAACTATCTACTAAATTTCACTTTCTCAGATTTGTTTTTAAAAGCACTGTTATTTAATTTATCTCAATCATTTTGAAACTGATCAGTTTCTGGGTTATTTATATATTCTTGTCAAGACTAATACTGCTTTGTTTTTTATCTATGCATCGCATCCTGAGCCTGCGAACCCTCACGCCCCGATCAGCTTCTCCGTTTCCAGGAAATGATGTCACCCATGCATTCCCTGATCTGGTGCTGCAACGATGACTGCTTAACGTACCTATTGCTGCACTGAAAGTGAAGGGGTGGTGGACCTCCTCTGCGTTCCAAGGACACTTCTGGCTTGAATCAATCTATGTCAGCTGCAGAATGAGTGTGAAATTCTTGGATTATAAATGTTGAAAGAAAATTATTTGTCAGGTGGAAGCCTCAAAATTTAGGTTGCTCTAAGTTGTATCAATTCAATCATTTTAATTGGTATGCCAAATGGGAGAAAACTTTGTGGCCGTTAAGCTCGTTGTGGTATTGTCGTTGGAGTTCGTAATAATGGAAGTTATTAAGCCTGCGTGAGTAGCATGCATAATGTGTATATAATGGCGTCGAGCCCGTCATAGTGTGATGGCAGCTTAGAATAATGGATTTTACTAAGCTTGTGTGAATATTATGCCAGATGAAATGTTTATGGCCGTTAACCCGTCATAGTATGTGATGGAAGCTTCAAATATGGGGTTATTTCATTCATGGCATAGGATGTCATCGGGAGCATTGTATTGGATGTAAGTTTGTGTCATCCTAGGGTCGTCCATGGCGGCTAGAATTATAGTTCCGCACAGCGTTTTGCGGACGTGGGCTTTACGTTCTAAGATCAGGTAGGAGTACTTCTTATGTCGGCTCCCATTTCATTTCTTTCCCTCTCTCTTTGAGGTAGTATGCTCCCCTGGTGAATGGGAGCGGCCCAACGGTCAATAGTGCCGGGGTAAACACATAGCAGATACACTAGATAGCATGTTCCCTTCGTAGAGTGGTTCTCGAAGGGAGCGGCCAAACGGTCAATGGTGCCGGGGTAAAAACATAGCAGATACACTAGATAGCATGTTCCCTTCGTAGAGTGGTTCTCGAAGGGAGCGGCCAAACGGTCAATGGTGCCGGGGTAAACACATAGCAGATACACTAGATAGCATGTTCCCTTCGTAGAGTGGTTCTCGAACGGGAGCGGCCAAACGGTCGATGGTGCCGGGTAAACACATAGCAGATACACTAGATAGCATGTTCCCTTCGTAGAGTGGTTCTCGAAGGGAGCGACCCAAACGGTCAATGGTGCCGGGTAAACACATAGCAGATACACTAGATAGCATGTTCCCTTCGTAGAGTGGTTCTCGAAGGGATCGGCCAAACGGTCAATGGTGCCGGGTAAACACATAGCAGATACACTAGATAGCATGTTCCCTTCGTAGAGTGGTTCTCGAAGGAAGCGGCCCAACGGTCAATGGTACCGGGTAAACACATAGCAGTCATACTGGAAAATGAAATGAAATGAAGTGAAAATGGAATGCAGCCAAAAACACACCTCATCTTATTTACACACTGATTATACATTCACATTTTCTTCTTCTGGATGATCTTGGCGTTGGGGGTTTTTGTTACCCTAAAGCGTAAGGAAAATAATTATCTTAAGAGAAGTCCTCCCTCAAGTAGAAGCCGCGAATGATGAGTATAAAATACATGGTGTTTAAATTGATTCAGGTTGTGTAATCTTGTTGGCTCCCCTCCAGTCTTCTTTTTCTCTCTCTCTCTTCAGATAGTATGCTCCCCTGGTGAACGGGAGCGGCCCAACGGTCAATGGTGCCGGGTAAACACATAGCAGATACACTAGATAGCATGTTCCCTTCGTAGAGTGGTTCTCGAAGGGAGCGGCCAAACGGTCAATGGTGCCGGGTAAACACATAGCAGATACACTAGATAGCATGTTCCCTTCGTAGAGTGGTTCTCGAAGGGAGCGGCCAAACGGTCAATGGTGCCGGGTAAACACATAGCAGATACACTAGATAGAATGTTCCCTTCGTAGAGTGGTTCTCGAAGGGAGCGGCCAAACGGTCAATGGTGCCGGGTAAACACATAGCAGATACACTAGATAGCATGTTCCCTTCGTAGAGTGGTTCTCGAAGGGAGCGGCCAAACGGTCAATGGTGCCGGGTAAACACATAGCAGATACACTAGATAGCATGTTCCCTTCGTAGAGTGGTTCTCGAAGGGAGCGGCCAAACGGTCAATGGTGCCGGGTAAACACATAGCAGATACACTAGATAGTATGTTCCCTTCGTAGAGTGGTTCTCGAAGGGAGCGGCCAAACGGTTAATGGTGCCGGGTAAACACATAGCAGATACACTAGATAGCATGTTCCCTTCGTAGAGTGGTTCTCGAAGGGAGCGGCCAAACGGTCAATGGTGCCGGGTAAACACATAGCAGATACACTAGATAGCATGTTCCCTTCGTAGAGTGGTTCTCGAAGGGAGCGGCCAAACGGTCAATGGTGCCGGGTAAACACATAGCAGATACACTAGATAGAATGTTCCCTTCGTAGAGTGGTTCTCGAAGGGAGCGGCCAAACGGTCAATGGTGCCGGGGTAAACACATAGCAGATACACTAGATAGCATGTTCCCTTCGTAGAGTGGTTCTCGAAGGGAGCGGCCAAACGGTCAATGGTGCCGGGTAAACACATAGCAGATACACTAGATAGCATGTTCCCTTCGTAGAGTGGTTCTCGAAGGGATCGGCCAAACGGTCAATGGTGCCGGGTAAACACATAGCAGATACACTAGATAGCATGTTCCCTTCGTAGAGTGGTTCTCGAAGGAAGCGGCCCAACGGTCAATGGTACCGGGTAAACACATAGCAGTCATACTGGAAAATGAAATGAAATGAAGTGAAAATGGAATGCAGCCAAAAACACACCTCATCTTATTTACACACTGATTATACATTCACATTTTCTTCTTCTGGATGATCTTGGCGTTGGGGGTTTTTGTTACCCTAAAGCGTAAGGAAAATAATTATCTTAAGAGAAGTCCTCCCTCAAGTAGAAGCCGCGAATGATGAGTATAAAATGCATGGTGTTTAAATTGATTCAGGTTGTGTAATCTTGTTGGCTCCCCTCCAGTCTTCTTTTTCTCTCTCTCTCTTCAGATAGTATGCTCCCCTGGTGAACGGGAGCGGCCCAACGGTCAATGGTGCCGGGTAAACACATAGCAGATACACTAGATAGCATGTTCCCTTCGTAGAGTGGTTCTCGAAGGGAGCGGCCAAACGGTCAATGGTGCCGGGTAAACACATAGCAGATACACTAGATAGCATGTTCCCTTCGTAGAGTGGTTCTCGAAGGGAGCGGCCAAACGGTCAATGGTGCCGGGTAAACACATAGCAGATACACTAGATAGAATGTTCCCTTCGTAGAGTGGTTCTCGAAGGGAGCGGCCAAACGGTCAATGGTGCCGGGTAAACACATAGCAGATACACTAGATAGCATGTTCCCTTCGTAGAGTGGTTCTCGAAGGGAGCGGCCAAACGGTCAATGGTGCCGGGTAAACACATAGCAGATACACTAGATAGCATGTTCCCTTCGTAGAGTGGTTCTCGAAGGGAGCGGCCAAACGGTCAATGGTGCCGGGTAAACACATAGCAGATACACTAGATAGCATGTTCCCTTCGTAGAGTGGTTCTCGAAGGGAGCGGCCAAACGGTCAATGGTGCCGGGTAAACACATAGCAGATACACTAGATAGTATGTTCCCTTCGTAGAGTGGTTCTCGAAGGGAGCGGCCAAACGGTTAATGGTGCCGGGTAAACACATAGCAGATACACTAGATAGCATGTTCCCTTCGTAGAGTGGTTCTCGAAGGGAGCGGCCAAACGGTCAATGGTGCCGGGTAAACACATAGCAGTCATACTGGAAAATGAAATGAAATGAAATGAAATGAAGTGAAAATGGAATGCTGCCGAAAACACACCTCATCTTATTTACACACTGATTATACATTATACATTCACATTTTCTTCTTCTTCTGGATGATCTTGGTGTTGGGGGTTGTTACCCGAAAGTGTATGGAAAAATAATTGTCTCAAGGAATTGAACGGAGCCTTATGCCAAAACGAAGTTGTGAATCAAATTGTGAATGTCATCCTAAAGATGTTGTGAAAACCTAAAGATGTCGTGAAATAAATGTTCTTCTGCAAGAGTTGTCTGACTGAAATAAGCGACTCGTCGCATTTCGGGCAGACACTCGGCAGAATTGCAGGTTACTCCCCTAGGGCGGGTCTGTTAATTAAACCACCTGCTTAGCGTCCTATTTAAGTCAGGTGTACAATTGTTCATTCTCTCTTACCTTCAGCGCTCATTCTTTGCCCCTCCCTCCTCCCCGGCTTCCACCTGTGGGCTCCGTTACGGGGGTTGTTACCCGAAAGTGTATGGAAAAATAATTGTCTCAAGGAATTGAACGGAGCCTTATGCCAAAACGAAGTTGTGAATCAAATTGTGAATGTCATCCTAAAGATGTTGTGAAAACCTAAAGATGTCGTGAAATAAATGTTCTTCTGCAAGAGTTGTCTGACTGAAATGTAGAGAGTTTTGGGACAGTCTTCAGGTCCCGTGACTCAAGGAGAAGCACAAATACCACACAACGTCGACAAACAGGGAGCAGAAGTAGGATTTTATCAAATCAAAATATTCAATTTGTCTGTGGAAAACAGGAAGAGACACTGTCAAAAGAAAAGCTGTCAAGCAAGAATTTAATTGGAGTTCAGTCTGAATTATTAGAGCATGACAGCCATCAGACCAGGCAAACAGACGGCAGGCACCTCCACACGTTCACCCTCAGTCTCCTCTTTTTTTTAAGGTTCATCTACGCCTTTATTGTTCAAACTTCTCTCTTCAAGTAGCAAAAAGTCTAACCTGATTCTAACTGGAAAGGCTAAGAAACTCTGATTGGTTTTAAAGTTCAATGTCCCAACGTAAATCCAAATTTCCAAAAATATTGCTATTCACATTTTTCTAGAAAAGAGCTGCACGTAAAAAGCTGACATGTGTCCATAAAGTTCATGTATAGTTATTCCAGGGGATGGTTGTAATTATCAATGTGAAATATTTAAACTGTTATTTCTTGTATTTCAGAAAAATCCTCTTCAGTTCTGTGATTTAGTATCAGCAGACATGCTGCAGTTTCTCTTTATTGTTTCCGTTTTTCTCTCCTGCAGCCCCCCTCTGTTGGTCTTATCTGCAGAGTTGAGGAGCTGTGACATTCTGTCAGTGTTGTGGAAACACGAGGAGAACGTCATGCTTCAGAGAGTGTCTTTTCTCTGTGAATGTGTGGGAGGAAGAGGGACAGGCCTAATCACTGCCTTTCTTTTCATCACACGAACTCCCCCAGAAGAAAACAGCTTAAGTCCATGTCTGAGTTCCCTAAATGTAGTAACCAAAAAGGGCAAATAGTGTCAAGATAGAAGCTTTGAAGAGTGAATGAGGTGGGAGGAGCTAGCAGTGTGTGATAGTGTGCTTTGCTTTTGCTCCACATAATAAGGATAAATTTTCCACATTTGAACTTTAGTTTCATGTGAAATGCAATCAAATATGTCAAAGGAAACGTAAAAAGCAGCGTGCTTTAGTTTTCCTAACTCTGCAGGACGGTCAGAAGAACCAGGACATGGAGCCAGGATTGTTTTTAGCTAAGATGATTTGTTTAGGAGCTTCCTCCACCCTTTCCTCTCATAGCCGTTGGGACAGGCGGCTTTCGCCTTCATGAGGGGTGGGGTGGAGGGGAAGTCTGGTTTGTTATTGCTGGGACATTTGACATGCTGCCATTCCTCTCTACGTGTTTTGTTTCATTCAGATGTTTAAACAAACATTTGTTAGCAACAATAGAGGCTAAGTATTCATATCAAATAGTTTAAATCTGGCAAGTGACTCACCTGTCATGTATTGGAGAGTTCTAGATCCCTGCAGGATTCCTGTTAGGAGAGCTGGTCTTCTTTGTGCATGCTGTTTGTGTTCTAAACCAGGGTTCAACTTAAGCTAGGATGCAGAAACCATTTAGTTATACTGCAAAACGAGGTTGCCCAAAAAGTAGGAAAGGATCACTTAAAAGAAAGTAATTAGAAAGTAGTAAAATGATCTGTCCAGCAAAGTATTTCCTCTGATAATAGGATGTTTCATCTGAAAACAAGGAGTTCCCCACAAGCATTCCAAAATGGGGAAAAAAAGCTAAATGTGCTGTTAGAATGACTTCAAATTGAATATTATGCTCATTAATGAGTAATTTTTTTAGTAGTTTGAAGCTGATAGTTTGTATTTTTATGTTTTTATGTAACTAATTGTAGCTTATTTTGATTACAGTAACAAAAAACTAAGTGGAAATGACTTATTTTAGAGCAAAATGTGAACAAATGAGAATAATATCATCTTAGTACAGGTTTCTCCATTTGAATAAATCCTCATAAAATCTAAAACTAGAACATGTATGTAAATTGTTGCTTCCAAAATAATCTAAATGAAAATCTAACACATTTATTGAACTTCAAAACGAACATCTTTAAAATTCAACCAAAATTGTGTGTGAAATTTAAGGGCATTTCATGTGTTAAATGAATTTTTGTCTTGATTTTGGCTTATTTCAAAAACAATTTCTTTCATTCTAGATCCTACCTCTGTAGAAGAATACTACGTCAAGCCTGCTGAAATGTTTTTAAGGTCTAAAAACAAGATTTTAAAACTTTGCAAGTACAATTTTGCAGTATACTGAGTGGTTTAACTATATTATTTCAGTCACTGAGCAAATTAATTAAAATCATAGAGAGTATTCCAACTGCAATCTGAAAGTATTTTGATTCTGCATTCATGAGCGTCTGACAAAACACAAACATTAATGTTTATTTTAAGGCAATTTAATAACATACTATTTTACATTTCTGCTTGAGAGGAAAAACATAAAATTTACAACTGCTGTCTGTTTGAACAATTTTAAGATGGATTTATTGCTTTCCTTTAACATTTTTTGTACATTTCTCAAGGAGAAAAGTTAAACCGGTGATATAAACTTTTAGACAGAGGTGGGGGCCAAACTTTTCCTTCCTTTAACATGATTTCAGTCTGATGTTTTAAATTCTTTTTAGATGGTATTGCATGCAATAAATCTCAACACAATGCATTAATTAAAGCATCACATTTTCATTGGATTCTTTATCTATCCATACTCTGTACAGATTAATCAATAATCCATTTTTGCTGGGAGGGATTTTTTACCTTTTAGTTTAACTCAGTGTTACATTTGTTTTGGTGGGAAATTTGAAGCATGTTTTCTTTGTCTTGTATTTTTGGAAGCTTTGAACCCTGTACTGTACACAACCCAAACAGCCTTTATGTGTCCCAATCTGATAAAGCACGCGTGCTCTATCATCATCAGCAGCCACAGGCTCACAGGAAACACCGCCCTCACTATGAAACAATGCAGCCGGGATCAAACCCAGGAAAACATCTTTTAGGGCTTCATCCAGCTAAACTCCCATCAACAAATGAACCCTGAGCATCACTCTGTATCTATACATGAACTTAATAAACATGTTTTTTTGAACTTGTTTTCTATATTGTTGTTTATTGAAGCCAGATTGGCCATCCCACACTTTTTAGTTGTTTGGATAACATTCATCAGTGTAATGCAGGCTCGTATCAATAAACTTTGGATACCTAAATAACTAGGTTTAAGTGAACAAATGCACACATAAAATAACAGAAAGGTACATTTACTTATATGGTACTTTTCCATCTTGATTTAAGCCCCATAGTGTATGGTGGCTCTGAAGGGCAAATCGCATCAACAGATCATTCATGAAACCCACCTGTGGGTTTCACTTTTTAACGTTTAATTTTGTTTTCTGGAAACTAATTTCCAGAAATGTTTTTTCATTTTTGTTTTTCACATTCTGGTTTGTGAAATTCTGTTTTCTAATGCTGTTTGTTTAATATTTGTTTTGCTTATGATCTTCAAAATGTTTTTGTGTCGAGTGATTTTGCACCTCAGGGCCACCGTTGTCACCCACGCACACACATCCACGCTGCCAAACACTAGAACCACCAGGAGCAACGTGGGGTTCAGAATCTCACACAAGGACACTTGGGCACGGCAAGGCAGGAGCCAAACTTGAGAATTTTCAATCTGCGGTCGACCGCTCCACCTCTCGGCCACGGCTCTTCCTGAGACACGGCGCAGCATTTTGCGTGACTGTGTGTAGTCTGTATCGGTCAGTGCAGGGCTGCCTGTCATCATTTCTTCTTTGTTAAAACAGAGGAAAAGATTATTTTCCCTTTTCGCACTATAAGCTTGAGTGACTTTTAATGAGTTAGAATAGCAGCAGCATATTTGTGCAGAGATAAGATTAAGATCAACTCCGGCAAAGGTAGGAGCAGTTGCACATTCTGGATGTGTTCCTCCATGTGCATTTTTATAATCTGTTGTTTTTAAGTGCAATTAAAATGTTACTGACTAATCTGAAGTCTATGTACCCACGCTGTAAATGACTTGTTTAGTCCAGCAGGGCACAACAAGCTCAGCACTTTCAGTTTATTCCATTGATGTTGAACATTTTTTATAAATGAGGTCCTTATGAATCTTGTCATCACCGATCAGTGTCAAATAATTCCCATTTTACTCCTTTGACAGAAAAATCTAGAAAAGCGGCGGCTCATTCAGGAACAGCTGCTCCAGCTCTTTTCACTGCTTGTTTTCCAAGCCCTCCTTGTCAGTCTGTTCAACTAGGCCAATAAAAACAATGACCGACTACAACAGAAGGACAGAAGTGGGACGTTTTTGGTTGGCGTATATTTAAGAAGCGCAGTCATGCGGCTGAGTGTGTAATAACCCTCCCATTCTTTCCAAAGAAGCGCCAACGATTCAGTTGGACCCTGCAGACCCTAAGAAAAAAAAGCTCATTGATTTCAGAACCAAGAGAATTTTGTGTGAGAATGGAGGGGAAACGCCTTCACGGGCGGCTGACCAGGCTTTCGCAAAGACCTCCGTTGGCAAAAAAAAAAAAGAACAGACTATAGATGGAGACATCACAGTTCAGAGCTGAGTTAATCCGTCAGGTCATTAAGGTTTTTGGAGCACTCATTAGTATCATTCTCTAAGACTTGGATGGAAAACTGAGATTTCTTTCTTTTTTTAGCCATGACAGAAGAAACACACTTGGACTTCTGGGAAATATTCAGAGCGAGGCCATGTGAGGGGGTCGTTGTTGTGGGGCAGTCTGACGTGGACGTCATCCGGGTCGCTCAGTTGTAATGAGGTGCTCGCGGCGGGACCAAAGGGAAGTGTTTACCCCTGTCCTCAGCTCTTCTTGACTCGCTGCCAGCGGGTTTAGTTTTTTGGAGGTAGAAGGGCCAATCTCATGGCGGCAGGTTGATTCATCTTAGAGGGAAAGTAATTAAAATCCTGATGTGCTCTCTATGCGTCTCCATGGTTGTGTGTGCATACAGGACAAGTTCCTGTCTGTGAGGATTTAGCAAATGAAGTAAGAAGATGCCCTGTAGTTGTCCAAAGTAGTTGCTTATTCGCATTCCAAGTCTGATGCTCCTCAGGTTCTGACAGTTCTGAGTTTCTGTTCAAGTCTAAAAGGAAAATAGAAATATGACAAGCAGCAATGACTCACTTAACATAGACATAAAAACAGAAAGTTATACTTTCTGTATAACAAGTGTAAATAACAAAAACTGTTGGTTAAGTAATGTTTAACGGCAGAAGAAGTGTGCATCATCAGAATTGAACGCACGCCATGGAAGCCGACGCAAAGCGGAGGATAGTTGCTTCCACAAAGTGCGTTCATTTATGTTATACCATGGTCCGGGTGCATACTTGATTCTGATTGGCTGCTGGGTGTGGATTCAAAAGTGATAATCCACAGTGATGATGTATACCGGTACCTAAAAAAGTAGTTCCGGTCACATATCTTAAATGTTTTGTATCACTGCCCTGGCTTCTTTAAAACAACCTTTAGCTTCATCATCTGGACAAAAACAAGCGGTAAGAGGTGAAATTTCTCTCTGAACTCGTGCTTTATTTAACACATCATCAGCATAGATATCACTTTCCTCATGGAAGAGAGGCAAAGACTGAAACAATCATTTCAAACTAGACTGGTCATTTTATTATGTTCAACTCAAGTCTGTTGGGTCGGTATAATCAAGCTAAAACAGTGAGCGAGGGGAGAAACATGACGGGGAGCACAACTTTTTTGGTAAAACGTGTATCCTGAAATTCATTCCTTCCAGCAGGATTTTTACCACAGTTTGCTTTGGTAAAAACCTGAATTCAAATAATGGGGCATTTCCAAGCAAAACAAACATACAGAGTGATAACAAAGTTAGCTAGCTCGTTAACGTAGCTAGCTAGCTAGCTAGCAGAAAAATACACCATTTGCTAGCGCAGCTACTTTAAATGAGGACTAACTTAATTAGGTGAGCCAACAGGAACGTACAAATTTTGTTTCGCTTCTAATTTACCTTTGTTATCTGCATTGCAGTCGACAAAGTCTGCCAACATTGTGAAGCATGAGCGTCTGTCTGACGAAAGACCTGTCAAAAGAGGGGCGGGGCTTTGAATACAGAGAGGCTTGTAAGAATCACTGATGTCACTCATTCACATTAACTTAGAAATATCAACTAATTAAGCCAATGAACTGGTTCATTAAATATTACTTGGTTTGAAGGATTAAGAAGCTGTTTTAAGTAAAAGCACAGAATTGGTATTATTTTGTAGGATTTACATAGATAACTGAAATAATATTTACAGGGTCAAAAAAAATCCTTTTTTTCAGTGTATTCCCAAGTTCACAGATCCAGACCCCGGCGAGTTTGCCAAGCTTCGCATAGCCCTAGAGAACCTGCTTACACCACCGACCTGTTCAGATACTCAATACTTGTGGACCACCTGAAGCTGGAAGAAGCCAGGCTTACAGCCGATACTTATCTGAACTCCCCAACTGCCTACACTGACACACTGACAGCTCTCCATAATTAGTTTGGCCAACCCCATCAACATGTCCTCAGAAAGATAGCCAGTGATCTTGATGCACCTGAAGTGAAGCGTGGAGACAGTGCTGCATTTCAGAAGTTTGCCTTCCAAATACATGTAGACTAAGTTGACAATACCATCCAGTTTCAGGTCTGACTCCTCCCCCATGAGCGCATATATACCAGCTCTTAGACCAGCTAATTCAGAATTGACAAAGCCTCTTGGATAAGAGGCGAAACGTCTTCGAACTTTAAAACCAAGTCCAGATGACATCCCCTAAACCTACTACAACCTTCCAAATACAGTTCCTGGTGGGGCCGCTGCAAACCCTGGGCCTTGAAGGTGAAGTTGGACTGAACTGTGGATCACATGTTGCATGTCTCCTCAGTAAGCTTCCACCTGAACAGTGTGCTGATTTCCACCAACACCAGTTCAAGCAGCCAGGAACCAGCCTCATCCGTAATGGTGGATGGACACTGAGCGCCTTTGAATCCTGAATGATGGGTCCGAAAGTTTCATGCTGCTACCATCAGCAGCCAAAGCTCTGGGCATTGAAGGGACATCTGAAGATCTCCCTCTTTGCACTGTCAGACAGGATATCCAGGTTCTGCATGGATGTGCTGTGACTTTCCACATCTCCTCAGTGGCTAAACCTCACACCAGCTACAAGATTGAGGGTGCATTTACAGCTAACCATCTCAGCCTTGCCCAGCACACCTATCACATTGAATGCCTGCAAAAGAAGTTAAGGCACCTATGTGGTCTTCCCATTCCCGCACCAAGAGATAGCGAACAGTTCCTCTTCATTGATGCTCACCAAAGCTTAAAGAGCTTTACCAGTATGTGGAGATGGTCTAGCAAATGGACACCATGCCGTACCGACCTGAAGAGGAAGTTGTTCGCTCCAAACAGGACCAACAGGCTGTGGTCATGCTTGAAGCCAAGACCTTCCTCACAGAGTTACACAACATCAACAGGTATTACACCTCATTTCTGTGCTACCCAGCCATGCCACTGCTAGCTGCACCAAAGGACTCTTTACATCGACACTATCTTGTTTCCTGTTAAACTCCTACCCCAACTCAGTGACACAGTCTTCCATCCTCACAGTCCTCCCTAACATTATTGTTCCTGAAGGGGAATCTGAATACTGGCAGCTGTTTATTGGTCTTATTTTTGCCATTGAGCTGGCTTCTCAGGACTTGCCTTACCCGTTGGAGGTATTTAGCTGTTGCAGCTTTCCTTGTTGCCCGCTCCAGGTTGCCATCTGCCTGTGGAAGTCCAAGGTACTTGTAACTGTCCTCAATGTCTGCTATTGCCTTTCTTTGTCACCATCCGGCTGCATTTCTCAAGCCTGAATGACATCCCAATGTCAGTACTGTAGATCCTGGTGGTGTGAATCAGAGAGTTTTTACCATTCTAGACTGCAGAGGTTAAAGTTCCTGAATATGCTGTTATTCATTGACACATTGATTGTTGTAACTCCATCCATCCTGGATCACCAGCAGTGCAGAATCAAACTATTGACTGTAAATGACAACTGGACTGAGTGACTTCTCCCCTATGGCGTTCCAAACAGGAAGTGCCTGTTGGCTTCAGCAGGTACTGAAGCCAGTACCTGCTAGACTTCTATTCAGAAAATAAACACCTATTACTCAGTCATCATATTTGTTAGCAAAACCATTCTTGCACTGATTTGTTTTTTTACCATGTTCATACTATTCATTTTTCTTTCACAATATTATTTCTTTATTGTAAGTTATTTAAGTCATAAACTGGCCAGTTGGATGCCTCAATAAAAGGATGTGGTGCCCAGTGGCCCCACCTCAATAGTTCGAAATGTATGACAGATTTTCCCGTGCATGCTTTCATTGAGCGGTGTTGTTATACCCCTTTTTTATCTCTGGTGGGCCTAGAGGAGCATAAAATAAAACGTAATGTTTCTTCCAACTTTAAAATTAATAACAAAACACCAAACAATTGTTTCCATACAAATATAACAAATTTATTTACAAATTAATAAATAACAACCAAGAATAACCTAAAGGGTGAAGCAAAGAGGCTTCAGGGTGAACCAAGGCCAAAATAACAAACAACCCCCCCCCCCCCCCCCAACTGAAATCTGAAATCTTACCTGTAAATGAAAGAAAAGGCAAATCAATGACAAAACACAAAACTCCCTAGACTAACATAGACAGAGAAAACATGTGAAAGAAAATGGCAGTTCACCCCTAAAGCTTGACTGAAATATAACTACAAACAAAACTAAACAGAGTGGGCCAGAACACAAAACCACAAAAGTACTACAAAGTACTACAAAGTACTACAAAGTACTACAAAGTACTACAAAGTACTACAAAGTACTACAAAACAGGTGGAGAAGAGCACCAAGTTGCAGCGGAGACCGGTTGCAGCAAAGCTTCCCTCTCACAGGCTGGAGGTCCACATGGGGCTTTTAAGGGCTGCTCCATCAGCTTGGGTGGAATGGAAGCCACACCCTTTCCACCACCACACCTGAAAGTAATCAGACAAACACACAAAGATCCACAAAAACAATGAAGTCCCACTGTGATAGAAAGAAAATACACAAAAAACAAACCAAAAAGAACAAACAAAACCAAATACGGCCACAGCCGCAACAGTGTGGATTTCCAACAAGCTCACTCCTAATTGGCCACAGTAGTTGCCATAGATACGTTGATTCATAGCCACTCAGACGAACTACTGCTTTCCAACTTCGCCTGACTCAAACATGGCGACATCCGTATCGTGAAACAATGGTTTGATTATGTCGTCGAAATGTGGTGCAGATGAGCAGCCAAATTGTTTGAAGGCCAGCGTATTTACTTGGAAAATGCGATATTGATTGATCTGATTCATTTGTTGCTGTTTATTAAAGCTATTTTGGACAAAAAAAATGCTTTTAGGGGCGGATGTAGTTTAAGTAGAAGACATTAAGTTGCATTATACCACGGTCCGGGTGAATACTCGAGTCTGATTGGCTGCTGGGTTAGCATTAAAAAGTGATAAACCGCAGGGATAATGTACACCTAAAAAAGACCTTCCGGTCACATAGCATAAATGTTCTGTATCGCTGCGCTGGCTTCTTTAAAACAACATTTTGCTTCATCATCTGGACCAAAACAAGCGTAAAAGGTGGTGCAGTGGTTAGCACTCTTGCCTCACACAAGAAAGTCCAAGTCCTGGCAGGGGGACCTGAACTAGAACACCAATGGGGGGCCTTTCTGTGTGGAGTTAGCATGTTCTCCCCGTGCATGTGTGGGTTTCTCCGGCTTCCTCCCACCGTCCAAAAACATGCTTCATAGGTTCATTGGTCACTCTAAATTGTCCATAGGTGTGAACGTGAGAGTGCATGGGTGTCTGATTGTGGCCCTGAGACAGACTGGCGACCTGTCCAGGGTGTCCCCTGCCTTCACCCACGAGTGGCTGGGATAGGCTCCAGCAGCCCAGTGACCCTGAAAGGGAGAACCGGATTAGAAGATGAAAGAATGATTAACCCATGAAGTGTGTTTTTAGACTGGAGGACACCAGAGCCCGGAAAACCTTCACATGTATGAAAACATGCAAACTTCACACAGATAAAACCCAGCAAGGGTTCAAACCAGGGCCTTCCGACTGTGAGGCAAGAGTGCTAACCACTACACCACAGCGCAGCACATCCAAATCCATGACACTGAAGACAGACACAGACTTGAACTACAGACTTGAAAGAATGGTATTCAATGTGTGCATTAACCCAGTCTTCTACCACATCACTGAAATGGAGAGAATTTAACTGGAAAAATCTCATGTGCTTCTTTATTAAACCTTCAATTAAAAACAATCAGCAGATCCACAGACGTGTTGGAGACAGTGACACAGTAAATGCAAATCATTCCCATATCTTCTGGAGCTGTTCGCAAATAGGATCATTTTGGCATTCCATCCATCATGTTTTAACAAATGTTCTGTGCTACACAATCCCCCTTCACTCAGGTAGTGTTACGTCTGGAAACAGTCCATACTCAAGATCAGTACGTATTTGGTGAAAATATTGCTAATTGCAGCAAGGAAAGCAATAACCAGAAGATGGTTTACGCCGGAACCACCAACCCTCACAGACTGGACTGAAATAGTGGAGGAGATCTACATTATGGAAAAGAGGACTTTTCTTTCAAGATTGAGAGAAGGAAATTTTAAAGAAAAATGGGACAGATGGACTGTATATAAAAACTCTCTAGCCATTGTTTGACCCGTTTACATTTCTGGAATGGCGGCTGTCATGTCTTATTTGTCTCCTTGCCTTTTTTTTCCGCCTAACTTGTTTTTTTTTCTTCTTCTTCTCTTTGTTTGTATGACTTATTTTGTTTGATGTCATGTACATTTGTGTTACATCTTGTTTTTAAAAAATGAAAAATAAAACTTAGGTAAAAAAAATAATTTCCTTTTTAACTGAACTACATCAGAAGCACATGTTCAGCGTGTGTTAACTGTCAGATATCCCATCATTCATGTGGATAAATTGCTGTCCCTGCTTTTCTACAGAGATGCAGTAACGCTTGTCTTTCTGGAAGGGGAACGTTATTAACAGCAGGTTTCAGTGCAGCCTCCTGAAACTTCATGAACTCTGATGACTTTTGATCAAACCTCCACATTTCCTCCTTTGCTTTCAGGCTTTCCCCTCGGAGGAGCAGAGCTATTTAAAGCACGGGGGCCCTGCGTGTGGCCCTTCAGTCTGCGGGGCTCCTAAGTTCTCAGCTACGGTTCCTTTGGTTTTCTTGTAATTGACAGCTGAGTCACTAATCGCGTGGAGCGCGCATGGGCTTCAGGTAGGAGCTCGGAAAGGTTTCTGCAGGTGATGTTCCGCTCCCACACAGCAGCCCCGAGAGCCTCCAGCCCGGCGGGGAAACGAGCACGTCCACCCCGGCAGCATTCCTCACATAGAAGGCATCATTTGGAACAGGAAAGATCCTATCAGGAAGTGACATCATCCGCAGACGGCGTGATCAAGAGCCGCTGCGCTGATTGATGTCTGTTCTTGGCGAAAGCACGAACCCACAGAAGCACGCAAACACAGACAGAAGCACGCACGCTGCCTGTAAACGCGCACACACAGAAGCACGCACGCTGCCTGTAAACGCGCACACACAGAAGCACGCACGCTGCCTGTAAACGCGCACACACAGAAGCACGCACGCTGCCTGTAAACGCGCACACACAGAAGCACGCACGCTGCCTGTAAACACGCACACACAGAAGCACGCACGCTGCCTGTAAACACGCACACACAGAAGCACGCACGCTGCCTGTAAACACGCACTCAGCCCGCTGCAGAAGCACGCACACCTATCGTGCGGCAGGAGCACGCGCTTTTAACTTGTGAAGCTTATCTTGTTCTGATCGGAGAAACGTGGGCGCGGGGGGAGGGGGTGTCTGAGCTGCTGCAGCGCTGTCACGCACATGCGCTCCATCAAAGACACTACAGGAGGGGCAGATGCCGACCACCTCTCCAAAGCTGCCTCCGCGCGCCTGCAGCCACAGCTGCAGCTGCGCAGCGTTTGATTGACAACCCAAATCTTCATTCATTTCTTTAAACCCAGATTCCATCGATCATGAATTCTGACACAACAAGCCGGAAGTTTCTTCTAGTCGAGCAATTTTCTGCTTGGAAGTCTCGTTGAAACACTTTCAGCCGTGTCTGTTATTTCAGTAAAATATTGTCTTGAGAAACAAAAATTCCAGATGTGGTCTCTAAGAACCCCTCCTACACCTGGTTACTGATTTATTGATGACTGTTTTTGTAAAGTTTAATCTCGACTAAAACAATTCTAAACCTGTCTTTTTTTACCTGAAAAGGCAGTTGGATGAATTCTATAAACGTTTCTTTTTGTTGTTTGGAAGATCCGTCGGTTTGACCATTTGATCATAATTTCAGAAATTGCTGCCCCCGCATGTATCTTATTCAAACCATGACCTCCGTGGCCGTGGGTTCCGCCGAGGTTATATATTGGCTCCACAGACAAACTCCACGCTGGCCTCAACAAAGTAAGTCCGGAGGACTTTTTCGCAGCTTCTGAAAATAAGAAGACTTTTCCTTTTTTTTCAGCCGCGTTATGTAACAGAAAAGGATTTTACAGAAGAGAAAAAAGGTCAATAGGCCTAAAAAAAAAGGCCCCATCATGTATCCGCGCTGTAATGACAATGTTGATCTAATAAGAATCATATATTTATTGTTTTTGTCGCTAAAATGTTCTTCCCAACAATGAAGATTTTGTTAAATATTACATATTTACACATAAATATTTACATAAATATTTACACATATTTAAAAAAATTTATTAAATCGACTATTTCTTTAAACGCGCGTCATCCCCTGTTTTTTTTTTTTTGGGGGGGGGGGGGGGGGGGGGGTCCTGACTGGAGGCCGAAGGTGATGTTCACCAGAACAGGTCACCTGCCCATCACGAGGCCACAGAATCACATTCACGGCTGGAGAAAAAAATCATCCAGTGATCCACAGAGCGTATTTCTGGACTGTGAGAGCGCGCGAGGAAAAGTCACGCATGCACGAGGAGGACACGCAAACGAACCGACCGGGATTTGAACTGGTGCCTACACGCTGTGACAACAACGCTGTGAGTTCTGAGGAAAAAAATGTAGATTAAAAAAAATGAAGATTGAAGAAAGTAAAATGATTTTTTCTAAGAACTCTAAATCAAATGGACAGAAAAGCAATCATGGTCGTTCTTTTGTAGGTGAACATCATAAACAGATTTCACACCAGTTTATTTCCACTTCCGGCTGAGTTAAGACATGAAGTAAATGGAGGATCATCAACGATTCTGGTGTCGGTTTCATTCAAATTAAACCTCCGGTGTTGGTCAGAGAACTTCGAGCCGCTGTCCGTGGTGCTGAAGCAGCTCTGCCAATTTTACCACCTAAAAAAGGAAAACACATCAGTTAAAGATGGGAAACTCAGCTGCAGCCCGAACGTGTATAAATGAATATTGGAAAAATAGATGAATTTAAAACATTTCTTTAAATCAGTATCTGCTTTGTGTTTTTCACTAAGTCTTGGGAATTAAAGCTCAGGCTTCAATACTTGCACTGTTTTAAAGGTAGAACAGAGACATTTTGCGTCTGTCTTGGTTTACGCAGCGCTTCCAGAACTGATCCGGACTCTTTGTCTCCATCTTCATGGATGAGGCCCCAGCGCGGGTTCGTCTCCTCCTGCTGGCCTCACCTGAAAACGCACTCTGGTGTTTTCAAACGGTTTCAGACTGGAGGCGCGCGAAAGATACTGGACGTCTACTTGAAGTGTAGCGCAAAGACAATAAAGTACAAGCATCACATTCCCTTAAGGTCCTTTCACTTTTTCCGGACGTATACAGAAACCAACGCGCACGAGCGGGACTCAAATTAAACAGCATCAGGAAGAAGAATTCATCAACTGAGTCAAAGCTTTGTCTTTACATGATTGTAGTTGTGTTATTTAATGGAGTGTGTCTGCTGTCACCCTGCGTGATGCTCTGAGCCACACGCACGTTGAGCAATCTGACTGCCAGGTTACAGTTAATGGTTCTTTAAAATAATAATAATCATCATCATCATCATCATCATCATCATAATAATAACAGTGGGCGGGGTCAGATCTGATCTCTAAATCTGAAACACCTCCAACGTGGGGGGTGTGGCTGACGGGTGGAGGTGCTGCGCCGCTGGGGGGTGAATGACGTCCGTGGGCTTTAAAGCAGGCGCAGGCTGCAGACACGGACCGTGACGCGCCTGCTGTGGATGCTTTGCACGCAGCAGACCGGTAGGATGTAGGAAGGAGAGCTGACGGACGATGTGAAGTCATGACTTCTTTCATTTGAGTTAGAGCTGGAGACAAAATCCGCTGTGGTTCTTTCCATAAATACAGGAAACGTTCAGGTATTTTAGCACTTTGTGGAGTTTTGCTAACACTGTAATTGTAGCACAAATGCATGGAATCGCATGATCAAATATGTTTGCATTCCTACTGATGTGCTGGACCCGCTCCTGCAGGATCATGGATGTGACAGCGGACAGTCTGGACGAAGGAGCTCTCAGAAATGTCCTGCTGACCTCCGTGACTCTCCTGCTCGCCTTCCACCTGTGGCTGTGGATCCGCCGGCGCCCCACCCCCCGCCTCCCCGGCCCGTTTGCCTGGCCGCTGATCGGGAACGCTGCGCAACTTGGCAACGCTCCTCACCTGTACTTCATGCGCATGGTGAAAAAATACGGCACCGTCTTCCAGATCCAGCTGGGCTCGCGCGCCGTGGTGGTGCTGAACGGAGACTCCATCAGACAGGCGCTGGTGAAGCAGGGACCGGACTTCGCCGGCAGACCCGACTTCACCTCCTTCCGCTTCATCGCCAACGGGGACAGCCTGGCCTTCAACACCGTCTCGGACTGGTGGAAGACGCACCGCAGGGTCGCGCACTCCACCGTGCGCATGTTCTCCACGGGGAACCCGCAGACCAAGAAGACTTTTGAGCAGCACGTCCTCTCTGAATTCAAAGAGCTGCTGGGGCTGTTTGTGGCAAAAACGCGCGAGGTGCAGTTTTTCCAGCCCATGACTTATCTCGTGGTGTCCACGGCCAACGTGATGAGCGCGGTCTGCTTTGGGAAGAGGTACTCCTATGATGATGAAGAGTTCCGACAGGTGGTTGGCAGGAATGACCAGTTCACCCAAACCGTGGGCGCTGGGAGCATCGTGGACGTGATGCCCTGGCTGCAGTACTTCCCCAACCCCATCAAAACGATCTTTGACAACTTCAAGAAGCTCAACAGGGAGTTTAGCGACTTCATCCACGATAAAGTAGTGGAACACCGGAAAACAATGGAGTCCTGTACCATGAGAGACATGACAGACGCTTTTATTGTGGCCCTGGACCAAATCAGAAACAAAACAGGGGCTTTGAAAGACTATGTGGTTCCGACGCTTGGAGACATATTTGGTGCAAGTCAAGACACCCTGTCAACTGCAAAGCAATGGATCATCCTTGTTCTTGTCAAGTGAGTCATTGATATTTAATAATGAGGCATTACTGTAGTGACTGGAGAATAAAGCAGAGTCTGAACGGAAGCAGTGCAGCATCTGTATTTATGTAACAGCAGATGTGTGACTGATGCTGATAAATATGTGCACCAATATGAAATAACAGGATTGTTTTAAAGAAAGGCAGAATTTTAGTTTAAAAAATGGGCTTACCTTTGACTCAACTTTACTTGAATAGTTTTGTAACTTTTGAATTGGAGGTAAGAGTATTTAAAGTCCCACTTCGATCGTCTTTTGGCAAAATGATCATTAATGATCATTTTGCCATTTTTAAACAAAAAATTGGGACAACGTTTCTGCAGAGCAGCAGGAGTTCATTAGAAATTCAACTCGTGAGTCAGCCTGCCCTGACTTCCCATCATCCCTCTGTTGACACGCCAGCTTTCAGCCCTCACAGTCCTAACATCAGAGGTGCAACAGAAATGGCAGCAACATCAGAGCTATGCAGCCGCAGAGTTTAGGAAAAGACGTTGTCTGACAGTAGAGGCATCAGAATGGAGCAGAGCAGGGAGACTGTGACCTGCTGAGCGTATTTTCTACATCACAAATAAGATCTTTTTCCATCAGCATTTTTTAGTCGCCTCTTTATTCACCACAATTTCAATGAGGAAATACTTAGAAAGGAAAATTTAACCTTAATTTTCCTTAAATATGTTCTCCATCATGAGAAAAATGCCACAAAAAGAGGTGAAAAACACCATTTTCCTTGGAGTGGGTTTTTAAAAATGTGTGTTGGTCTCACCTGTGGACACAGGTATCCTGAGATCCAGCAGCGTCTGCAGAAGGAGGTGGACAGAGTGGTGGGCCGCGAGCGCCTCCCCTCCATTGAAGACCAGCCCCAGCTGCCTTACATCATGGCTTTCATCTACGAAGTGATGCGCTTCACCAGTTTCGTCCCCCTCACCATCCCCCACTGCACGGTCACAGACACGTCTATCATGAGCTACCCCATCCCCAAGAACACTGTGATCTTCATCAACCAGTGGTCCATCAACCACGACCCCAGCATGTGGGCCCACCCTGACACCTTTGACCCCGAACGCTTCCTGGACCCGGAGGGAAAGCTGAACAAGGACTTGACCAGCAACGTGCTCATCTTCTCTCTGGGGAAGCGGCGCTGCATTGGTGAGGAGCTGTCCAAACTGCAGCTGTTTCTCTTCGTGGCATTAATCGCACACCAATGCAACATCACCACGCACCCTGAGAGGTCGCCCACCCTGGAGTACAGCTACGGCCTGACGCTGAAACCTCACGCCTATGTCATCGCAGTGTCTCTGCGGCAAGATGCCACAGCGGCGCCGTGAGGGTTGAAGTCCCACTCACAAAACACCAGTGGAAATAAACTACAGAAAGACTCAAACATGAAGGCCGAAAGAATCTGTGTGAAAGGAAATGAGTTTGTCCTTCTAAATATGTATTTATGAACACAAATCTCAAGCTAAAGTTTGTATTATTTAAAAAGTTCTGCTTCTGTTGTTCATGACACATGACTTCAACAGGAAGTTCTTTCCTCCTTGCTCATTCAAAAGTCACTCAGAAGATCTTGAGCTTTTTTGAGTCATGGAAGCTGCAACTTTCCATGACAAACACAATCAAACAGGATCTTTTAAAAACACACACATGTGACAGTGCAAACTGGAAAAGGGGACATAAATAACGGATCACACTTATGATCAACAGGAAGAGGCTCCTGCATCAGCTTTTACCACTAATCTGTATGGACTGTAAAAGGTGAAAGAAAATGCTTTTTTACATTCAGGATAAAATAAAACGTTGCATAAAAAGCTATTTCTGAACAGCTGGAGTGTGTAAAGGATGGTGATGTGAAACTCAAACCCGATGTTAACTGACTGTAATGGTTAAAGCTGAAGGGAAAAAAAAGAATAAACTGCCATTTCTGCATAACCAACCAGGAAAAGTACAGCGATGGTCATTTAAAGAGCTGCTTTCCAGAAATCTGCCAACAGCATTCCTGATCTTCATCTGATGTTGCTTCTCAGTATCTGCTCAGTTTGCCTGTCAGCATTCAGTCCAACAAAACATTCTGGTGCATAGAAGACAGTCTGAGGAAGTAACAGCGAAAAACCTGGAGATTTTTCTGTTTGGCTGGACTTCATACGTAAATCACTTCATCATTCAGACCCTGAAAATTTCTTGGTGTGTTTCCATGTCAGGGAAGAACCAAAGAAAGTCACACTTTAGCCCATTTTCAGTGTGTTTTATCCCCCAACATCACCACATGTCATAATTCTCAGGTGGATGCATCCATCCATCCATCCATCCATCCATCCATCCATCCATCCATCCATCCATCCATCCATCCATCCATCC
>NC_136251.1:5272500-5275000 GCF_053564925.1 Oryzias latipes | reverse complement strand
TCCATCCATCCATCCATCCATCCAGACATCCAGTCTGTCCATCCGTCCATCCATCCATCCATCCATCCATCCATCCATCCATCCATCCATCCAGACATACAGTCTGTCCATCCGTCCATCCATCCATCCATGCATCCATTCATCCATCCATCCATCCATGCATCCATCCATCCATCCATGCATCCATGCGTCCATCCATCCAGACATACAGTCTGTCCATCCGTCCATCCATCCATCCATCCATCCTTCCATCCATCCATCCATCCAGTCATCCATCCATCCATCCATCCATCCATGCATCCATCCATCCATCCATCCATCCATCCATCCATCCATCCATCCATCCTTCCATCCATCCATGCATCCATCCATCCATCCATCCATCCATCCACCCATTATCCATCCATCCATCCATCCATCCATCCATCCATCCATCCATCCATGCATCCATGCATGCATCCATCCATCCATCCATGCATCCATCCATCCATCATCCATGCATCCATCATCCATGCATCCATCCATCCATGCATCCATCCATCCATGCATCCATCCATCCATGCGTCCATCCATCCATGCATCCATCCATGCATCCATCCACCCATTATCCATCCATCCATCCATCCATGCATCCATCCACCCATTATCCATCCATCCATGCATCCATCCATCCATCCATGCATCCATCCATCCATCCATGCATCCATCCATCCATTCATGCATCCATTCATCCATCCATCCATCCATGCATCCATCCATCCATCCATGCATCCATCCACCCATTATCCATCCATCCATCCATCCATCCATCCATCCATCCATCCATCCATCCATCCATGCATCCATCCACCCATTATCCATCCATCCATGCATCCATCCATCCATCCATCCATGCATCCATCCATCCATCCATGCATCCATCCATCCATTCATGCATCCATTCATCCATCCATCCATCCATCCATCCATCCATGCATCCATGCGTCCATCCATCCATGCATCCATCCATCCATCCATCCATCCATCCATCCATCCATCCATCCATCCATCCATGCATCCATCCATCCATCCATCCATCCATCCATCCATCCATGCATCCATGCATCCACCCATCCATCCATCCATGCATCCATCCATCCATCCATCCATCCATCCATGCATCCATGCGTCCATCCATCCATGCATCCATCCATCCATCCATCCATCCATCCATGCATCCATCCATCCATGCATCCATGCATCCATGCATCCATCCATCCATCCATCCATGCATCCATCCATCCATCCATCCATGCGTCCATCCATCCATGCGTCCATCCATCCATGCATCCATCCATGCATCCATCCACCCATTATCCATCCATCCATCCATCCATCCATGCATCCATCCACCCATTATCCATCCATCCATCCATCCATCCATGCATCCATCCACCCATTATCCATCCATCCATCCATCCATCCATCCATCCATCCATCCATCCATCCATGCATCCATGCATCCACCCATCCATCCATCCATGCATCCATCCATCCATCAATCCATGCATCCATGCGTCCATCCATCCATGCATCCATCCATCCATCCATCCATCCATCCATCCATCCATGCATCCATCCATCCATCCATCCATCCATGCATCCATCCATCCATCCATCCATCCATCCATCCATCCATCCATCCATGCATGCATGCATGCATCCATCCATCCATCCATCCATCCATCCATGCATGCATCCATCCATCCATGTATCCATGCATCCATCCACCCATTATCCATCCATCCATCCATCCATCCATCCATCCATCCATACACCCATGCATCCATCCATCCATCCATCCATCCATGCATCCATCCATCCATCCATGTATCCATCCTTCCATCCATGCATCCATCCATCCATGCATCCATCCATCCATCCATGCATCCATCCATCCATCCATGCATCCATCCATCCATCCATGCATCTATCCATCCATGCATCCATCCATCCATCCATGCATGCATCCATCCATTATCTGTCCATCCATCCATCCATGCATCCATCTATGCATCCATCCATCCATCCATCCATCCATCCATGCATCCATCCATCCATGCATCCATCCATCCATCCATCCATCCATCCATGCATCCATCCATCTATGCATCCTTGCATCCATCCACCCATTATCCATCCATCCATCCATCCATCCCTGCATCCGTCCACCCATTATCCATCCATCCATCCATCCATGCATCCATCCATGCATCCATCCATCCATCCATCCATGCATCCATCCATCCATCCATGCATGCATCCATCCATCCATCCATCCATCCATGCATGCATCCATCCATCCATGCATCCATGCATCCATCCACCCATTATCCATCCATCCATCCATGCATCAATCCATCCATCCATGCATCCATGCATCCATCCATCCATCTATCCATGCATCCATCCATCCATGCATCTATGCGTCCATCCATCCATCCATCCATCCATGCATCCA
>NC_136251.1:3297500-3797500 GCF_053564925.1 Oryzias latipes | reverse complement strand
GTAATCGACACCTCCCAGTCTGTATTTTAAGAAGCAGCTGCAGGATTCAGAGTTTAGCAGCAGAGATGATCAGTATCCTGAGGATGCATTTGTTATTTAACGTGAAGGCTGCGTTTATTGACACGGGCTTCACTTTTGCAAGCAATGACTATGGATTGACTCTGCTAATTAACTCATAACCTGTAAGGAAACTGACTAAGTGAGCATCAACACCAAAGGGAATCCATATCTCATACATTTATTCCAGAGTGTAGCACACGAACACTCTGGAGAATAAATTAGCAGCACTCAAACTGTTTTTTGCACAGATATTGAATTTAGAAATGTATTTGTTACTTCAGCAGAGCTTCTGTGACACAGAGAGGGCCTGTTAGCTTATATTTACTGTTCCAGCAGGCGCTCTGCATCAAACCCGTGTCTGTGTTGTTTGTCTCCAACAGATGCCACTTCATGGTCTTCAACGCCTCAGTTCTGTACTTTCAGAAGGTGCGTCCTCTTCTGCAACCGGGTTGGTTCCGCTTCTTAGTCCCATCCCTAAAGGTGGTGGTGCAAAGTCTGGAGGAGGTGGATGACAAGGATCACAGCTGGAGGGCAGAACTCATGATGTGAGTGACTCCAGAAGTCTTCTGTCATTCATCTGTCCCAATCCTTTCCATTCTCCTTCATCATTTCTGAAAGCCATCCTAAGAGTCGTTCAGTCAGGATTTCATGACCGCTTCCCAGCTTACTTCATGTATTCTTGTTCTTCTTTGACACCTTGACACAGATTGTTTCCTCCTTGTTGAGGGAAGAAAGAACCCCTCCTCCAGTAATGGGAGAGATGGAAATGAGCTGAAATGAAGGCTCAGAGTGAGCACCATCTAACATGTGGATCCAGGCGCGCCTTCATGATTTCTCTGCAGTGCAATGATCATTTCACTGCGTGTGCACTTCACTGTCATTCTACCTATCCCTAAGTGTGTTGGAACAGCTAAATGATGGAGACATTGGAGCCAAAGAGGTTCCAGACTGTTGAAAAGCATTGACTCAGAGCAAACGTCTGCATGCATGTTTCCGCCTCTGTCCAGACTCCTGGTTGAATGCTTTGTGGATTCTGGACAGCTGGAAGATGCTGCTGGTTTTGCCGGAGTTACCCAGGAGTTCATTACGTCACACGCGCCACATCTTTATCCAAAACTCTTTACTCTACAGGTAATGAACAAAATGGAAATCTGGCTTCTTTGTACTTTACTTATTTTGAACATTCTTTTTCTGAGGTGCGGCATAAGCTGTCAGAGGGCGCCGCTCTCCTAGACCTGAGCAGGCGGAGCGCCAGCTTAGCGGTTATTTACCAAATGCAGGAGTTGAGGAGGTGAGAGGAAACATTCTGTCACCATTGTGTTAAGGTTTGTTTCTGCTGACATTTATTTCTCTTGTGTCAGACAAATATTCCTTCATAGAAAGTTGTATTCTAGTGGTTTCAATCAGCTTAAATAAAACAAACTTTCACGTTTTTCACTTATTTTTTCCTCTAAAATGTGCATGTTTTCTGTCATAAGAATGTTTCTGAACATCAGTACAGACATACTCAATCATAAGAATGTTTTAAAACCACTTTTTTATCTTTTTTTCCTTGGATTTTGATTGCTTTCTTGCAAACGCCTTTAGTGTCTTCATAAGAAGCGGCATAAGCACAGCTATAGCTTAGCCATCCTAAGTTCCACCACCCCACACCCCCTGTTGCTGCAGGCATGCACTCCACGTGTCAGACCTCCTCGTGGCTTTTCATTCCAGCACTCATCACTGAAAGCATGACTCAGTTTAATCCAGCTGTCATCAGCACCACATAGATTATTTCCCCTTGGGTTTGAAGCATGTTTGCTGGGATTATAACAGAGTGAATGCGTGGTGGAATTTATGCATGTGTGCTCATGGATGGTTAGATGACTTTTCTTGATGTTTAAAACAGGCATATAGAAATGAATGGAAACCAGATGAGTCAAGAGGACATGGTGAAGTTTGAGAGCATCTTCTGTCTCTTGGTGGATGGTACAGAAGCACCGGTGAACAGAGCTCAGAGCCCAGCGCCCGCTCACCCGTCTGACAGGTCTGTGACCCCATGTTCCATGAGATCTTCTGTCCCTCCCTGAGCCCTCATGCTGAGCCCGTTCACAGCTCAGATTACCGGGACCAATTGTTGTGGATTGTGTAAGTCCTGTTTTATCTGGGTTTGCAGAGCTGGCAGCCTCATCGAGCTGGCAGTGCTTGCTTTGCAAGTGAAGCATCAGAAAGTAGCTGAGGAGTGTCTGAAAGAGCTGAAGTCTGCAGGAGAAGCGGTGAGTGTCCAATGTGTTCTTAAAACCTGCTGCAGGAGAAGCACAGAAGAAAAGAAAATGGATTCCTGACTGTGACAAGCCCTCCTGAAAAGGCACTTTGAAAACGATTACAGAAATTATCTGGACTAAACAGAAGAGCAGATTTTTAATTTGAGCAAATTATATATAAGAGAGTTGATTTTATTACATACAGTTCATTATATAACTGTACTGAAGTGCACTTGTTTCTCAATAAATGATGTTAGTGGCATATTTGTCATTTTATTCCTGACTCTGACTCGTGTCTCTACAGAGCATTGACCATCGCCTCCTGATGGAATGTATTAACTGTGAGGTCAGCCTCCTGAAGAAAGAGGAAAAGGTGGACCACTACTCCACAGCCTGCGTGGAGGTGCTTGGTCACACAGCATCAAGTTAAACACAACTTACATTCACTTTAAATAAAGGTTATATTGTTGACCTGTTCTCTGCTATTATCAGAGAATCTATTAGCAACAATTTATGACATTGATCTTTCTGAGCATTGCTTAGGCGAGACTGTTCAACAGAAATCCATCTCAGACATAGTCTGTCGTTCCTCGTGAGAAAACTAGAATCAGAAGAGGAGAAAGGTCATTTCCACATGTAATTGGATCTCACTCTTTACCATGAAAAGAATGCTGAACAAAGTCTAATTTAATCAAAGTCTAGTGGTGCTGTGCTGCCATCAGTGCAGAGAGATCTCAATCTGCAGGCGTTGCCCACAGGCTCGCCTGAAGGAGGTGGAGGCGCTCAGCCAGTGGCTGCCGACTGCAGTGAGGGGCGGGGGCCCCAATGCTGTGCAGGCGGTCTGTGTCACCCTGTGGAACTGCTGCCTCCCTCTGCTGCAGCACAACCTCCGAAAACGCGTCAAAGCCACTCTGATGAAACTGGCCCAAGTTCTGGAAGACACGCACAGGTTCTCTGCACACATCTGACCCAAAACACAACTGTCTGACAACCACCCCACAACCCATCCTCCTTAAACCAAAGCAGATCCAGTACATTTCCATATTCCAGCCAAGGTCTAACATGCAACACGTTGCATGTTAGACCTCTCTGACTCAAGTCTTCCTTTATTTTTTTTGCCATATCCTGTTTAGCTGCCAGTCTTGTCTGTGTTCCCCATAGCCTCATTAGTTCTTCTCTCAGCTTATCTGTTTTTGATGTTTATCTCTGAGTCTTCAGTGGTTCTTGTTTTGCCTGCAGTTGGGTCACCTGCAGCATGTTTTCTTTCTCTGTGTTTTTCTCTTTAGATTACAGCTCTTTAGTTCGGCTCCAGTTCTGCCCTCTGCCTCTTTTTAGAGCTCAAGTCAGAAATATGAAACAAGAAATTAGACATTTTCATAGTTTCTGTTGTTCTTGGTGTTTCCTTTTGACCTAAAACTGTCAGTTTTCTTTTCTCAAATGCATAAAAAGACATAATAGATATTTCAACATTTGAAGGGGGAAAGCTCCAGATGAAATGTGTTTTTCTCACATGCAGTGTTCTGCTGGAGGTGCGCTGCCAGGTTCATTCAGAGCTGGCAGTAATTGAAGAAGAGGAGGGGTGTCTGGAGGCATCTTTGACTCACCTTCAGAAAGCCATGCTGCTGGGCAGCGGGGCACAACGAGAACGTCTGTTGTCAGCGTTTCACCTCCTGCAGCTCCGACAGAATATTTACTACGACCCGACCCGCACAGAGGACAGAGCCGCCACGCTGCTGCAGCAGGTTTGAACCCTTTCTTTGCCATCCTGGCAGCGAATGGTGATTCCAACAGGAAACCTCTGTACTGAACACTGCAGTATAGATGTTAAAACTGTACAAACCAACTGACATCCAGTCTGCACGTCTTTCACAGACCTTGGACATGCCGCCACATGTGAACGCCGATTGTCGCCACATTCTGGTGTCTGTGGGCTTTTTCCTGGCTCCTGAGGATTTTCAGACTGTGCTGGATGCAGAGAAAACCTCACAAAGTACAAATATAATTTCCTTTATCTCATTTCAACCTGCTTACAATGTTCATTCACATCTTCTCTTGTAGAAGCACGCATTTAAACAAACATCTGATGATTCAGTGCTGGTAGAAAAACAAACCGCTCTTTTAGGAAAGTCTAGTGAACATTATGAAATAAAGTCCAGAAATGGACTAGGAAGTTGAAGTTTCTCTCCCAGCAGACAGACAGATCCAGAATGTTGTTTTCTAAGTGTCCAAGCTCAGCTTCAGTATTGTTTGACTTTAGAATATGAACTATACCGTAAACTGATCAATCGTCTACTTCAGTCAGAAAAATTCATTACTAAGAGGAGACGATTTTTTAGTCGGACCTTTTACTTAAGTGGGAATTTTTATATTTCTGGTCAGGTAAAAACCTGCAGCTGGCAGATGTTCTTTCTTTTTTACTTCTTATTTTTTCATCAAAAGTGATGTCCCAGTAAATGTAATGTTTGTAATCTTTTTATTACGTTTTGAATAGCTTTTGTCCTCCATCCTCCTCATGTTGTTCCTCTCAGCTTCACATCCATCCTCCCTCCTGCTGGGATGTTCTGGATCCTCACCAGGCCCTATTTCACACTCTTCTTATTGGTTTTCAAGTTTTGGAAAGATGCTTTCTCTGTGAAATATAAAAACGTTCACATATCGTGTTAGTACTAGTCAAACATTAACACTCGATCCTAAACCGTTAAACCGCTCGAGTGAAGATCCTCTGTCTGGGTTCAGGGTAGTGAGTTCTGATAGAAGTCACTGATTTTAACAGGAAATGTCAGAGCGCTGAGATGAAGCCATGTCATTAAATTAGGGGTTGCAGGAGTTTGTGCATATTCTTCAACCTGCACAGATGTGTACCTAATATCTTTTACTAGTGATGTGATGCTCTTTATGGAGGCTTGTGTCGAGTATTGGAGGAGGACTTTCCGAGAGACGTGTAGAAGCTTGCGTCATTTGGGGGAGGAGCTGAGAAAGATGACGTCTAAACCTTCGCTATACCACGTGACTAAGTTGTGAAGTGGTTCAGATCGTGCCAAGTTAGGATCCACTTTGGAGAGAGTTTGGAGATTTAGGAGAAACTGTTGTTCTTAAATATTCCCATTTTGTCCCTAACCAACAATCACTGGCCATATCTCAGTGTTACAAATGCAAAATCATTGTCCACAGGGTCCCTCGTCAATCACGGGAACCCTTGATGACATCATCTGAGAAGTAGTTATCTTTTTTTGTTTTTACAATATTTCCAGATGCTTTAAGGCTGTAAAACTCCTCACTTCACATTTTTATACACTTTCTCAGACAGACATGAACAGTTTGACACTTTTCTCTCCTGTTTAAACTCTCAAAGTTCAAACCATTCATCCATGTGTTTTCGGGGTCACAGGGTTTGGGTGGCAGTTGAAGGTGGGTGCCTCAGCGGCCCAAACTCCGATCACAGAACTTGGCTTTTGGGACGTTTGTCACCTCCCTGGAAGCGAAGGAGCCTGAGCTTGTGTGGGACGCTGAGAGATGCTAGATGTAGTTAGGTTCAGAAGAGGGGTTGGACTCTACCATTCTGGAGTGGTGAGAGGCAGCAGACTGGTGTGGGCTAAGCCGTGAGCCCCCAGCTCAGCCACCAAGTGTTGGACGAGAGGGTCATGTCCAGACAGGATTCTCTGCCTACGGGTCAGACAGCCGTTTGGATACCCAGCCTTCTTAGTGGGGTGTTTGTGAAGAAAACACAGAGGGTGGGTGGGGTCTTCTTTGGGTCCTGCAGCTCTGTTTGCAATGCAGGACACTGGCAAACAGCAGAAGTTCTGCTTTCTCTTGCTCACATTCAGAGCAACAGCAGAACCTGGGCTGAACGTGGCCGTTTGCTTGGAAGACGCTGGCTTTAGCTCCACCTTCAGTGTTGCACGTTTCAAAGTGGGTCATGGGGAAGAACGGCTTTAGATTCTTTGTTTTTTCATTAGTCCATGCTCCCCTAATAGTTTTGATGACAAAGAATTCCTTTTGGACAGCTAGTTCGTTCTCATACACAGGGAGCCAGTTTAGCTCGTGCTGGTTTGCGGCGCCTTCCGTCCGTGAAACCAGGGTTCAACTCCGGGCTGCTCCCTGTTCCCTTCTCTACCTCTGTGCCGGTTCCAAGCCCGGTTTGAGAAGGTTGCGTCAGGAAGGGCATCCGGCGTAAAACATTGCCAAATTTACCATGCGACTTGTTCGCTGTGGCGACCCCTGATGGGAGAAGCCGAAAGTGGAATAAGAGTTCGTTCTCATACACAGCTCCTTAGAAACACCTACTTTGTGCTGAAACACCCTGATGAGCAGCTTTAAACACTGAGTTTTGTGCTTCAAAACCCTGCAGTATGTAAATCTGAAACATTTCTGCAGTTTTTCTTTGATGTTTATGAGGTGTGTTGTGAAAGGGAACGAAATTACTTTTTTTGTAACTTCTTTTTTCTCATAACACACAGCACATGCTGAAATGGTCACATGTAGTTTTGAAGGTAACTTCCATTCTTGAGTGAATCTGTTTCCTGTTCCTGAAGGCACTCTTGGATTTGAACCAGGAGCTCAGCTTGCTGCCAAGGCTCAGCATCACTCTGCATGTGTGCAGAAGGCAGTCAGGCACCTGGGCAGACAAAGCACGGATCCTGAAAGCACAGAGAGGTGAACACTTTTCCATGTGTGGATGAATATTCTGAATATCTGCAGCAATAGATAAAAGGAGAACAGCAGCCAGTTTACGGTACATTGGTTAGCACCCTATCTCACTACCAGATCAAACATGATTAGAGGATTTGACAGTGTCTTTGTAGAACTGCTGGGGTTGGACTGTGTTCCTTCTCATTTCTTCAGGGTAAAGCTATGGGCAGCCCTGGCAAAGACGGCCAGGAAACAGGAAGTGTGGGATGTGTGCCGAGCTGCCTGTCGATTCTGTTTGCTTTATGATGACGGAAGGTGGAAAATGTCTGTGACGACTGGTAAGATAACTGAAAAGAAATCTGACGTGAAAAAGCGAACCCCGATGACAGAACAGCTAAACCCTTAAGATGACCGGTTCAAACTCTGGAACACAGCAAAGGTTTTTGAAGGTCCACAGTTCCAGTCTTTGTGGCTGTATTTGACACATTTGCTGTCAAATGAGGTTACACGTGTGAGGGTTTTTCAGATAAAAGTGCTAATGCTGAAACCATAAAGCAAATTTAAATGATTAGGATTTACTGAAATCCTCTGTAAAGAAAAAGCTTTGCAGACTCAGGAAGATGAAGGTTAGCCATGAAGATGATGAGGAGGAATCCAGCAAACACAGACATGTGTCAGCTGTACAAACCGGTGTACCGTGAGAAATTACCCATTTTCACTGATCTAAAAACATTTCCCATCTCCAGGATATCAGCTCTGTGTTCATCCAAACTGGCCCTGATAAAACACTGAGTAGTTAGGAATATGAAAAATCGTAAAATACTTTTTTTTTTGTGTTTATTTGATTCTATTAAAGACACTTTGATAAGAATGACGGTACCGCGATTTAGCCGCAGCTTCAGCTGTTTTAGGAAAAGTCCCGCCCCTTTAACTGTCTCCACCAATCATTCTTGGGGGCTTAATCACATGTCATCAGTCTGACCAATCAGAAGTGGTTAAAGTCTTCACTTCCTTGTTCTGCTCATAAAGTCTCTCAGTTCTAACAAAAATACCAGCTAAAGCTCGTCTTTAGCGGTGTAGCTTTCCACAGAATCCGGTGTCAGACCGTGGAACAAGTGAACAAAACAATGAAGCTCAGAGAAGAGAGTCTGTCTGGCCTCACTTATTTCTCCCATGATGCATTGTGTTAAAGTGACAGCATCTGAGCGTACAAAGAGTCTTCTCTTTTTAACGACTTGAAATCTTCTTGATGAAATCAAAGGTCAACAGTTTAGTTCTCCTTCAAGGTTTGTGTTCATTAACAGCCAAACATCCCAGAGTTTGGTCCAAGTCATCTTTCTAACTGAAACACTTTTCTAATAGCGTCTGGATTATTTTAGATGTTAAACTTAAGAAGAAGTAATAACAACATTTAAGAAACAGGATTAAGGTGAAGTGGCCAATAGACACAATTAAACTAAATTGAAACAATTTAATCATCTAAAAAGAAATAAAACATTTTTGTTAAAGTTTTCAAAGACTTCATCTTTGATTAAGACAAGAGAAAAACTAATAAAACTTCAACATGTTTCTTTTTGTGTAGCTACAGAAAACAGAAATATAATGTTAGTTTTTTTTGTAAAATTTGTCAAATACATTGTGGTCATATAAATGTTCAAAATTACAGTTGCCTTTGCACCAACATAGTAATGAATATAAAAATTAAATCACTTTTTAGAAAGAATATATTTGTTTTTTTTTTGTGAGGTTACATAAAATGTCATGTTAATAAACTGAAGGGAAAAACAACTACCAGGGTAAAATTACAAATAATTTAGTTGAAAATTATTACGGAAAACTAACTTAACTTTTATTAAAACTTTTAGAAAAAACAGCTGCAACTTTTTCTGCCACAATTATCACAAAAATGCTCGTGAGATTGCAGAGGGACAGTACATCAATACAGACCATAGAGTTTCTCCTTTTTAAGGAGTGTCACGGTTTTTTGTCAAGGAGAAAGTGTTTCCATTTTGGTTTTGAAACAACAGGCTGAGAATGCAAATGTTGCATTTTCCTTTAATTTGAAAGTCCTCCTGTTGATTGTGCAAAAATGAAACACGTCAAATAGAATGGAAAGCCTTAGTCTGTCATGACCATCGAACATTGATGTTCAGGTGCAGACAATGATGCTGCAGGCCTTCAGTGCTGTGGTCCCAGCCCAACTCTGCGCCTTTTAGCTGAGATCCACTTCATCAGTGGTGAGGTGAGTTCAGTGGCGGTTCTACCCTGAATTACTCCCCGGGCGAGACCCTCCCCAGGCGCCCCCCCCCCATAGTCACAACAGAACTTTGTTTGTCTTCGTCAACTGAAATGTTTTATTAGGGCCCGAGCACGGAGTGCAAGGACCCTATTGTAATTCGAATGTTTATTATTAGGGCCCGAGCACGGAGTGCAAGGACCCTATTGTATCTGTTAGGTTTATTATTAGGGCCCGAGCACGGAGTGCAAGGACCCTATTGTATCTGTTAGGTTTATTATTATTATTATTATTATTATTATTATTCTTCCGACTTTTCCGTCGCCTTTTTGAGGCCTTTAACATACCCCAAAACTCACCAAATTTTGTATACACATCAGGAGTCGCGAAAAATTTCATATTTTATAGGAGAACGGCATAGGTAAACAAAAATGGCTCGATAGCGCCACCTGCAAAATTTGTTTTCGCGAGCACCTCCATATGCTTTATAGTACAAACCTGATTTTAACAGGGCATGTTCATCGGATAGAAACCTACAAAAAAGTCTCTTGGGACCAAGCTGTCAGTCGCACAGGAAGTCTGATATTTTGATGACAATATGTCATTTTTGCTGTATTTTGGTCATTTGCAGGCCTCGCTCTAGAACGAACTCCTCCTAGAGATTTGAGAGTAATGACTCCAAACTTTGGTTTTGTAAACTAGACACATGTCCGATGTTAAATTGCAAAGCTTTTAAGTTTTTATGGATGTTTGTGACCATGGCGGCGCGTCAAAATTGGAGGTCGTTTCGAAAACACGCCATGAAAAGAAAAATGGCCATTACTCAGCCATGCATAATCCAATCTGATCCAAAATTGATGTGCATGATTGTAGTCTGACTCTGAACACATCTGCAGTGAAAAAATCTGGAAAAAGTGTAGCGCCACCTGCTGGCAAGAGGAAATGACATGTTTTACTTGGAGCATCACTACTCCGAGTAGGATGAGCCGACACACCTGAAAATGACGTCCACCTGTTGAAAAGCCATTGAAGTTTACTCTGACAAAAAACCATAACTTTCAATGCGGGGGTGTGGTCGTGACAGAGCTGCAAAGTTGGGCATCTCGCTATGCACACAAAAGTTGCTCTCACGTGCACATTCCTTGTCCAATCTCACTGAAATTCAATGGATATGATGAAGCTTCTATTCTGAACCCATGGATATGACAATCTTGGACGAGCTTTATAGCGCCACCTAGTTATTGCATTGGGCACATTCTGCCCTGTATTTTCTCTTTGCTTTGTCCGATGTGCATGAAATTAAAACTGGAGATACTCAGAAGGGTCCTCTCTCATCATGTAAAGTTTCATGGGTGTACACCTGACGGTGCCTGCGTAACAGGAAGTGGTCGATTATGTGCACCCAAATAATAGAAATTTATTATAAATCAGCCGTTTGTCTCAGGAAGCTGAGATTTCAGAATTAGATGCCTTTAATAACCTCCAGCTTTGATATGTAACACTATAGGGTCTACGAGAAACTTCATCACTTGATTTTTTTAATGAAATTTTGGACTGAACAAAGATTTTTAGCATAAATTCTGTTTAGGTTATCAGCACCAGGAATTCAACTTTCATAGGCATTTATGTGCTACTGCTTCCTAAAAAAATTCAGAATGATTGAAGTTACAGGTGACATCTTAGAGAGCATTACATCCAAAAAGGTCCGAAAACGTCTTTTTAGGCAAAACTACAAACACCTATTTTTTTTCATAACTTAATCATCATATATCAACACCATTTATTTTTTTAAATGTAGGGATCTGTGTTTGCTGCCTTCCATATTTTTTTCAGAAGTCCAGGTGAAACAGATGATTTTAAAAAAATCCTGATTCATCCCAAAACCTGTGCTTTTTCCGTCTGGACTCCAAACAAGTGTGTTTTAAAATTACTTATGCTTCAAATATCCACACCAAGTTTCACACGCATATAGCTGAACATGTCTAAATGCTTCTTGAATATTCTTTACAGATATAAAATGAACTGGTCAACTGTAGGATGTCATTTCCTCTTACATGCTTAAGTCTTTTCCTCATGCTGCAGCCTGCTCCTCAATCATCCCTGTTGCTGGAGTCAAATTTCACCCCCCCCCCCCCCCCCCACACACACACCAGCTGCCAGTTTATATGCTAACTAACCCAGCAGTGAGGTGACAAGAGTTTAGACACAAGAGGGAGGGCAGACTGCTTTTTCATTTGTTTTGTATGTCTTTCATAGATTTTTATGAATAATCATTGCTTTTCTAGTCATGTAAAATGCAATTAACCTAATATTTTATCTTTTTTTTTTACAAACAAAACATATGAATGTGCTCCAAAACAAAACCCAACTCTCAGTACAGTTCTACAGATGTAACATAAGACTTAGACAGTAAATGTCTCTTTTATCCTTTTTTAATCAATGCTGCAACTTCTTTTCCTTAATATAAATCCAATGAAATTAAACTACAAAACCAAAAAACACAACGTATAGCAAATTTCTCTAAATAAATTATGTGTATATACAATATGTAGCACTTTTAAACAAAATAATAACAAATCCTTCCAATACAAGCACAGAAAAATGGAACACAAAATTTAAAACCCAAATTTGAAATGGCAATTTTAAAAAGATAATTTTTTCAGCCTGCTAAAAGTGCACAATTGTAAAAGCTCTTTTATATAGACAACTGTTTGGTTGCTTAGAGCTCTAAATATAAAAACAATGCCTTTATGGACGTGGCACGGATGGCACGGATGTTCAGCAGGGTAAACCCCAGGAAAGCGGCGGGACCTGATGGAGTTCCCGGAAAGGTTCTGCGGGCCTGCGCCGATCAACTCTCCCAGGTCTTCACAAAAATCTTCAACCTGTCGCTAGCTCAGGCTTTCATCCCTGCTTGCCTGAAGTCATCCACTATCATCCCGATACCCAAAAAGTCCTCATCCACAGCCTTCCTCACGGACTTCCGCCCAGTTGCACTCACTGCTGTCATCACAAAGTGTCTGGAGCGGCTGCTCCTGGGACACATCAAAGACTCCCTCCCTCCAATCTTCGTCCCCCACCAGTTTGCTTACAAAGCAAACAGATCAACGGATGATGCCATTTCCATCACCCTCCACACTGCGCTGAGCCACCTGGAACACAGAGACACCTACGCCAGGATGCTCTTTGTGGACTATAGCTCAGCCTTTAACACAATCATTCCTGACATTCTGGTCAACAAACTGTCTGAACTAGGACTCCACCCACTCACCTGCTCGTGGATCAAGGACTTCCTGACAAACAGACCACAGACAGTCAAACTTGACCCCCACCTCTCCTCCACCCGGACGCTGAGCACAGGCTCCACACAGGGATGTGTGCTGAGTCCTCTGCTGTATACACTGTACACAGCAGACTGCAGACCAGCCCACACCAGCAACACCGTGGTGAAGTTTGCAGACGACACTACTGTGGTGGGGCTGATCTCTGGGGACGACGAGACGGCCTACAGAGACGAAGTCCTGAAACTCTCAAGGTGGTGTCAGGCTAATAACCTCATCCTGAACACCACCAAGACCAAGGAGATCATCCTGGACTTCAGAAAAAACAGAACAGATCCACCCCCACTCTACATCGATGGAAACTGTGTGGAGAGGGTCCACAGCTTCACCCTCCTGGGCACCACCATCTCTGCTGACCTCACATGGTCTAACAACACCATGACTGTCATCAGGAAGGCCCAGCAACGCCTGCACTTCCTGAGAAAACTTAGGAGGAACGACGTCAGCCAGGAGCTGCTGGTAACGTTCTACCGCTCAACCATTGAGAGCATTCTGTCCTATGGCATCACAGTGTGGTTTTCCCACTGCACTGAAGCAGAACGGCAGAGTCTCCAGAGAATGGTAAAGACAGCGCAGAGGATCATCGGCTGCCCCCTCCCCTCACTGAAGGACATTTACCAGTCTCGCTGCCTCAGCAGTGTGACTAGCATCACCACTAACTCCACCCATTCTGCTTTCCCTCTGTTTGAACTGCTGCCCTCTGGAAGGAGGTACAGGTCCATCTGAACCAGGACAAACAGACTAAGAAACAGCTTTTTTCCACGGGCAATTATCATACGGAATGCACATACGTCCACCAACCACACCTCACTCTAATTTTACTACAATGCGTGCAATATCCTGACTGTCTAACCAGGTCACTGTGCAATAACTTGATATTTATTAAGCTGTGCTCACAGCAACTCATGTAATTCCATTCTATTTTATTCACAAATATTTAATATTTAACAGTTTCTGTCCATATTGTTCATTTTTTGTTAAGAGTTGTAAATACAGTATTTCTTTTTCTATTCTATTTTTATTTTTATTTTATGTAACTCCTTCACTCCAAGGCTGCTGCAATTTCATTGTATCCCCATGTACAATGACAATAAACGATTCTGATTCTGATTATATCACTTAGACACAGATGGAGAACCATATCAACTGGATTGGTAACAGCAACAACCACCGACCAAGCCGGCAAGCCCTGGCAGAAAAGATCCCCACAAGAAACACTGCAGGCTGTTCCATAAAAAATATAGTTTTACCATTGCCTTGCAGATCACAGTTGAAGTGGTTTAGTTTTCCTAAAAAAATTCAGAATGATTGAAGTTACAGGTGAACTTTTAGACAACATTTGATCCAAAAAGGTCCGAAAACGTCTTTTTAGGCAAAACTGCAAACACCTATTTTTTTGCATAACTTATCTTTCAAATATCAGCACAAAAAAATTAAAAACGGTAGGGATCTGTGTTTGCTGCCTTCCATATTTTTTTCAGACTTAAAAGTGTAACAGATGATTTATAAAAAATCCTTTTTCATCCAAAAACCTGTGTTAAATCTGTCTAGACTTAGTATTAAAAACTCTCCAAGATGAATGTGCCTGACTCCACCTGCAGGTGGATCACAGACTTCCTGACGGACAGACAGCAGTATGTGAGGCTGGGGAAGCTCGTCTCAGATACTCGGACCACAAGCACCGGATTCCCCCCAGGGCTGTGTCCTTTCACCCCTGTTACTCTCCCTGTACACCAGTGCTTCTCAAATAGTGGGGCGCGCCCCCAGGGGGGGGCACGAAGCGATGCCAGGGGGGGCGCGCGGTGGTGGCGGTTTTAGGCACAGGTTTGTCCGGTGCGCAAATTTAACGTGGGGGCAGCGGTGACAGCGGCTCAGTGCTTGGAAAATAATCTGGTCCACTATTCGGTTCCTATTGTCTGTTCTGTCTGTCCGCGGCTGCGCGAGTGAGAACGAAAGGGGAGGGGTGGTGTGGGCCCTGTCTGCCAGGGGAATCGGGGCACGCGGACCACTGCTACCGCTGCCTGTTGCCCAAGATCACCGCTGCCCTTAGATTCCTAAGCTCATGCTAACAATGTCATTCTTTATGAACTATTGTAGACATTTTGATGACGTGTCTTTATTTTCCATCCATGTTTTCTTTGTCTGCCTGTGGTTTAGTTGGTGTCAGACAGACATAAAGACAGCAGGTAATGCAGGAAAACAGCTGCACTTTTATGAGATCAGAAATAAACAATCCGTCATTTAGAAAAAAAAAATCAGCACGTTTTTACCTATTTCTTCAGACTAAAAACGTTAAATATATTGGTGCTGCTGTGTTAATGTTTCAGATCAATTTAGATTTAATATTATTTATTGATTGAATTATTTTTTTCAGCATCAAATGGTTCAGTTGGTCAAAATGTTTCTAGTTTAAATAAGGAATGACAGATTTTTTTTATTTCAGGTACTTTCAGCTTCTTTTCTGTTTTAGACTAGAACAGGGTTTCTGTGGCTAAATAAAGTTAATATTTGTTGAAAGTGGATTTATTTTGCTTTTTTCTTTTGTTAGTGTTAAAAGATACAATTTTAGGTATACAAATTTTATAGATACTGACCTGATGTATTGTCACCGCGCGAGTGTGTCTGTGTGTGTGTGTGTGGGGGGGGGTCAGGGGGGGCGCGAAACATTTTCTTTTCCTAGGGGGGGCCTGGCAAAAAATAATTGAGAAGCACTGCTGTACACAAACAGCTGCACAGCTGGTCACCTGTCTGTCAAACTCCTGAAGTTTGCTGACGACACCACACTCATCGGCCTCATCTCTGACGGAGATGAGTCGGCCTACAGGAGTGAAATAGCCAGGCTGGTGTCATAGTGCAGCGCTAACAACCTGGAGCTTAATGCTCTGAAGACAGTGGAGATGACAGTGGACTTGAGGAAGGCCCCAGCCCCCCTCCCCCCTGTCATCCTCTGTGACTCCCCGGTGACCTCTGTGGAGTCCTTCTGCTTCCTGGGAACCATCATCAGCCAGGACCTCAAGTGGGAGCAGAACATCAGCTCCATCACTAAGAAGGTCCAGCAGAGGATGTACTTCCTGAGGCAGCTGAAGAAGTTTCACCTCCCTGAAAAGATGCTGGTAGACTTTTACACCGCCATCATCGAATCCACCCTCACGTCCTCCATCACAGTCTGGTTCGCTGCGGCCACGGCCAGAGACAAGGCCAAGCTGCAACGCGTCATCCACTCAGCAGAGAAGGTGATCGGCTGCCACCTCCCGTCTCTCCAGGAGCTGCACATCTCCAGGACCTGGAGGCGGGCAGCCAGGATTGTAGCCAACCCCTCTCATCCAGGACATAATCTCTTTCGGCCCCTCCCTTCTGGCAAGAGGCTCCGGTCCATCAGGACCAGGACCTCGCGCCACAAGAACAGCTTCTTCCCCACTGCAGTCAGCCTGCTGAACAGTACCCCAACTCCCCCAGGTGACCCCCCCTCCCCCCCCCCCGCCCACCAAAGGACTGTCGGTGCCACTTACAGGCCCCACCATCCCAGCCCATCTGTGCTCCCACTTTAATTCACCTTACTCTACTGTATATAGTGTGTTGTTGTTGTTAACTTAATTTTTAACTTATTCTTAATTGCACTATACACCAAGTCAAATTCCTCGTTTTGTAAAGTGCGCTCTACTGAACCTGGCAATAAAACTTTTTCTGATTTCTGATTCTATTAATCATTGTTTTTTATTCATTCAAAATGCAATTAAATCAATATTTTATCTTTTTTCTTTTCCTTTTTCTTTTTTTTTATCTCTTATATCCTTTTTTATAATCAATGTTTGAACTTCTTTTCCTTTCTATTGTCATGGTTTCAGTTTGTTGTCTTTTTTTTCGCTTTAGTTCTTGTTCTGTCTTGTTTGGTTCTGTTTCCTGTTTTATTTTGAAAGGTTTCCTGTCTTGTTTCCGAATTACTGCCCTAACCCCTATATAGTGCACTATATAGTGCGGTCGCCATTTTGTAGTGCTGTCCGAATCTACAGTTCAAAAATCATGTGCACTAGAAATTTCCCAGAATTCTCTACGAAAAACCAGTGTGGATCGATGCTCACTCGATCGGCGAATATTGCCCAGAATGCACTGCGTTCATACCAGAATGCATTGCGTGTGACCCACAATACACTGCGTTTGAATTATTCGAAGATGGCGGACGGTTGCGCTAGAAAGAGGACTTAAAAATGTAAGTATATTTAAAAGTATCTTGTATATGTTGTAAAATATATTTGTAAATACGTAAGATGAAGTGTTTAATATGTTATATTCCTCAATCGACAACCTACATTGTTTTGAAGCTCATCAATTTCGGTAATGCTAAAGCTAACGCTAGCGCGAATTAGCATTGAAGGCTAAAAACAAACGCTGTTGATATTACATCAAAAAGCAGTGAGTTCTAACCGTAGTCATAAGTTATTAACACATTTTTAAAATGTGTTTATATATGTAGAGACAGACGAGGATGAGGAAAATTTGATCCATCTGTGGATGGAGAAAGATAGCCTGTTTGTTATCAGTCAAGCTCGTGCCGGATGGGTCGGAGTGAGAGACACTTGATCAGATTTGTATTTATTTATCATTAAACTGTAATCGTTGTCATGTTGGGGTAAAGGTTGTTGTTGAAAGAGGAGAGGAGGAAAGAGCACGAAGGGACAAAGAGTGACAGGAGAGTCTGTTAAGGTTACCTGAGTTTAAAATATTGTTCACAAAATGTAACGTCGTCGTTGTTTTTGCAATTTGTTTAATAAATGCATGAACAAAAAGGAATTATTTACATGTATTATTTAAATCTGAGACATTTTTAACAATCTCAAAATATAAATATAAAATGTACATATTTACATTTTTGTTTTATATGTTAACATTTATTTTTATACATCTTAACAATAATCCTGGTCTTCTAGAGTCATGTGTGTCACAGTTGGAGCTGAAAGGAATGCAGAGATCTGTCCTCGCAGACGGACGCCACTTTACCCGTCCTACTGGTTCCTGCTGTGGCTCAACATCTGTGGCTCCCAGCAGTCCCCTTCTCTGATGCACAGATTGTGCAGAACTGAAGGTTGGTTTTACTTCCAGTTTGTATAGATACTTAAAACACAAAATGTAAAGATAGAAATATTGCTCTCCTCCTCATCTTCATAATGCCAAATGCTCTCTCCACCACAGAGCGTGCCTTGGCGTGGTGCTGGTTGTAACGGGCCTGAACCGCATTCCTCATGGGTTCCCTGTAGGGTGTCAGCAGCGTGATGGGATGAGCAATGCAGGGATACCCACCATCACCCAAAAGGATCCTTCAGGTGGGTAATGTTTGATTTACATAAATTGGGCTTTTACGTAGAACCTGTGAACTGTGGACTGATCCTTGATTCCCAACAAAAATATCTCTAAATTTGGCTTAGAGTCACATACAGCCTGCAGTTGAATGGAATAAAAAAGCTTCCTGTTAAAATAACAAGCTGCATTTTCTTTTAGGGCCTTTATTCTTATGTGGCAGCCATCGATGCTCCCCTCGACCTTTTGGAAGGTGGAAGACCAAGCAAGCTGCTATAAAACCAGAGGTGACTAATGGCAGTTCATTCCCACTGGATGCTGGGTGACCCTGCTCATCAGCTGGAGGATGCGGTCTGACGTCCTGTGGACAACGTCGCTCACAGTGGACCGTGGCATGTCAAAGGCCCTGGCTACCACACTGTATGATGTGCCACATGCCAGCCAGAAAAGAAACACCAGGACCTCAGTCTCCTGTGCCCCCCCCCCAGAGTGTGAGGAACCCGAAGCTGCACCACCAGATGCTCAATGGTCCTGCGGGTCAACCGATCTGCAGGTCTGCCGGTCTGGTTTTGTGTCGGACTGAGCGTCAGCGTGAAGGGCCACGACAGACACCTTTATGTTGGCAAAGCAGTAGAGACGTGGAAGACCCTGGAAAATAGAAAAATAATTATTTCATTGAGAAAATTAAATATGATTTTTTTGAATGTTTCATTTTATTCTGATGTCTTACATTTTAGTTTATGACGTATTTATAAATGCTGGAAAATCTCGTGTTTTTTTTTGGCTGGGTTTTTGGATTTTTATATAAATATTTAAAAATTAAAGTATTTTTGTTTAAAACAAGTGATATGGTTTGACTCTGAATAAAAAATACTAAACTTTGATCTCACAAGTGTTTCATGTAGTTAGACTATACAACTCATAATCCAGTGTTGAAAAAGAATGTTAAACTCTTACCCAGCAGGCTGTGTAACCTTGAGCACAATTAGTGACAAATGCTTAAATTGAACTAATGAAAAAACTCACAAGTTAACTCACAAGTTGTTCATGTCTGGTCAGGGGCATCCAGAGGGAAATCTTCTGAGACGTCTGCTTCTCCTTGCCGTCCTGTGATGCTGCATATCTGCTCGTTTTTGGTTTAATCCCATGAAAAACGGTTGAATTATTGCCAGGAACACGGACAGATTCATATTCAAAGCTATTTTCAGTAAGGTAGAAGAGAAAACTACAGAAAAAAAATGCCTCCTCGCAAGAGCCCGTAAATCGTTCAGCGGCACAAAAATAAATATTGCCATGGAGTAATAACATGGGGGTTTATTTATCAACAAATACATAAAATCACCACCAATGTGTTTGTAATTTTATTATTTATAAATCAGCCACATTTTCCATGATCAGAACACAGCAGATTCATAAATAGTCTTCATAAAATGTTCATATTTATTATATTTTTAATTTGACAAATGGGTGTCATTCTCCGCGTTAAATAGAAGTAGTTCCCCTCCAGACCAGGTGGTGGCGGTAATGCGCCACTTTGTTTCCGTGCCAAGCGCCATTTAAAAACACCCGAAAGAGAAAACTAGTGAGCACGGGTGTCCGAATTGCTTTGAAAATTCAGAGAACTATATAGAGAACTATATAGTGCCGCACTATATAGGGTTTTAGTAGTTAGGGGTTAGGGCGGTAATTCGGACACAGCCTTACTTCCTTTGGTCCCCATCTGCCCTAATCGTGTTCACCTGTGTCTTGTCTGCCCTGTCTGTATATAAGTCTTGTCTCTGCCTTCCTCCTGTGCTGGTCCATTAACTTCTGCTCATGTTGATCACGTCTTCTTGTCTGGCGTCCATGTCCCTTGCCATGCCACAGTAAGTTTTTGTTTTTAGTTTTGTCATCCTGCTCTGCAGCGCTTTTTGTTAGTTAAATAAACCCACTTGCCCTGAACCCGTTTGCCTCCCGTCTCTGCGCCTGGGTCCTACCTGCTGTCGAGCCCCCCCCCCCCACACGACATCTATACATCCAATGAAATTAAACTACAAATCAACAAACACAACTGATAACAAATGTCTCTAAAAAATGATGTGTATATTTGCAGAACCTTAAAAACACCAAACAAATAACAAATGCTTCCCAAATAAAGCACAAAAAATGGAACACAAAATGTAAAACCCAAGTTAGAAATTGCAATTTGAAAAGATACTTTTTTCATCAGCTTTTCAAAATCAATCACCAATTCTACTCTTCTGTGGATGAAACAAAGAACTCCAGAACAATGAAGCCATTTCTCTAAGTCTCTCTCACCTTCAGTTTTAAACAAGGTCTGTGAAAATCCACCATACATTGGTCACATGAACTCAGAGACCTGCTAAAAGTGCACAATTGTAAAAGCTCTTTTATATAGACAACTGTTTGTTTGCTTAGAGCTGTAAATATAAAAAAAAATGCTTTTCTATCACCTAGACACAGATGGAGAACCATATCAACTGGATTAATAACAGGGTGGCATGTTTAGACAAAATGAAGCTGTCCATCACATTTTTGACCTAAACATGTAAACACATCCTTGGCTCTGCGGTTAGGAAATGGTATTTGGGAATCTCTTTATACCAGGAGCCAGCCTGGCCATTGGAACATCGCCACAGTGCCCATCCAGACTGGGACAGCAACGGGGTCCACTTCAGAGCCGTGAGCTGCTGTGTTTAACTCCAGCTGTCCCAGCAAGGGAGACAACTGCAGCAACATCCACTGACCAAGCTGACAAGCCCTGGCAGAAAAGATCCCCACAAGAAAAACACTGGCTCAGGCAGGCTGGTCAAAAAAAAATAGTTTTGCCATTGTCTTGCAGCTCGCAGATCAAGTGGTTTAGTTTTCCAGTAATGTCAGTCAAGAATGCAAGTTCAGATTCACAATGTTCATATTCACCATATTCAACAGACATCTCCTCCAATAGCACCTTAAAAATCCTGTGCTGTTTTGCTTTGCAGCTGAGGTTGTTTACGATTTTCAGAATAAGAGTCATTATATGTCCAGAGCCAATCACTTCTGCACATAAGGCCTGCTGGTGAATGACGCAGCAGTAATGCAGACATTTTGGAAAGTCTGGGTCAGCTTTACAGTGAGTGATGAAACCTGTTTGTCTATTGATCATAGCAGGAGTCCCATCTGCAGTCACTGCTACCAGCTTTTCTAATTGTACCTTTTTCTGCACAAAAACTCCTTCACCGTGTTATACATTTCAACTCCTCTTGTAGTTGTCTGTTAGGGCAGATGTGTCAGGAGTTCTTCTCTTGTGGAAACCAAAAGCTATGCTGTACTGTTGCCGTCCACAGACTCATTACACTGGACGTTAACCACCTGCACTTTGCAAGATCCCGGTCCAGCTAATTGGCCAAGTTATCAGACATAGCTGACACTCATCTAGACATTGTAGTGGAAATTGAATGAGTTCTATTGTTCTCATCCTTAGGGACAGTGATAGCAATTATCATCATTGCTTGAATTTTTTTCATGCTATATGCAAAAGTCTTTGTCCCTTAAGGCAACAGATTACAGCCCCCCCCCCCCCCCCCCCCCCCCCCCCCCAGGCTGCTGTCGTATTAACAATAGCTTGGAGCTCCAGAATGGACAAGAAAAAACGACGAGAATGGCTCGAGCAGGGCGTTGCTCACGGGGCGGTCGCTCGTGCCATGCGGTCGCACGTGCTCGGGCCCGCTAAATGCTACTTGTAGCTTTAATTATTATTATTCTTTTTCTTCCGACGGAAGAGTCGCCTTTTTGAGGCCTTTAACATACCCCAAAACTCACCAAATTTGGCACACACATCAGGAGTCGCGAAAAATTTCGTATTTTACAGGAGATTGGCATGGGCGCACAAAAACGGCTCGACAGCGCCACCTACAGTGACATTTGTCCCGAGCCCCCGCATATGCTTTGACATACAAGCTTGATTTTTTCAGGGCATGTTCATCAGATGGAAACCTACAAAAAAGTCTGTAGGTACCAAGCTGTCAGTCGCACAGGAAGTCTGCTATATTGATGTCAATATGTCATTTTTGCTCTATTTTGGACATTTGCAGGCCTCCTTCTAGAACGAACTCCTCCTAGAGATTTGTGAATAATGACTCCAAACTTTGGTTTTGTAAACTAAACACATGTCCGATGTTAAATTGCAAAGCTTTTAAGTTTTTACAGAAGTTTGTGACCGTGGCGGCGCGTAGAAATTCGACCTTGTTTCGAAAACACGCCATGAAAAGAAAAATGGCCATTACTCAGCCATGCATAATCCAATCTGATCCAAAATTGATGTGCATGATTGTAGTCTGACTCTGAACACATCTGCAGTGAAAGAATCTGGAAAAAGTGTAGCGCCACCTGCTGGCAAGAGGAAATGACATGTTTTACTTGGAGCATCACTACTCCGAGTAGGATGAGCCGACACACCTGAAAATGACGTCCACCTGTTGAAAAGCCATTGAAGTTTACTCTGACAAAAAACCATAACTTTCAATGCGGGGGTGTGGTCGTGACAGAGCGGCAAAGTTGGGCGTCTCGCCATGCACACAAAAGTTGCTCTCACGTGCACATTCCTTGTCCAATCTCACTGAAATTCAATGGATATGATGAAGCTTCTATTCTGAACCCATGGATATGACAATCTTGGACGAGCTCTATAGCGCCACCTAGTTATTGCATTGGGCACATTCTGCCCTGTATTTTCTCTTTGCTTTGTCCGATGTGCATGAAATTAAAACTGGAGATACTCAGAAGGGTCTTCTCTCATCATGTAAAGTTTCATGGGTGTACACCTGACGGTGCCTGCGTAACAGGAAGTGGTCGATTATGTGCACCCAAATAATAGAAATTTATTATAAATCAGCCGTTTGTCTCAGGAAGCTGAGATTTCAGAATTAGATGCCTTTAATAACCTCCAGCTTTGATATGTAACACTATAGGGTCTACGAGAAACTTCATCACTTGATTTTTTTAATGAAATTTTGGACTGAACAAAGATTTTTAGCATAAATTCTGTTTAGGTTATCAGCACCAAGAATTCAACTTTCATAGGCATTTATGTGCTACTGCTTCCTAAAAAAATTCAGAATTATTGAAGTTACAGGTGAACTTTTATTCAACATTTCATCCAAAAAGGTCCGAAAACGTCTTTTTAGGCAAAACTACAAACACCTATTTTTTTTCATAACTTAATCATCATATATCAACACCATTTATTTTTTTAAATGTAGGGATCTGTGTTTGCTGCCTTCCATATTTTTTTCAGAAGTCCAGGTGAAACAGATGATTTTAAAAAAATCCTGATTCATCCCAAAACCTGTGCTTTTTCCGTCTGGACTCCAAACAAGTGTGTTTTAAAATTACTTATGCTTCAAATATCCACACCAAGTTTCACACGCCTATAGCTGAACATGTCTAAATGCTTATTGAATATTCTTTACAGATATAAAATGAACTGGTCAACTGTAGGATGTCATTTCCTCTTACATGCTTCAGTTTTTTCCTTATGCTGCAGCCTGCTCCTCAATCTGACCTGTTGCTGGAGTCAAATTTCACACACACCCCCCCACACACACACACACCAGCTGCCTGTTCGTATGCTAACTAACCCAGAGGTGAGGTGACAAGAGTTTAGACACAAGAGGGAGGGCAGACTGCTTTTTCATTTGTTTTGTATGTCTTTCATAGATTTTTATGAATAATCATTGCTTTTCTAGTCATGTAAAATGCAATAAACTTAATATTTTATCTTTTTTTTTTTACAAACAAAACATATGAATGTGCTCCAAAACAAAACCCAACTCTCAGTACAGTTCTACAGATGTAACATAAGACTTAGACAGTAAATGTCTCTTTTATCCTTTTTTAATCAATGCTGCAACTTCTTTTCCTTAATATAAATCCAATGAAATTAAACTACAAAACCAAAAAACACAACGTATAGCAAATTTCTCTAAATAAATTATGTGTATATACAATATGTAGCACTTTTAAACAAAATAATAACAAATCCTTCCAATACAAGCACAGAAAAATGGAACACAAAATTTAAAACCCAAATTTGAAATGGCAATTTTAAAAAGATAATTTTTTCAGCCTGCTAAAAGTGCACAATTGTAAAAGCTCTTTTATATAGACAACTGTTTGGTTGCTTAGAGCTCTAAATATAAAAACAATGCCTTTATGGACGTGGCACGGATGGCACGGATGTTCAGCAGGGTAAACCCCAGGAAAGCGGCGGGACCTGATGGAGTTCCCGGAAAGGTTCTGCGGGCCTGCGCCGATCAACTCTCCCAGGTCTTCACAAAAATCTTCAACCTGTCGCTAGCTCAGGCTTTCATCCCTGCTTGCCTGAAGTCATCCACTATCATCCCGATACCCAAAAAGTCCTCATCCACAGCCTTCCTCACGGACTTCCGCCCAGTTGCACTCACTGCTGTCATCACAAAGTGTCTGGAGCGGCTGCTCCTGGGACACATCAAAGACTCCCTCCCTCCAATCTTCGTCCCCCACCAGTTTGCTTACAAAGCAAACAGATCAACGGATGATGCCATTTCCATCACCCTCCACACTGCGCTGAGCCACCTGGAACACAGAGACACCTACGCCAGGATGCTCTTTGTGGACTATAGCTCAGCCTTTAACACAATCATTCCTGACATTCTGGTCAACAAACTGTCTGAACTAGGACTCCACCCACTCACCTGCTCGTGGATCAAGGACTTCCTGACAAACAGACCACAGACAGTCAAACTTGACCCCCACCTCTCCTCCACCCGGACGCTGAGCACAGGCTCCACACAGGGATGTGTGCTGAGTCCTCTGCTGTACACACTGTACACAGCCTGACTCCACCTGCAGGTGGATCACAGACTTCCTGACGGACAGACAGCAGTATGTGAGGCTGGGGAAGCTCGTCTCAGATACTCGGACCACAAGCACCCGATCCCCCCAGGGCTGTGTCCTTTCACCCCTGTTACTCTCCCTGTACACAAACAGCTGCACAGCTGGTCACCTGTCTGTCAAACTCCTGAAGTTTGCTGACGACACCACACTCATCGGCCTCATCTCTGACGGAGATGAGTCGGCCTACAGGAGTGAAATAGCCAGGCTGGTGTCATAGTGCAGCGCTAACAACCTGGAGCTTAATGCTCTGAAGACAGTGGAGATGACAGTGGACTTCAGGAAGGCCCCAGCCCCCCTCCCCCCTGTCATCCTCTGTGACTCCCCGGTGACCTCTGTGGAGTCCTTCTGCTTCCTGGGAACCATCATCAGCCAGGACCTCAAGTGGGAGCAGAACATCAGCTCCATCACTAAGAAGGTCCAGCAGAGGATGTACTTCCTGAGGCAGCTGAAGAAGTTTCACCTCCCTGAAAAGATGCTGGTAGACTTTTACACCGCCATCATCGAATCCACCCTCACGTCCTCCATCACAGTCTGGTTCGCTGCGGCCACGGCCAGAGACAAGGCCAAGCTGCAACGCGTCATCCACTCAGCAGAGAAGGTGATCGGCTGCCACCTCCCGTCTCTCCAGGAGCTGCACATCTCCAGGACCTGGAGGCGGGCAGCCAGGATTGTAGCCAACCCCTCTCATCCAGGACATAATCTCTTTCGGCCCCTCCCTTCTGGCAAGAGGCTCCGGTCCATCAGGACCAGGACCTCGCGCCACAAAAACAGCTTCTTCCCCACTGCAGTCAGCCTGCTGAACAGTACCCCAACTCCCCCAGGTGACCCCCCCTCCCCCCCCGCCCACCAAAGGACTGTCGGTGCCACTTACAGGCCCCACCATCCCAGCCCATCTGTGCTCCCACTTTACTTCACCTTACTCTACTGTATATAGTGTGTTGTTGTTGTTAACTTAATTTTTAACTTATTCTTAATTGCACTATACACCAAGTCAAATTCCTCGTTTTGTAAAGTGCGCTCTACTGAACCTGGCAATAAAACTTTTTCTGATTTCTGATTCTGATTCTGATTCTATTAATCATTGTTTTTTATTCATTCAAAATGCAATTAAATCAATATTTTATCTTTTTTCTTTTCCTTTTTCTTTTTTTTTATCTCTTATATCCTTTTTTATAATCAATGTTTGAACTTCTTTTCCTTTCTATTGTCATGGTTTCAGTTTGTTGTCTTGTTTTTCGCTTTAGTTCTTGTTCTGCCTTGTTTGGTTCTGTTTCCTGTTTTATTTTGAAAGGTTTCCTGTCTTGTCATGTTTCTTGAGTTTTACTTCCTTTGGTCCCCATCTGCCCTAATCGTGTTCACCTGTGTCTTGTCTGCCCTGTCTGTATATAAGTCTTGTCTCTGCCTTCCTCCTGTGCTGGTCCATTAACTTCTGCTCATGTTGATCACGTCTTCTTGTCTAGCGTCCATGTCCCTTGCCATGCCACAGTAAGTTTTTGTTTTTAGTTTTGTCATCCTGCTCTGCAGCGCTTTTTGTTAGTTAAATAAATCCACTTGCCCTGAACCCGTTTGCCTCCCGTCTCTGCGCCTGGGTCCTACCTGCTCTCGAGCCTCCCCCCCACACGACATCTATACATCCAATGAAATTAAACTACAAATCAACAAACACAACTGATAACAAATGTCTCTAAAAAATGATGTGTATATTTGCAGAACCTTAAAAACACCAAACAAATAACAAATGCTTCCCAATTAAAGCACAAAAAATGGAACACAAAATGTAAAACCCAAGTTAGAAATTGCAATTTGAAAAAGATACTTTTTTCAGCAGCTTTTCAAAATCAATCACCAATTCTACTCTTCTGTGGATGAAACAAAGTACTCCAGAACAATGAAGCCATTTCTCTAAGTCTCTCTCACCTTCAGTTTTAAACAAGGTCTGTGAAAATCCACCATACATTGGTCACATGAACTCAGAGACCTGCTAAAAGTGCACAATTGTAAAAGCTCTTTTATATAGACAACTGTTTGTTTGCTTAGAGCTGTAAATATAAAAAAAAATGCTTTTCTATCACCTAGACACAGATGGAGAACCATATCAACTGGATTAATAACAGGGTGGCATGTTTAGACAACATGAAGCTGTCCATCACATTTTTGACCTAAACATGCAAACACATCCTTGGCTCTGCGGTTAGGAAATGGTATTTGGGAATCTCTTTATACCAGGAGCCAGCCTGGCCATTGGAACATCGCCACAGTGCCCATCCAGACTGGGACAGCAACGGGGTCCACTTCAGAGCCGTGAGCTGCTGTGTTTAACTCCAGCTGTCCCAGCAAGGGAGACAACTGCAGCAACATCCACTGACCAAGCTGACAAGCCCTGGCAGAAAAGATCCCCACAAGAAAAACACTGGCTCAGGCAGGCTGGTCAAAAAAAAATAGTTTTGCCATTGTCTTGCAGCTCGCAGATCAAGTGGTTTAGTTTTCCAGTAATGTCAGTCAAGAATGCAAGTTCAGATTCACAATGTTCATATTCACCATATTCAACAGACATCTCCTCCAATAGCACCTTAAAAATCCTGTGCTGTTTTGCTTTGCAGCTGAGGTTGTTTACGATTTTCAGAATAAGAGTCATTATATGTCCAGAGCCAATCACTTCTGCACATAAGGCCTGCTGGTGAATGACGCAGCAGTAATGCAGACATTTTGGAAAGTCTGGGTCAGCTTTACAGTGAGTGATGAAACCTGTTTGTCTATTGATCATAGCAGGAGTCCCATCTGCAGTCACTGCTACCAGCTTTTCTAATTGTACCTTTTTTCTGCACAAAAACTCCTTCACCGTGTTATACATTTCAACTCCTCTTGTAGTTGTCTGTTAGGGCAGATGTGTCAGGAGTTCTTCTCTTGTGGAAACCAAAAGCTATGCTGTACTGTTGCCGTCCACAGACTCATCACACTGGACGTTAACCACCTGCACTTTGCAAGATCCCGGTCCAGCTAATTGGCCAAGTTATCAGACATAGCTGACACTCATCTAGACATTGTAGTGGAAATTGAATGAGTTCTATTGTTCTCATCCTTAGGGACAGTGATAGCAATTATCATCATTGCTTGAATTTTTTTCATGCTATATGCAAAAGTCTTTGTCCCTTAAGGCAACAGATTACAGCCCCCCCCCCCCCCCCCCAGGCTGCTGTCGTATTAACAATAGCTTGGAGCTCCAGAATGGACAAGAAAAAACGACGAGAATGGCTCGAGCAGGGCGTTGCTCACGGGGCGGTCGCTCGTGCCATGCGGTCGCACGTGCTCGGGCCCGCTAAATGCTACTTGTAGCTTTAATTATTATTATTATTTTTCTTCTGCCGGAAGAATCGCATTTTTGAGGCCTTTAACATACCCCAAAACTCACCAAATTTGGCACACACATCAGGGGTCGCGAAAAATTTCGTATTTTATGAGAAATTGGCATGGGTGCGCAAAAATGGCTCGACAGCGCCACCTACACTGACTTTTGTCCCGACGCCCCGCATACGCTTTAACGTACAAGCTTGATTTTTTCAGGGCATGTTCATCAGATGGAAACCTACAAAAAAGTCTGTAGGTACCAAGCTGTCAGTCGCACAGGAAGTCTGCTATATTGATGTCAATATGTCATTTTTGCTCTATTTTGGACATTTGCAGGCCTCCTTCTAGAACGAACTCCTCCTAGAGATTTGTGAATAATGACTCCAAACTTTGGTTTTGTAAACTAGACACATGTCCGATGTTAAATTGCAAAGCTTTTAAGTTTTTACAGAAGTTTGTGACCGTGGCGGCGCGTAGAAATTCGACGTTGTTTCGAAAACACGCCATGAAAAGAAAAATGGCCATTACTCAGCCATGCATAATCCAATCTGATCAAAAATTGATATGCATGATTGTAGTCTGACTCTGAACACATCTGCAGTGAAAGAATCTGGAAAAAGTGTAGCGCCACCTGCTGGCAAGAGGAAATGACATGTTTGACTTGGAGCATCACTGCTCCGAGTAGGATGAGCCGACACACCTGAAAATGACGTCCACCTGTTGAAAAGCCATTGAAGTTTACTCTGACAAAAAACCATAACTTTCAATGCGGGGGTGTGGTCGTGACAGAGCGGCAAAGTTGGGCATCTCGCTATGCACACAAAAATTGCTCTCACGTGCACATTCCTTGTCCAATCTCACTGAAATTCAATGGATATGATGAAGCTTCTATTCTGAACCCATGGATATGACAATCTTGGACGAGCTCTATAGCGCCACCTAGTTATTGCATTGGGCACATTCTGCCCTGTATTTTCTCTTTGCTTTGTCCGATGTGCATGAAATTAAAACTGGAGATACTCAGAAGGGTCCTCTCTCATCATGTAAAGTTTCATGGGTGTACACCTGACGGTGCCTGCGTAACAGGAAGTGGTCGATTATGTGCACCCAAATAATAGAAATTTATTATAAATCAGCCGTTTGTCTCAGGAAGCTGAGATTTCAGAATTAGATGCCTTTAATAACCTCCAGCTTTGATATGTAACACTATAGGGTCTACGAGAAACTTCATCACTTGATTTTTTTAATGAAATTTTGGACTGAACAAAGATTTTTAGCATAAATTCTGTTTAGGTTATCAGCACCAAGAATTCAACTTTCATAGGCATTTATGTGCTACTGCTTCCTAAAAAAATTCAGAATGATTGAAGTTACAGGTGACATCTTAGAGAGCATTACATCCAAAAAGGTCCGAAAACGTCTTTTTAGGCAAAACTGCAAACACCTATTTTTTTGCATAACTTATCTTTCAAATATCAGCACAAAAAAATTAAAAACGGTAGGGATCTGTGTTTGCTGCCTTCCATATTTTTTTCAGACTTAAAAGTGTAACAGATGATTTATAAAAAATCCTTTTCATCCAAAAACCTGTGTTAAATCTGTCTAGACTCCAAACAAACATTTTTTTATGGTAACTTATGTTTCAACAATCGACACCAATTTTCACAGACCTAAAGCTGAACATGTCCCATAGCTACCTGAATATTTATATAGATATAAAATGAACTGGTCATTCTAACATCTGGCATTCTAACATCTAACATCTTACATGTCAAAGCCTCTCTCAGCCTGGCTCTGCTGAAGGAGTCGTGTTACAACCCCGCCCTCTCCTGCTGGGACCCCTGCTATGTAAATTAGCAAGCAGTGAACAGAGAGATGAGGAGTAAGAATGGTCATTACTCAGGCATGCATAATCCAAAGACAGCCAGTTAAACACTGAAAGACATTTTTTCGGTATGTCTTTCATACATCTTTAGTATTAAAAACTCTCCAAGATGAATGTGCCTGACTCCACCTGCAGGTGGATCACAGACTTCCTGACGGACAGACAGCAGTATGTGAGGCTGGGGAAGCTCGTCTCAGATACTCGGACCACAAGCACCGGATCCCCCCAGGGCTGTGTCCTTTCACCCCTGTTACTCTCCCTGTACACAAACAGCTGCACAGCTGGTCACCTGTCTGTCAAACTCCTGAAGTTTGCTGACGACACCACACTCATCGGCCTCATCTCTGACGGAGATGAGTCGGCCTACAGGAGTGAAATAGCCAGGCTGGTGTCATAGTGCAGCGCTAACAACCTGGAGCTTAATGCTCTGAAGACAGTGGAGATGACAGTGGACTTCAGGAAGGCCCCAGCCCCCCTCCCCCCTGTCATCCTCTGTGACTCCCCGGTGACCTCTGTGGAGTCCTTCTGCTTCCTGGGAACCATCATCAGCCAGGACCTCAAGTGGGAGCAGAACATCAGCTCCATCACTAAGAAGGTCCAGCAGAGGATGTACTTCCTGAGGCAGCTGAAGAAGTTTCACCTCCCTGAAAAGATGCTGGTAGACTTTTACACCGCCATCATCGAATCCACCCTCACGTCCTCCATCACAGTCTGGTTCGCTGCGGCCACGGCCAGAGACAAGCCCAAGCTGCAACGCGTCATCCACTCAGCAGAGAAGGTGATCGGCTGCCACCTCCCGTCTCTCCAGGAGCTGCACATCTCCAGGACCTGGAGGCGGGCAGCCAGGATTGTAGCCAACCCCTCTCATCCAGGACATAATCTCTTTCGGCCCCTCCCTTCTGGCAAGAGGCTCCGGTCCATCAGGACCTCGCGCCACAAGAACAGCTTCTTCCCCACTGCAGTCAGCCTGCTGAACAGTACCCCAACTCCCCCAGGTGACCCCCCCTCCCCCCCCCGCCCACCAAAGGACTGTCGGTGCCACTTACAGGCCCCACCATCCCAGCCCATCTGTGCTCCCACTTTAATTCACCTTACTCTACTGTATATAGTGTGTTGTTGTTGTTAACTTAATTTTTAACTTATTCTTAATTGCACTATACACCAAGTCAAATTCCTCGTTTTGTAAAGTGCGCTCTACTGAACCTGGCAATAAAACTTTTTCTGATTTCTGATTCTGATTCTGATTCTATTAATCATTGTTTTTTATTCATTCAAAATGCAATTAAATCAATATTTTATCTTTTTTCTTTTCCTTTTTCTTTTTTTTTTATCTCTTATATCCTTTTTTATAATCAATGTTTGAACTTCTTTTCCTTTCTATTGTCATGGTTTCAGTTTGTTGTCTTTTTTTTTCGCTTTAGTTCTTGTTCTGTCTTGTTTGGTTCTGTTTCCTGTTTTATTTTGAAAGGTTTCCTGTCTTGTCATGTTTCTTGAGTTTTACTTCCTTTGGTCCCCATCTGCCCTAATCGTGTTCACCTGTGTCTTGTCTGCCCTGTCTGTATATAAGTCTTGTCTCTGCCTTCCTCCTGTGCTGGTCCATTAACTTCTGCTCATGTTGATCACGTCTTCTTGTCTGGCGTCCATGTCCCTTGCCATGCCACAGTAAGTTTTTGTTTTTAGTTTTGTCATCCTGCTCTGCAGCGCTTTTTGTTAGTTAAATAAACCCACTTGCCCTGAACCCGTTTGCCTCCCGTCTCTGCGCCTGGGTCCTACCTGCTCTCGAGCCTCCCCCCCACACGACATCTATACATCCAATGAAATTAAACTACAAATCAACAAACACAACTGATAACAAATGTCTCTAAAAAATGATGTGTATATTTGCAGAACCTTAAAAACACCAAACAAATAACAAATGCTTCCCAATTAAAGCACAAAAAATGGAACACAAAATGTAAAACCCAAGTTAGAAATTGCAATTTGAAAAAGATACTTTTTTCAGCAGCTTTTCAAAATCAATCACCAATTCTACTCTTCTGTGGATGAAACAAAGAACTCCAGAACAATGAAGCCATTTCTCTAAGTCTCTCTCACCTTCAGTTTTAAACAAGGTCTGTGAAAATCCACCATACATTGGTCACATGAACTCAGAGACCTGCTAAAAGTGCACAATTGTAAAAGCTCTTTTATATAGACAACTGTTTGTTTGCTTAGAGCTCTAAATATAAAAAAAATGCTTTTCTATCACCTAGACACAGATGGAGAACCATATCAACTGGATTAATAACAGGGTGGCATGTTTAGACAACATGAAGCTGTCCATCACATTTTTGACCTAAACATGTAAACACATCCTTGGCTCTGCGGTTAGGAAATGGTATTTGGGAATCTCTTTATACCAGGAGCCAGCCTGGCCATTGGAACATCGCCACAGTGCCCATCCAGACTGGGACAGCAACGGGGTCCACTTCAGAGCCGTGAGCTGCTGTGTTTAACTCCAGCTGTCCCAGCAAGGTAGACAACTGCAGCAACATCCACTGACCAAGCTGACAAGCCCTGGCAGAAAAGATCCCCACAAGAAAAACACTGGCTCAGGCAGGCTGGTCAAAAAAAAATAGTTTTGCCATTGTCTTGCAGCTCGCAGATCAAGTGGTTTAGTTTTCCAGTAATGTCAGTCAAGAATGCAAGTTCAGATTCACAATGTTCATATTCACCATATTCAACAGACATCTCCTCCAATAGCACCTTAAAAATCCTGTGCTGTTTAGCTTTGCAGCTGAGGTTGTTTACGATTTTCAGAATAAGAGTCATTATATGTCCAGAGCCAATCACTTCTGCACATAAGGCCTGCTGGTGAATGACGCAGCAGTAATGCAGACATTTTGGAAAGTCTGGGTCAGCTTTACAGTGAGTGATGAAACCTGTTTGTCTATTGATCATAGCAGGAGTCCCATCTGCAGTCACTGCTACCAGCTTTTCTAATTGTACCTTTTTCTGCACAAAAACTCCTTCACCGTGTTATACATTTCAACTCCTCTTGTAATTGTCTGTTAGGGCAGATGTGTCAGGAGTTCTTCTCTTGTGGAAACCAAAAGCTATGCTGTACTGTTGCCGTCCACAGACTCATCACACTGGACGTTAACCACCTGCACTTTGCAAGATCCCGGTCCAGCTAATTGGCCAAGTTATCAGACATAGCTGACACTCATCTAGACATTGTAGTGGAAATTGAATGAGTTCTATTGTTCTCATCCTTAGGGACAGTGATAGCAATTATCATCATTGCTTGAATTTTTTTCATGCTATATGCAAAAGTCTTTGTCCCTTAAGGCAACAGATTACAGCCCCCCCCCCCCCCCCCCCCCCCCAGGCTGCTGTCGTACTAAAAATAGCTTGGAGCTCCAGAATGGACAAGAAAAAACGACGAGAATGGCTCGAGCAGGGTGTTGCTCACGGGGCGGTCGCTCGTGCCATGCGGTCGCACGTGCTCGGGCCCGCTAAATGCTACTTGTAGCTTTAATTATTATTATTATTATTATTATTCTACCGGAAGAGTCGCCTTTTTGAGGCCTTTAACATACCCCAAAACTCACCAAATTTGGCACACACATCAGGAGTCGCGAAAAATTTCGTATTTTATAGGAGATTGGCATGGGCGCACAAAAACGGCTCGATAGCGCCACCTACAGTGACTTTTGTCCCGACGCCCCGCATACGCTTTAACGTACAAGCTTGATTTTTACAGGGCATGTTCTTCAGATGGAGACCTACAAAAAAGTCTGAAAGGACCCACCTGTCAGTCGCACAGGAAGTCTGATATTTTGATGACAATATGTCATTTTTGCTGTATTTTGGACATTTGCAGGCCTCGCTCTAGAACGAACTCCTCCTAGAGATTTTGGAGTAATGACTCCAAACTTTGGTTTTGTAAACTAGACACATGTCCGATGTTAAATTGCGAAGCTTTTAAGTTTTTATGGATGTTTGTGACCATGGCGGCGCGTCAAAATTGGAGGTCGTTTCGAAAACACGCCATGAAAAGAAAAATGGCCATTACTCAGCCATGCATAATCCAATCTGATCCAAAATTGATGTGCATGATTGTAGTCTGACTCTGAACACATCTGCAGTGAAAAAATCTGGAAAAAGTGTAGCGCCACCTGCTGGCAAGAGGAAATGACATGTTTTACTTGGAGCATCACTACTCCGAGTAGGATGAGCCGACACACCTGAAAATGACGTCCACCTGTTGAAAAGCCATTGAAGTTTACTCTGACAAAAAACCATAACTTTCAATGCGGGGGTGTGGTCGTGACAGAGCGGCAAAGTTGGGCATCTCGCTATGCACACAAAAGTTGCTCTCACGTGCACATTCCTTGTCCAATCTCACTGAAATTCAATGGATATGATGAAGCTTCTATTCTGAACCCATGGATATGACAATCTTGGACGAGCTCTATAGCGCCACCTAGTTATTGCATTGGGCACATTCTGCCCTGTATTTTCTCTTTGCTTTGTCCGATGTGCATGAAATTAAAACTGGAGATACTCAGAAGGGTCCTCTCTCATCATGTAAAGTTTCATGGGTGTACACCTGACGGTGCCTGCGTAACAGGAAGTGGTCGATTATGTGCACCCAAATAATAGAAATTTATTATAAATCAGCCGTTTGTCTCAGGAAGCTGAGATTTCAGAATTAGATGCCTTTAATAACCTCCAGCTTTGATATGTAACACTATAGGGTCTACGAGAAACTTCATCACTTGATTTTTTTAATGAAATTTTGGACTGAACAAAGATTTTTAGCATAAATTCTGTTTAGGTTATCAGCACCAAGAATTCAACTTTCATAGGCATTTATGTGCTACTGCTTCCTAAAAAAATTCAGAATGATTGAAGTTACAGGTGACATCTTAGAGAGCATTACATCCAAATAGGTCCGAAAACGTCTTTTTAGGCAAAACTACAAACACCTATTTTTTTTCATAACTTAATCATCATATATCAACACCATTTATTTTTTTAAATGTAGGGATCTGTGTTTGCTGCCTTCCATATTTTTTTCAGAAGTCCAGGTGAAACAGATGATTTTAAAAAAATCCTGATTCATCCCAAAACCTGTGCTTTTTCCGTCTGGACTCCAAACAAGTGTGTTTTAAAATTACTTATGCTTCAAATATCCACACCAAGTTTCACACGCATATAGCTGAACATGTCTAAATGCTTCTTGAATATTCTTTACAGATATAAAATGAACTGGTCAACTGTAGGATGTCATTTCCCCTTACATGCTTAAGTCTTTTCCTCATGCTGCAGCCTGCTCCTCAATCATCCCTGTTGCTGGAGTCAAATTTCACCCCCCCCCCCCCCCCCCCACACACACCAGCTGCCAGTTCATATGCTAACTAACCCAGAAGTGAGGTGACAATAGTTTAGACACAAGAGGGAGGGCAGACTGCTTTTTCATTTGTTTTGTATGTCTTTCATAGATTTTTATGAATAATCATTGCTTTTCTAGTCATGTAAAATGCAATTAACCTAATATTTTATCTTTTTTTTTTACAAACAAAACATATGAATGTGCTCCAAAACAAAACCCAACTCTCAGTACAGTTCTACAGATGTAACATAAGACTTAGACAGTAAATGTCTCTTTTATCCTTTTTTAATCAATGCTGCAAATTCTTTTCCTTAATATAAATCCAATGAAATTAAACTACAAAACCAAAAAACACAACGTATAGCAAATTTCTCTAAATAAATTATGTGTATATACAATATGTAGCACTTTTAAACAAAATAATAACAAATCCTTCCAATACAAGCACAGAAAAATGGAACACAAAATTTAAAACCCAAATTTGAAATGGCAATTTTAAAAAGATAATTTTTTCAGCCTGCTAAAAGTGCACAATTGTAAAAGCTCTTTTATATAGACAACTGTTTGGTTGCTTAGAGCTCTAAATATAAAAACAATGCCTTTATGGACGTGGCACGGATGGCACGGATGTTCAGCAGGGTAAACCCCAGGAAAGCGGCGGGACCTGATGGAGTTCCCGGAAAGGTTCTGCGGGCCTGCGCCGATCAACTCTCCCAGGTCTTCACAAAAATCTTCAACCTGTCGCTAGCTCAGGCTTTCATCCCTGCTTGCCTGAAGTCATCCACTGTCATCCCGATACCCAAAAAGTCCTCATCCACAGCCTTCCTCACGGACTTCCGCCCAGTTGCACTCACTGCTGTCATCACAAAGTGTCTGGAGCGGCTGCTCCTGGGACACATCAAAGACTCCCTCCCTCCAATCTTCGTCCCCCACCAGTTTGCTTACAAAGCAAACAGATCAACGGATGATGCCATTTCCATCACCCTCCACACTGCGCTGAGCCACCTGGAACACAGAGACACCTACGCCAGGATGCTCTTTGTGGACTATAGCTCAGCCTTTAACACAATCATTCCTGACATTCTGGTCAACAAACTGTCTGAACTAGGACTCCACCCACTCACCTGCTCGTGGATCAAGGACTTCCTGACAAACAGACCACAGACAGTCAAACTTGACCCCCACCTCTCCTCCACCCGGACGCTGAGCACAGGCTCCACACAGGGATGTGTGCTGAGTCCTCTGCTGTATACACTGTACACAGCAGACTGCAGACCAGCCCACACCAGCAACACCGTGGTGAAGTTTGCAGACGACACTACTGTGGTGGGGCTGATCTCTGGGGACGACGAGACGGCCTACAGAGACGAAGTCCTGAAACTCTCAAGGTGGTGTCAGGCTAATAACCTCATCCTGAACACCACCAAGACCAAGGAGATCATCCTGGACTTCAGAAAAAACAGAACAGATCCACCCCCACTCTACATTGATGGAAACTGTGTGGAGAGGGTCCACAGCTTCACCCTCCTGGGCACCACCATCTCTGCTGACCTCACATGGTCTAACAACACCATGACTGTCATCAGGAAGGCCCAGCAACGCCTGCACTTCCTGAGAAAACTTAGGAGGAACGACGTCAGCCAGGAGCTGCTGGTAACCTTCTACCGCTCAACCATTGAGAGCATTCTGTCCTATGGCATCACAGTGTGGTTTTCCCACTGCACTGAAGCAGAACGGCAGAGTCTCCAGAGAGTGGTAAAGACAGCGCAGAGGATCATCGGCTGCCCCCTCCCCTCACTGAAGGACATTTACCAGTCTCGCTGCTTCAGCAGAGTGACTAGCATCACCACTAACTCCACCCATTCTGCTTTCCCTCTGTTTGAACTGCTGCCCTCTGGAAGGAGGTACAGGTCCATCAGAACCAGGACAAACAGACTAAGAAACAGCTTTTTTCCACAGGCAATTATCATACGGAATGCACATACGTCCACCAACCACACCTCACTCTAATTTTACTACAATGCGTGCAATATCCTGACTGTCTAACCGGGTCACTGTGCAATAACTTGATATTTATTAAGCTGTGCTCACAGCAACTCATGTAATTCCATTCTATTTTATTCACAAATATTTAATATTTAACAGTTTCTGTCCATATTGTTCATTTTTTGTTAAGAGTTGTAAATACAGTATTTCTTTTTCTATTCTATTTTAATTTTAATTTTATGTAACTCCTTCACTCCAAGGCTGCTGCAATTTCATTGTATCCCCATGTACAATGACAATAAACGATTCTGATTCTGATTATATCACTTAGACACAGATGGAGAACCATATCAACTGGATTGGTAACAGCAACAACCACCGACCAAGCCGGCAAGCCCTGGCAGAAAAGATCCCCACAAGAAACACTGCAGGCTGTTCCATAAAAAATATAGTTTTACCATTGCCTTGCAGATCACAGTTGAAGTGGTTTAGTTTTCCTAAAAAAATTCAGAATGATTGAAGTTACAGGTGAACTTTTAGACAACATTTGATCCAAAAAGGTCCGAAAACGTCTTTTTAGGCAAAACTGCAAACACCTATTTTTTTGCATAACTTATCTTTCAAATATCAGCACAAAAAAATTAAAAACGGTAGGGATCTGTGTTTGCTGCCTTCCATATTTTTTTCAGACTTAAAAGTGTAACAGATGATTTATAAAAAATCCTTTTTCATCCAAAAACCTGTGTTAAATCTGTCTAGACTTAGTATTAAAAACTCTCCAAGATGAATGTGCCTGACTCCACCTGCAGGTGGATCACAGACTTCCTGACGGACAGACAGCAGTATGTGAGGCTGGGGAAGCTCGTCTCAGATACTCGGACCACAAGCACCGGATCCCCCCAGGGCTGTGTCCTTTCACCCCTGTTACTCTCCCTGTACACAAACAGCTGCACAGCTGGTCACCTGTCTGTCAAACTCCTGAAGTTTGCTGACGACACCACACTCATCGGCCTCATCTTTGACGGAGATGAGTCGGCCTACAGGAGTGAAATAGCCAGGCTGGTGTCATAGTGCAGCGCTAACAACCTGGAGCTTAATGCTCTGAAGACAGTGGAGATGACAGTGGACTTCAGGAAGGCCCCAGCCCCCCTCCCCCCTGTCATCCTCTGTGACTCCCCGGTGACCTCTGTGGAGTCCTTCTGCTTCCTGGGAACCATCATCAGCCAGGACCTCAAGTGGGAGCAGAACATCAGCTCCATCACTAAGAAGGTCCAGCAGAGGATGTACTTCCTGAGGCAGCTGAAGAAGTTTCACCTCCCTGAAAAGATGCTGGTAGACTTTTACACCGCCATCATCGAATCCACCCTCACGTCCTCCATCACAGTCTGGTTCGCTGCGGCCACGGCCAGAGACAAGGCCAAGCTGCAACGCGTCATCCACTCAGCAGAGAAGGTGATCGGCTGCCACCTCCCGTCTCTCCAGGAGCTGCACATCTCCAGGACCTGGAGGCGGGCAGCCAGGATTGTAGCCAACCCCTCTCATCCAGGACATAATCTCTTTCGGCCCCTCCCTTCTGGCAAGAGGCTCCGGTCCATCAGGACCAGGACCTCGCGCCACAAGAACAGCTTCTTCCCCACTGCAGTCAGCCTGCTGAACAGTACCCCAACTCCCCCAGGTGACCCCCCCCCCCCCCGCCCCGCCCACCAAAGGACTGTCGGTGCCACTTACAGGCCCCACCATCCCAGCCCATCTGTGCTCCCACTTTAATTCACCTTACTCTACTGTATATAGTGTGTTGTTGTTGTTAACTTAATTTTTAACTTATTCTTAATTGCACTATACACCAAGTCAAATTCCTCGTTTTGTAAAGTGCGCTCTACTGAACCTGGCAATAAAACTTTTTCTGATTTCTGATTCTATTAATCATTGTTTTTTATTCATTCAAAATGCAATTAAATCAATATTTTATCTTTTTTCTTTTCCTTTTTCTTTTTTTTTATCTCTTATATCCTTTTTTATAATCAATGTTTGAACTTCTTTTCCTTTCTATTGTCATGGTTTCAGTTTGCTGTCTTTTTTTTCGCTTTAGTTCTTGTTCTGTCTTGTTTGGTTCTGTTTCCTGTTTTATTTTGAAAGGTTTCCTGTCTTGTCATGTTTTTGAGTTTTACTTCCTTTGGTCCCCATCTGCCCTAATCGTGTTCACCTGTGTCTTGTCTGCCCTGTCTGTATATAAGTCTTGTCTCTGCCTTCCTCCTGTGCTGGTCCATTAACTTCTGCTCATGTTGATCACGTCTTCTTGTCTGGCGTCCATGTCCCTTGCCATGCCACAGTAAGTTTTTGTTTTTAGTTTTGTCATCCTGCTCTGCAGCGCTTTTTGTTAGTTAAATAAACCCACTTGCCCTGAACCCGTTTGCCTCCCGTCTCTGCGCCTGGGTCCTACCTGCTCTCGAGCCTCCCCCCCACACGACATCTATACATCCAATGAAATTAAACTACAAATCAACAAACACAACTGATAACAAATGTCTCTAAAAAATGATGTGTATATTTGCAGAACCTTAAAAACACCAAACAAATAACAAATGCTTCCCAAATAAAGCACAAAAAATGGAAAACAAAATGTAAAACCCAAGTTAGAAATTGCAATTTGAAAAGATACTTTTTTTCAGCAGCTTTTCAAAATCAATCACCAATTCTACTCTTCTGTGGATGAAACAAAGAACTCCAGAACAATGAAGCCATTTCTCTAAGTCTCTCTCACCTTCAGTTTTAAACAAGGTCTGTGAAAATCCACCATACATTGGTCACATGAACTCAGAGACCTGCTAAAAGTGCACAATTGTAAAAGCTTTTATATAGACAACTGTTTGTTTGCTTAGAGCTCTAAATATAAAAAAAAATGCTTTTCTATCACCTAGACACAGATGGAGAACCATATCAACTGGATTAATAACAGGGTGGCATGTTTAGACAACATGAAGCTGTCCATCACATTTTTGACCTAAACATGTAAACACATCCTTGGCTCTGCGGTTAGGAAATGGTATTTGGGAATCTCTTTATACCAGGAGCCAGCCTGGCCATTGGAACATCGCCACAGTGCCCATCCAGACTGGGACAGCAACGGGGTCCACTTCAGAGCCGTGAGCTGCTGTGTTTAACTCCAGCTGTCCCAGCAAGGGAGACAACTGCAGCAACATCCACTGACCAAGCTGACAAGCCCTGGCAGAAAAGATCCCCACAAGAAAAACACTGGCTCAGGCAGGCTGGTCAAAAAAAAATAGTTTTGCCATTGTCTTGCAGCTCGCAGATCAAGTGGTTTAGTTTTCCAGTAATGTCAGTCAAGAATGCAAGTTCAGATTCACAATGTTCATATTCACCATATTCAACAGACATCTCCTCCAATAGCACCTTAAAAATCCTGTGCTGTTTTGCTTTGCAGCTGAGGTTGTTTACGATTTTCAGAATAAGAGTCATTATATGTCCAGAGCCAATCACTTCTGCACATAAGGCCTGCTGGTGAATGACGCAGCAGTAATGCAGACATTTTGGAAAGTCTGGGTCAGCTTTACAGTGAGTGATGAAACCTGTTTGTCTATTGATCATAGCAGGAGTCCCATCTGCAGTCACTGCTACCAGCTTTTCTAATTGTACCTTTTTCTGCACAAAAACTCCTTCACCGTGTTATACATTTCAACTCCTCTTGTAGTTGTCTGTTAGGGCAGATGTGTCAGGAGTTCTTCTCTTGTGGAAACCAAAAGCTATGCTGTACTGTTGCCGTCCACAGACTCATCACACTGGACGTTAACCACCTGCACTTTGCAAGATCCCGGTCCAGCTAATTGGCCAAGTTATCAGACATAGCTGACACTCATCTAGACATTGTAGTGGAAATTGAATGAGTTCTATTGTTCTCATCCTTAGGGACAGTGATAGCAATTATCATCATTGCTTGAATTTTTTTCATGCTATATGCAAAAGTCTTTGTCCCTTAAGGCAACAGATTACAGCCCCCCCCCCCCCCCCCCCCCCCCCCAGGCTGCTGTCGTATTAACAATAGCTTGGAGCTCCAGAATGGACAAGAAAAAACGACGAGAATGGCTCGAGCAGGGCGTTGCTCACGGGGCGGTCGCTCGTGCCATGCGGTCGCACTTGCTCGGGCCCGCTAAATGCTACTTGTAGCTTTAATTGTCATTGAAATTAAGAAGTGGATACAAAAGATGTCAGAATTCTGAACAGCATTATAAAAGTTATCAGAACACAAAAAATAAAAGACCATAAGCATGGCAAAAATACAGTTAGCTAAGAAAATATTGAATCAAACTCAATGTTAAATAAATAATATAAAATAAATATTTTAAAAACATTTATGAATTGGAAATTTAAATTGTCATGTTCTATATCGATCTCTACTTCAGAGAAGAAAAATTAGCTCATGTTTTCCGTCTTCAATCCTTTGATTGGCACATTTTTAGTTATGACCTGTTACATTATGTTTTGTCCCCATAGAGTTGCAGTAAATGGTAAATATTCATTTTTAAAACTACCTACAGATTTATGGAAATTCTATTGGCTAAAAATATAATCCCACATTTGTAAAACAAATAAAAAATAAACTTCATATGCAGGCTCAAAATTAACCCCTAAATCCCCAGTTAAATGTCAAAAACACATTGTGAAAACGTTTAGGCTGCCACAAATGATTATTAAATTAATGACCAATCTCAAATTATTTGCCCCATTAGCATATTATGGCAGCAGCAGCATGCTGTGTAACCATCACAGCTTTTTTAACATTATGAGCTATTATACAACAGCAAAACCCAACAAAACCTTTGTGTTACAGCAGAGCAGACAGACACGTGAATCATAACTAATGTTACAAGTTAAGGCAGAGCAAATTTTTAAGAATAAAATCTAAAAAAAAAAAAAAAAAAATGACGCTATTTGCAACATTTGGGCCTACTTCAGTGTTGGTCATCGACCAAAATAAAGTTTTCATCGGCAACATTGTTGTAGGGCAAGTAGCATTAGAATTTGGAAAAAACATGCATCAAGCTGTGAGGACTTACCCTTTTCTTTATCTCTTTTCTCCTCTTCTTCTTTTCTTTTCTTTCTAAATTGGGCACCAGATGGCTTTGACCTTTTCTTCTCCATATTTTACATGTTTATTGGCGTTTGTTTGGCATAAATGTCCTCACGTCACGAAGAAGGCATCAAGTCCGTCGACTGAACCAACTGTCACCTTAGTGACAGCATTGTTTTGTGTTGCCATTTTTTTTATTTGGGCATTTCACACAAAATTAACCCAAAAAGCAGAATATATTTTCTATACCTTTATTAAAATGTAGGTTATAGAATGTCACCTTATGACTGACTTATAAAAAGGTTTTATGAAGTAGATTCAAACCCCCGCCCTTGTCCCCACCTAGCCACTTAATTTGGAAGCGTCCCACAATTGAACTGATTCCCCGCAGCCCCCCCCCCCCCCCCTTTCTTCACACATTCCCAGCAGGAGCGCGTGCAGCTACAGCCAGGGGCGCTGATTCGCTACATGACGGCGCAGTCGCAGTTTTTACTTTTATTTTTTTCATCAAGCCCGCGACCGTCGCCTCCCCTGAAAGATGAGCCAGCCAGGTTTTGCGCATGCGCAAACGCGGCAAAGCTCCGTGCTCACCCCGCGCCCCCTCCCTTCTCCTTCTTCACACACATTTGTGTCTACTTCTCAAAGACAGGAGAGCGCACAGCTGCGGGGCGAGGGCGGCGGCGCGGCCAGGTTCAGGCTGTTACAAACTCACAAACTGTGACGTAAGTAAACCAATAGTGGTGCATATAATATTTTACAAGGGCTGAGCCGCCGGTGCCGCCCCCCTTCAGTTTTCCGCCCCAGGCCACCGCCCGGACGGCCCGTGCCTAGAACCGCTACTGGGTGAGTTCATTTACAGCTTTATTTCCTGCTTTTCACACTGACTATTGAACACCTTTGAACAGCTACTGCAGTCTGAAATTCCTCCTGGTGCTGTGATTAGTAAAGGGAGCTTCTGTTATTAGCAGCCTCATCTTCATTTCTAGCTTTAAAGCACAACTCTGTGCATAAAGAAAGAAAGCATCAACATCTACAGTTCTCTGCACAGGCCTAGTTTGCATTCTGACTCATTTACACAATTCAGTCTAATTCACTTTTCCAATGTATTTCTGACCAAATGTCTCGATTAGGTTTGATATATCTACGTCATGCTGTTGTTTTGATTTCTTAGTCTGTCTTCATAAATGTGATTAGAAGATTGAAACTCTAAACCTGCATTTGGGATTTTAGAAAAAGTGCGTGTGATTTATTAGTCAGAAATTGTTGCTGTTGTCAATAGCCGCGGTTACATGGGCAGAATATCTTGATCGGATCAATGGTCGGATTAAAATTCAACCGTGCACATGGGATCAGAAAAACTTTTCCGCTTAGAACAAACAGTCACATGGTCACACTTTCGGTCGGAATGAATCATTTGGGCATGCGCAGTAGTGTTGAAAATACTGGAAGAAGAAATGAGTCCCGTTGTAAACAAACCTAGCTGCCATATACATTTATGCAGAAGCGCCTGTTTGCTCATCATTTTATTTTTAATCCATGTGGTCATTGCTTTTTTTGTGGAAGAACGGAGCTCCCAGGAGAGGCTAACACGCGCTAACAACATTAGCCTTGTTTGATGAACATAAACTCATGCGGGAAATGCCACAATCTGCATCTTGGCTGCACTTAAAAATGTGCACATTCTTCCCCTCTCCCTCCCCACACACATTACATAAATAAAACATAAAATAATGAATAAAATAAAGAATAAAAAAAAATATGTGGGAATAACATCAGCCTTTATTTTTTCGGGACACGACTAGAAGCACAAATCCACGTGATTGATTGAACAGTTTCTAAGGACTGAGCGACATTTCTGCTCTGAAAAGTTCGCACACTGCCCCAAAGCCACTGTGTGAGCTGGAAGTCCGAGCTCTGCTTGGACACACTGTTCTCCTGACAGCAGCTAAAAGAGAGCGGCGGGACGGATCGCAGTCACACGCAAACAAACAACAAAACGCACACGTAACAAAGCACACCCCCCCCCCCCTCCCTAAAACACAAAGTTATTAATCCAGCTGCTCTGCTCAGAGACACAGTTCGTTCGGTCCACCGGCACACGAGCCAGGACCATGGGGGGTCCAGACGTCACAGGTTACGAAGCGCTCCTCTCCGGCACCCCCCTCGTGAGGGGTGTAAGAGAGGGGAGAGGCGGAGAGCCAGAGGGGCGAGAGCGGAGCGGCGCTTCGCACCGGGCGTCTGCAGAGCAGCCGGTCGGTCCTGTTTGAACTCCAAAGCTTCTCTGGAGCTCTATGTGTGACGTTAAACCAGAGCAGTAGTGACCCATGATCAGAATGAACTGTTTACATGAACAACGATCGGATCAACAATCGGCATAACCCACCTATCTCTATCGGAAAGAAATTCTGATCCAGATGAGTCTGATCGGGGCAGAGTATTCCGAACTGCGTGTTTACATGACGCATTTTCCTTCCGATCAGGCGTTCTTTCCGATTACTTTTGTCCATGTAAACACAGCTAGTGTTGTACAGCCCGCCAAACCATCAGGTTTGTGTTTTAAGCCCAATGGTTTGTAGAGTGCAGAGAAGTGAACGCTGCAGTGGAGACAGCTCTGCTCTGCAGCGCCTTGACCTTGTCAGAGCTGCCACAGTAGCCTCTCCTCTCCTCCTTTCATGTGTTTCTTTCTTTTCTGAGGCACAGCTTTCTTTATGGATTTTTCTCAGCATTTCAAGTTTCATTTCTCTCACCCTGATGAAGATAAGCAGCTCCTCCAGCCATAACTATATCTGCCATTGAAATAAAAAGTTCCCCAGTGTGTTTTTTGGCTTTGACAACTTTGGAAAAGCTGTGCTTTTCAAGACTCGTTTTCCTCATTTTTTGCTATTTTTTTCATGATAGGATAAGCTCTTTAAAGTCATATGTTGAGTTTGGGAAATGAATGAAGTCTGCCTTGTCCAGGCTACCATCCAGATGCTGGTAGCTGAGGGGGTTCAGCCGAACAGTCTGGCGGTCCCGTCACAGGAGAGATGGCCTAACGTCTCAGAGGCGGACTGGGCCGCTTACAGGTGAAACCGCCTCAGCCCACTGCACAAAGTCCAGCAGTCTGCCAAGTTTATACTGCAAGGAAAGTCATTTTAGACCTTTGGGTTTTCTTTATTGTCACCACATTTTTTTATCAATGTGAACAGTTTGCTTTCCATCTCTATAAGTTACTCTTCAGAGCTGTTCTTGGCTATTTTACTGTTTCACCTGCTGTTTCTCCAAACCACTTATTGCTTTTTTATCTTAATCCTTTTCTGGTAAAAAGCTGCAGCTTATATGGAGGCTGTGAGGTTCTAAACAGGACCAAAAGAGTTTACTGAAACCAAATACTGACCATCATAAAGGCATTCTGAAATACTGATACAGGTCCCACCATTGGGACATGTCTGTGTGGATGTTTGTCCCGATCCCCCCTCAGGAGCCACTGAGGGGGTTTGGTGTTTCTTAAGGACAGGAGGAACAGTGAAGGTTTTAAGGGGGACATTTTCAGATGTCTACAACTCAACATAATGCATGTCCTTTTATGAAATTGTATTATTGGTGGACATTAAGGCCATTAAGGCTAATAAATAAATGTCATTTGTGAAAAACAAAATGGTACAGTTATTAGAGTAATTTTTTCACTGCAAAGATTATCATCAAGCTCAGATGTTTATCAATTCCAGCTGTGAATAAACTGTGGTATATGCTCTAAATAAATCTGAACCATGTCACCAGCATTAGCATTATTTCTGTGTTTGATTGTGAATCTCAGAGACTGGATCCATAGCCTGTCTGCCTATGCTACCTCCAACTTCATGCGAGCATGCCAGCTTGGGGCAGAGATTGGAGAGCCGTGGGTGGTTGCAAACGCTGCCATTTACCTGTGGAATTATAACAGTCACTTGCTGGCAAAGGGGGAATACCAGCTCCTGCTCCCCACCTTTCAGAGCCTATTGGACAGGCTCCAAAGCACACAGGATATTGGGTAATTGAAGCTTAGTGATTGTATTTTTATTATATCATGTAGAAGCCTGTTTCTGTGTCTGTAAGAAACAACAAGTTTCATCATCATCATCATCATCATCATCATGAATCACTGTGATGTGAAATAATGTAACTAGGTCGTGTTTTTTCCAGCTGCGACGTTTGGCTTGGATCAAGTCTTTTTTTATCAAAGCCAAACCTTAACACTGTAACCCATTCTTTTGTGTTGTCCAGGATAAATGATGCTGGGTTACCTGAAGCTTCAGTGACGAAAGGCGGCTGCTGGTTCACAATGCAGCGTCTCGATTTGTCGGTAGCACTAAAAGTTCGAGCAAATAACGCCGATCTTGGTCCCCTTGAGTTTGCTCCCAGTCAAATGTTTGATTTTTATTCAAATCTTTGTGTTTACTCACACACTGCTCCCTTTGGAATCAGCCAAAGATGGGCCAAACAGCCATGGATGCATTTTATATGAGCCCTGAAGTAACTTTTGATGTTTCCATTTTAAATCCGTGATCTTTAATTTCTAACTTCACAGTCAGCTAAAACAAAACAGAGGTGATGTGAGTTTGGAGCTTTTGTTGTGTGTTTGTCTCTCAGGAACAGCACTCTGTGTGTGCTGCTGTGTGACGCTGTGGCCCGGGGCCTGATCCAGCCCATATCTGAAAGAGACAGCGCTGAACCTGCTCTTGCAGGACTTAAGGGCAAAAACAGAGCTGAGAAGAGATCGGAGAGGGCTGCCAGCACCCGGGGGGCATCTACAGACCCGGCTGCACTGCACCATGTTCACAAGGCTTTGGAGGTTTGTCACTGCATGGAATGCAGATGTGTGGAAGTGCAATGGGACACTTTTCAAAGTACTCATAAACACAATCAACTCTAAGATCTACAATTTTTGACATTTTGTGTAGAATACATTTGAACAGGAATCTTCATGTGGCAAATATAAACAGACCTGCTTTTGATTGTTGTCTGATGAATATTTTCAAGAAGGCATCTGGCCCATCCATTTGTTTTCAGGCAGGTTGAGGAGATTTCTCTTATTTCTGTCATGAAGGACCAGCAAACCAAACCTCAGCGCTTAAGAACTGCTTGGAGTCTTCAAAGATGAAAGGGTGCTTGCTTAATTGCTGGATGCAGCTTGTTTTTTGTGAGATGTATTCCTCTAATCAAATTTTAAAATGATGTGCACATAATACACAACATTCATGGATGTGAAGCTATGAAAACTGGTTTGATGCTCTGAGACTGTCACGTGCATGTATCCATTATTTTAAAACACAGAGAAGCAGAAGATGGGGACTCTGCCAGGAGGAAGCTTTTAATCTTTAAAGTTTCAGAATATAAGCTGTTTGGTGTAAAAGTTGTTCTTATTTAGAAAGCAAACATAATTCTTACCAGAATTTCTTATGGAAACAAAAAAAGGTATTTCCTTTTATTTTTGATTCAGCCAAAATGATCCTTGTCATTTAGGCGTGGTGTAGCTGCAGGGAAAGTGTTTAGAGAGGTGGAGAAAAACAAAGCAAGTTTTCACAAGGCTTCTTGTGTCTTTCTGAATCAGACAAATGTTGTGTGTCTGTGTTCAACAGAGGATCTTTCAGGAAATGTTCAACTATCCGCAAAAAAATAAAAAAATCCTCCAGGGAAACATTTTCTTTTTTATAAATCTGGTAAAACATTTAAATTCACTTGCACAGGTGTGTATGCAGACACACACACACACACACACACACACACACACACACACACCTGCACTTGGATGTACAGACATGTGCCCCCATATGTACACACACATGTGCATGCACAGACATGCCTGCACACACACACGCATGTGCACACATGCACCGGTATGCTCAGACATGTCCACACACTTGCACACACGTGCACGTGTCTGTGCACAGGTGTGCACAGATGTGCACAGACACATGCACACAGGCTAACATGAAGCCTTGTTGCCCGGTTGTTCCTGTGCTTTTGAAGTTCTATTTCTCCGTCTTCTTTGGTGCCAATTAAACCCAGTTTCCTTTCTCTGTTCTATTTTGAGTCTCTGCCAGGAATATCAGCCGTACGTTCAAATGAAAGGACTTTTATCATTGAATTGTTAACAAAAGTTCATCACAGATGCTTCTTTTTTTTTACAAAACATTTTTTTGCCTGCTGTTCATTTTACTCTTAAATGTTGAAATGACAGACTCAGAGCTGCATTAAGTTCTGCTGTTTAAGTTATTGCATTGGGTCAGAGAAAGTTGTGAAGCCTGCAGCAGATACTTTACTCCTATTTAGTCTATGGCTGTTGCATGATCATTTGGCATTTTGGTGCTTGTTTTTCACCAGCCTGATGCTCTTTAACCTCCTCAACATTGTCCCCAGCTGTGTGACCACGCTCTCAGCTTATCCACTGCAGAAACTGTCCCGCTCGCTGTCAGGAAACAGGTCTTAACCACATGGGTTCAGATCAAGATGCTTTTGCAACAGCAGATTGACATGAAGATGGACGCACTACAACATAAGGTTAGATCCCTCTGTGAAATGCCTGCCTGGTTAAATGTAAAATCCTTTTCAATGTGTGCATACAGTACACAGGTATTAGTGATGGGTCAGGTTTACAAGACATTCTGCTGCTCCAAGTTAGGTTGAATGAAATAACTCTTGAGTCAAACTTCATGGATGTGGTGTCTGACTTATGGCTATCCTGATGGTTAAATTGTGATTTTAAAGGCACATCAGCTGAGAGTTTGACTGTCTGAACCTTTGACATGAAGGCGTCTTCACTTTAGAATCTCTTGTTTTACAGTTTAGTTTAGTTCTTTTCCCAGCTGTAGTATAAAAACCACACTGGAAAATAGTTGCAAAGAGCTCAACATGCAAACAGACAAAACCTACAAAACAAAAGCCTAAAAATAGAACATATGGATACGTCCCAAAAATCCATAAATACTCACAATGAAAACTTTGTAAATAAATAGCATTAAAAAAGTTAACAAAGCCAATTAGATGGCTGTTTGAATTATTTCAAAGTCCATTAGTAAAGGTCATCAACATCAAACATGATGAGATGTGGGGAACTTAACTTCTCCAAAGCAGGGAGGCCAGAGAGATTATTAATGATCTGGAAAGTTCCTGTAAAATGTCTAGATTTGTAAATGTCCTCCAGGGGGGTATTCCAGGAAGCATGTTTAAACTACCCTGACTTTAAGCCTGAACTCTGGCTGAAGTCCACCTGAACTTGCTTACTTTGGTTATGGCGGTTCCTAAAGACCGGATATGAGTTAACGTAATTACACTCGACTTGGTAACCCTGGGTTAATGCACGTTCACGGCACGGTTGAGTGTCCAGTGTTGGAAATGTTTTCACCCAGTGTCCTCAGAAATGGAGCTTTAGAAGGCGGCAGAGAGAGCAAAGTGCAGCACACTGAATTTTATTGAATATTGTTTAGAGTTGAGTGTAAAGGGGCCTGAAAGCTTTTGAAGTTGTGTTTATCAGTTAAATGACTTAGACAAAAAAGTATATATAACCATCAAAGTAATGATTTTCTTTGGCGATCATGAATAAAAGCTAAAGCTATTTTTAAAACCTCGTTTGCATTCTCTTTTATGTTCATCTGTCATGCTATCTAAAAACATCCAAACCAAAATAAAAACTGCTAATTAAGGCCCTCTAGTATTTTATTAAGTGGCAAAATATGCAAAGCGTAGAGAAGATTGATGTGTTTTGCTCATTATACATTCTTTTGTTTCTGTTTTGCAGTGTAAGAGTGAGGAAGTGTCTGTGATGACAAGCGTTCTGGTTGGAGTTGAGATGTTTAAGTGGAATAAAAGCCTGGGACATACGGACTTTTCTGTTCCCAGTCTCTCAACGGTATATCCTCAGTCTGTTTCCTACTGTAGCCTATATGACCTGTGAGCCCTCTGAGCCCATCGGCATCTCATCATTCATCCAAGGAAAACCCCTCTTTGGTAGCACTTTGCTTATCAGAGGTTTAACTTTGGAGAAAATGTGTGGAGAATAGCCTAAACTGAGGGTGTGACTCTCCACTGCTGAGTTTTTCTCTAAATGTTCATCTTCTACCCTCTTTCTGTGTCTCTCTTCTTCAAACTTCATTTTTTCAGCATCTTTTATTTAACATAAAGGCAAATAAAATACTCGTTAAAAACGCAAAGTGTTTAAAAACAAATACACACAAAGAAAACAGGACATGTACACCATTGATATACATTACTGGATTGACCTTTTCCTGTTGGCTCCTATACAGTGACGTGCGCGTGCAGCTGCCACTGCTATGCATTGAGTCACGTCAGCAGAACCCTGATGTTCCAGTTCATCAGAGATCAGGCTAGCTCTCTCATTTATTAACCGATTTTCACAGAACATAGCTCAAATTAAAGCTTGGAAAATTATTTGATCTCGTGGTATATTTAAATATTTACAATCTATAAATATTAACCTTTGAATAGTGCAAGAACTGCGCTTTTTAGTGTTACAGTGTTGCTGTCAAATAATAGCTTTTAAATATTCGTGATTTTGGATTTTGCCTGTATGCCAGAATCTAACTGAGCTCGTAAATGCTTGTCATCCAAGCACAGAAAGGAGGAAAATAGTTGAAGTTCAATAACAAGAATGGCTGATAAAATTTTCCTATTTTCCTAACATTTTCCTATTAAAAACACCACAAAGTGCTGAACAAAGAAAAAAAACTTCCTCCACCAAAAATACAGAGACGATTAGGTAAACAACACCATGGAAAAGTCTACCATAATGAAAAATACTGTGAAGAGCTTTTAATACTGCAATACATACTAATATTATATATATGATCTATAATATACACACTACAAATACATATATTTAAACTATATTGTATACATTTATATTAATCTAATGAAGGTGACCCAGAGGAAGGGTTACGGTTACGGCTAGAGCGGTTCCTGAACGTGGCTGTGTCTGCAGCTCACCGCTCCCTCAGGGGATGGGGAGGGCAAATGTCACACAATAGATACGCACTTAAAATGTGTGAGGACAATGCATCTAGATGCATTGTCCTCACACTCACTACACTGGCCGCATGTATTTAGAAAATTACGTGTAAACAGTCACTTTCTGAAAAACATAAATCGATAGACCAAACTAGCATGCTACTTGTTAGCGCCAACTTTAGCAGCCACTTCACGCCTCCCAGCCGGGTTTTTCTCTATTAAAATGCAAATACTAAGCTGTACAAGTATGGAAGCAATTCTGTAGCATAATTCAAAATAAAAGTCAATACCAGAAATGCTTTTTTATTGCTTGCTTTACTGCTTGTTTTTCTTTCTCTCTATGGACTTTCATTTATTTCCTGATATTTATTTTTCTTTATTCTTCTCTTCCATTACATCTCTCCTTTTCATGCCTGTCTGTATTTACTTTACTCTTGACTGACTTTCTTACTTTGACATCATTCCTCTGCTCCTGACTCCCAACCTTTTTCCTTCACCTTGGCTTTCCACTTTTCTCTTCTTAACCCTTGCTCCACTCTTCCTTCTAACCTTTCTTTTCCTGGCTTTCATTTGGATTTCCTTCTTTTTCTCCGCTCCTGCAAAGCTGGTGAGCACAGCGTCTGAATGCCGCTGGTCCGACGCTGTGGTGGAGCTGCAGGTGTGGTGCCAGCTGGCCGCCTCCTGCCACCGTGCCAACGACCACAGCTCCGTGTTACGCTGCACCCTGAGCGCCCTGCAGCTGGAAGAGGCCGCAGCCAAAAGTCTTAATACCACACCCTGTGTTTTGTAAGTGTAGTTTTGCATTTCATAAGTATCAATTTTATTTTGCAAAGTGTCCATTAAAGACTTTTAAAAGTATTGAAAGATAATGTGAATGGCTGAGATGTTTGCTTTCAGTTTTACCTGAGGATCACATGGTCATCTGACTGATCCACTGATTGGAAAAGTGATCATATGATTGAGTCTGACATCCTTCTTTCTTTGTGTAGATTTGGTCCAACTGCAGTGAAGGAGCTGCTGAGCAGCGCAGCCTGCTTGAGAGGTTTGAGCTTAGTTCATGAGTCCAGGGGAGACCTCAGTGCTTACAGACAGGCTTTGCAGGTGCTGCTGTCCAGCGTCAGGTAAGTTTGATTGATGTATGGCTAGGTTCCTAGGTCTTTGGTTTTATCTGACTCCTCCTTGTCTTTTCTATAGCTTTGCCAAAGAGGCAGAAAATGCAGTGTTGTGTGTCACGGCTGCTGGACATTACTGGAGCGCTAGTCTGGCTCTGGCACAGGACCCCCAGGAAAGATGGCAGCTCAGAGAGGACCTGGAGATGGTCCTGAATGCTCTCGTTCATATCAGCAGATGTGAAAGAGTAAGCGCTCACATCCTTCTAATCATATACTGTAAATTCTTGCAAATGTTGAATTCATAAAGTATTTTTTGTCAATGGTAAATACTTACTGTATAAAGCACTTTTCTACCTAGAAGGCCCAAAGCGCTTCACCATAACAGTCCCATTCACCCATTCACACACATTCACACTCTGCTGCCAAAGACCTGTAACCACCAGAGGCCAAGTGGGGTTCAGTGTCTTGCCTAAGGACACTTTGACACATGGACAAGAAGTGCTGGAATCGAATTTGCAATCTTTTGATGTGAGCTCAACTGCCCCACCTCTGCAGCAATAGCCATTCTGAATGAAACAGAGTCTCCCTGTGACCCTCATACCATTTAAAGTATGTAGTCTCTAATATTTGGCATTTGGATCATGTTTGGATATACTTTCTGTCCCTGACTTAAGTTTTTTTGGCAAAGATATCGATTGGTTTTCATGCAACAGGTTTTTCTCTCCGCTGCTGCAGGAATTAAACCAAAAGCCCCAAACCCCTCACATAATCTCTTGGTCACCTTTGTAGGCTATTATTAAACATTTAGGATCATTTGAACTGAATAGGATTAACAGTCATAAGTAATGAAGCTTGTCCAGCTTTGATGTGAATTGACGCTTTATGAATGAACTGAATTCAAATAGGGCTCAGCTGCACACCAACAATGCAGTCAGAGCCACGCGTCTTTGCTTCTAAAGGAACTTTGATTTTTTATTCTTTTTCATTCAGCTCTTTACAAGCTAGTGCAGACTGCTATCATTGTTTTGGTCACTGACAAGCCAAATGAATCCCGACTTTAGCCATCTGAAATGGTGTAGGAGATGTGCCAACAGATTTTTATGCCATTACCATAAACAGTCATTCAACTGTAAAAATAACTTTAAGATTTATAATTAAACGCAGCTTATGTGAGAATTCAAAATAATCGTCTGCAGGGCTGTTTTCTACTTGACAGTGTTTATGCGAAGGGTCTGAAATGAAAATGCCAAATGATGACAGCTGATTAACTGGGTGTAACAGTCCCAGCAATGCTGGAGACTTAAAGAAGGCATTTTATGCACAAAGGCAATTCAAAGTGCTTTGCATTATACATTAAAGCCTGAACCAAACCAAGAGAGGAAAAAAGGATACACTGGAGTTATTTTTAGAACATAAAGCATCCAAGTACCTTTGTGCCTGCTCTTTAAACAAAGACGAATGCAGCCGCTGCTGTATGATCACACAAAACTCCATTTTACCTTCACTTTGTTTCTCTTTAGGGTCTAAGAAAAGGACTCCCAATAGAAGAAGCACAATCTTGTGGATTTTCTAAACATCATTCAAAAAGTGAGTACTAGGGAGAAAAAGAAGTCTTTGGAGCTTCTACTTTGGTCTGGTGATGCCCTGATGCTTCTGCATGTGTCTACAACTGTAAAGGATTTCTATTTTGCTCTTTACAATAAACCTGTTTCGTCTTTGTTTTGCAGCAGATGAGCGGGGTCTGTCTTTGAGAGCGGCAATTTACAGGTGTTTGCTTCAGCTTCACATTGATGAAGCAGACTTTGATGGCGCCCTACAGCTGCTGGACAAAGCTGTGAAAGACATGCCTCGCACCAGACACCGAGTGTGAGTCAAAGTGGGAGCTGAGAGCTCAGTGGGATGTGAGGCACATCAAAGACTTGTTCTGTATTTTCCTAGGCCGCTGCTGAAATGTGGTGTTGTGGTGAAAGCACGCCTGGGACAAAGTGTGGAGCAGGACATGCAGGAATTACTTGAAGAAGGGGAGCAGTGCTGCTCATCCATGTGGCACCAGGCAGCTCTGAGTGCTGACACTGTGTACCAGCAACTGCAGTTCTACCACCAAGCCATCACATCTCTCAGGGTATTATGCCTCCCTCACCTAAGCCTCATGCAAATATGTGCAAATGTTGGTAGATTTGTTCATGTCTGCTCTCTTCAGGACGTTTCAACTCAAGAGGAAGGCTTTAAACAGGACTCTAGTACCATCATCTGGAACCAGCATGCCATTACATTATATTTTTGTCAATAAAAAGCTTTACTGAAGCAGCCTAAATGATCCTGTATGAGCACAAGACGAGACTCAGACCAAGTCATAATCAATCAAAATAAGCAATTCTGCTGCTTATTGCCTTGTGTCATACACATAATCACTGTTTTCATAAATATATGTCACTAAGCGCTCTACCATTTGGTTGAGCAGGCGGTTAAAGGGATGTAATAATGGCTAAGCCTATTCAAGTACATTTAAGCTTCTTTACTAATTTATAATCACAACTATCAGGTCAATCGTGTGCATTTTGTTTGTTTGCACATTTCCTAAAGAGTATGATGTAAGTGAAGGGAGTGCATTGTGTTGGTGATGATGTTTGTCTAAAACAGCTGACTGAATGTGTCTCTGTAAATAGGCCAGAGAGAGTCGATGGCAAAAGGTCACCATTCTGCTGGAATTTGGAAATTGGCTTTACTGGCAAAACTTCCCCCAAACAGACGCTCTGCAGCAGGTTGAGTGGGCCATCGACCTCCTCCTGCAGCCGGAGCCTGAACTAGAGGAGGCACCAGATCCTCCACCAGGTAATCCTCCTTTAAAGCAATCCCACCAAATCTCTGAGCGATTGAAGTTTATACCTTTCTATTTACAAGAAAGTAATATAATAATGCGTCCGCAGTGAAATGGGAGTCTGGGGTCGGAGTCCAGGGTTCATCTATTGAGAGTCTGTCTGGTGTGAAGGAGGTGCGCCGCCTCGACGGCTTGATCCAAGCTCACACTCTCCTCGCTGTCATGTCAGGAATAAACTCCCATGAGCACCAGCTTAACCTGCTCAGAGCCCACACTTTTGTCCTCCGTGTGTGGCAGGTGCTGTAAACAGCAGTAGAGCTGACATTCTCTTTCAGCTGGAGTGTTGAAGGGTGTGTCACATGTGTTCCGCCTCAGGTTTCCATGGCAGCGGCTTCTGAAATATCCAGTGAGATGTCAAAGAGTCAACTCCATCCTCCTCCCTCTGCTGGATCGAAAAAAGGCAGAGATAAGGACAAAAGCAGGAAAACCAAAGACGTGAGACACTCAGTTCACATTGGAGTAACGGGAGAACTGGAATGTAGTGAACAGGATGTTTGAATTTTCACAATTAAAGACAACCTCTGACTCATTATAACTCAAAGCATCTCTTACTCACTAGGTTTTGAAAATAGTTATGAATTATAAATGAACGACTGCTAAATGTCTTGATACTGAACTCTTTGCCCACTTTGATTTCACCTCAGCATCTTTCTTGGACAACCTCTTACATACTTAGAGAGGAACTCTTAGAGCCTCACAGAGACGCATTAAAGCAACTATACATTTTCTGAATACACGGTCAGGAATCATGAAAAATGTTCTTGTCTGTTTGAACAGCTGCACTCTGGAGAAGACAAACATCTACCGTCTTTCTTGGAGAAGACAGTACCGTCCACCGCTAGGGAGTGGGTCAGCTTTGTCTGTCCCGACCAGGCTAGGCAGATCTTCAGAACCAGCAGCAGCCCTCACTGCATAAACTCACACAGCATTGCAAAGCAGGTATGCCTGACTTTTGTTTTCCTGGTCATAACATTTGTTATCCACATTATTAACACGGATCTGTCTTCTAAGACTTTGTAGTCGGTAGTTTATCTGGTGCTTAAAACAACAGCTACTGAAACTAGCAAGAATTCACCTTTTTGCTGTGAGTTTCAGAGGATCACTGAATAAAATATGATTTATTCCATGGTCTGGGGGAATACTGGGTTCTGATTGGCTGCTGGTGTGGATTAAAAAGTGATAATGGACACCTAAAAAAGAAGCAACAGGCTTCCGTGTCCTCCGTTAAGTAAGTGTCATTCTGCGAAGTCCAATAATGCTGATAATGTATAAGCCCATTATCCCGCTTATGCTTTAGTCACTTACAAAATAAATAAATGTCTACCAGTTTTTAGTACATTATTCTTGTTATTTCTTCGGTTTAGATCATGTTTTTTCACGAAAACGGACTATTTGTTACGTGGTGCGGCACCGCTTAGACATCGTGGACCTGGACTGCAGCGGCACAGGAAAGCGAAATCTATGCTGATGATCAGGATGAGTTAAATAAAGCATCATTTCAGAGAAAGTTCACCTCTAACCACTTGTTTTTGGCCAGATGATGAAGATAAAGTTTGTTTTAAAGGAGCCAGCGCAGTGATACAGAACATTTAAGCTATGTGACCGGAACTACTTTTTTAGGCATGCATTATCACTGTGCGTTATCACTTAATTCACCCAGCAGCCAATCAGAATCAAGTATTCCCCCGGACCATGGTATATGTAAGGGTTAATGGCCGACGAAGTATGCATTATCACTTTTTAACGCACGCCGTGGAAGCCTAAACCGTCCTCCGCAAGTGCGTTAAAAAGTGATAATGCATACTTTGAAGGCCATTAACCCTCTTATATCATGGTCATTTACAAAAGAAAGAAATAGTAACCAGTTTTTTCAAAAAGCTGACTATTTGTTGCATGACGCGGACTATCTGTTGAATGGTGCGACGGGCCGCACCACGTAACAAATAGTCCACGTCGTGCCGAACCACCGCTGCAGTCAAGACTGGGCGATATAAAGCGATATATATATATGCCAATGTTCCGATGGGTTGAATAAAGTATCAGTTCAGAAAGAAAGTTCACCTCTTAACGCTTGTTTTTGTCCAAATGATGAAGCTAAAGGTTGTTTTAAAGAAGCCGGTGCAGTGATACAAAACATTTAAGCTAGGTGACCGGAACTTCTTTTTTCACCATGCGGTTATCCTGTGGTATATCACTTTTTAATGTATACCCAGCATCCAATCAGAATCGAGTATTCACCTGGACCATGGTATAATTTCTGATAATGGACAGGACACTCTGTTGGGTATTCTGTCTTACATAATTAAGTCCTAAAATAGTATTTAGTTAAACCTGTTCAAAGTTTTTAAAGAGTTCTGTCTGTTCATCCACAGACTCAAAGCTTGTTTTACCTGCATCTGCTGGAGAAAGAGCTGCAGTCTCTTTCATTCCAGCTCCACATCCTGCCTGTCCTGCACCTCGCTGAGGTCATCGCCCATGATCTTTTACAGCTGAAGGAGCTCTCTGACACCTACAGACTCCGGTAAGAAACTCCAGAGAAATTTCACAAATACAGAACCTCCTAAAAACAACCTTTAGATTCTGCTGTTCTTTTGTCATCAAAACACATCCCTATCTGTTTAGTCACATCAGAAAATGAGTTTCCTCTTGTGAGGTCATAGTCCGCCTCCCACCCTCTGTATGACCAGTCCTGGTACAGAAGTACACATTGTTTCTGTGCATGTGAGATGAGCACCTGAGTCAGGCCGTTTCACTCACACATTCCGCACTTTCTTCTACCCATCTAGAATTGTGAAAACCTGTGCCGAGCTGGGGTCAGATTTCCATTCACCGTATCAAGAGGAGATTTTGACTCTGAGTTCAGTTCGAGAGCAGAAACAAAAGGAGTATGTGATTTCAGTCATGTACATGTCATGTTGTCTAACTTCCATAACCTTTGATATGATAGTCCTGTCAGCAGGAGCTACAAAGCTATACTTGTTTCTGGATACAAGAAGAGCCTTCACAAAGCCCAGAACCAGGTCTGGTTTTTCATGAAACAGATATTTATTTATTTTCAGCTGCTACTTTCTGACAAGTTTTTAGATTTTCTGAAAAACATTCTGCCTGCAGATTGTTAGACTAATGACATTCATGATTTACCCTTCTACTAGGAGGACATTTGGGAAGATAGCTTTATGAGATCACTGGGCACTTTGTTGTTGTTTGTCCCTAACCCTTGTGCTATCCTCTGACCCCACCCTTACATTGACGTGTTCTTCCTACCATGACAAAGGTGGAAAGATTTCATGTAATCCATGGACACCAGTGAAGATCACAAATCATTGAAGAAAAAAGGTTCTTGTGGGGTCTAGATGACCCAACTCCCAACGTTAAAGTGCCTAGGATAGCACAAGGGGTTACATATGCCTGAAAAAAACTACCAACAGTTTCTGTGTTTGTCAAATATATGACATCTTAAAGCATAATGCTTGTTTTGTCTCCAAAAATTTTGGTTGTTTTTCAGAAACCAAAAGCGCTAAAAGGACCAGTGACACTGCGACAGATCAAGGATGTGAGTCCTCAAGATGTGTGGCTGGACAAAGCTGACATTTGCCTGAGCTTACGGCTGTATCAGTCAGCCCGGCAGCTTCTGGCAGAGGCCCACATCCTGGCTAAGGTGAGATGAAACATGCTATCTGTTGGGTTTCCATCAGGTTGTTGCCAAGGGTTTTTAATTTTTGTTTGAACTTTGTATGAAACGTGAAAATGTGGACTAAATATTGCATCATGTAGGATTATGTATCATTTCTCCTGTATGTCTGAACACATTAAGATCTAATCCTTTTTGAGGTCACATCAGGGACAGAAGGTTAATAAAAGAAGAAAAGGGAAGCTGGCATTAATGTACAAACAAATTGCATTATGAAGTACTAAAACATAAAAGTACTTTGAAGTACTGTGGGTTTATAACATTCTGAGTACATCACAACAGTCATCATGGGAAACTTTTCATAAAACATTGCTGCTGTATAAGAATGACAAAAGTATGCAGCCAGAAAGAATTATGGGACATAATTTCTGAGAAGAAGGTGGAAGCACTGACTAGTAGGGGTGTAACGGTACACGTAGTTGGACTGAACCGTTTCGGTACGGCAATTGACGCTATGTTGTGGAATGAGTGTGTGCTGAAGCGTGTGTCTGCCAATGAGTTGGTGTGTGTGCTGCGCATGCAGGAAGGAGGGGGGGCAGAGCGCGCAGCGTAAGAGTGCGTGTGTGAGCGCACATTCAAGGTGTGTTGCTCAGTTCGCCGGAACAGCAATAAAAACTGTTTCCTCCAAAAGAACAGAGACCGGTTCTTTTATTAACCTCAAAGGAAGATCCGCCTTCGGTCCTGGAGAGGATCTCCTCTGGTTTTCCCCCCACGGTCAGAAACCTCATTGCAGGAGGTTCAACAGCTATTAGGTGACAGTGAGCATGCCCCCCCCCCCCCCCCCCCCCCTATCTCCTTACGTTCTCCTGTGTGGGAACACTTTGGAATTGTTTGGATGAAGGGAAAAGACAATTGGATAAGCTGAATGCTGTTTGTTGACATTTTTACACAAAGATAGTGTATGCCACAGTAACACATCTTATCTGTTAACAAATTTAAAACGGCATCACCGACTGGAACAATCGGGTCTACAAGAAAAAAAATGTGCAGTTCAAATGTTTTTTTCAGGTCAGTGTTAATTGTCCAAAGTTCTTGGTTCCTGGCAGCTGATAGTTTTTCTTATTTAATAAGCAGATCACCCACATAGGTCACTTTTATGTATTGTTATGTAAAACCAATAAATGCATTTTACAAGTACCATAATTATTTTCTGCCTTTTTGTACCGAAAATGTATCGAACTGAGCCCTATGCAATTCTGAACCAACCCGAATTGAAATTTGAGTGTAGTGTTACACCCCTACTGACTAGCATCTTCATAGCACTCAGGTTGCAATTGCTTTTGCTTCCATCAAGATGTTTTAGATATTTCAGATAATCCTTCCTTAAGGAAGGACAATATTTGACTTTTTCCCATTCGGGTTTAACAGGACAATAGGACTCATGGCATCGAACAAAGCCTTAAAAGTCATAGGAAGAATCCAAAAAGAAACATGAATAAATGAGCTTTTATTCAATTTTATTGGTAAATTATTCCCTAACATCTAGGAAAAACTGCAGCTGTTTGGGCTTTAGGTTATGGTTACAAATATTTGTACTTTTATAATCTTTTGAATTTTAAATTAAAAAACAGCAGAGAATTTGTTTTTTTATTTAACAAACGTTCCCTTTTTGCTCTTTATGTTTAGGAACTTGGAGATCAAAATGCTGTTTCCAGAAGTTTACTGGGCTTAGCCTCTCTGGCTTGTGAGGAGCAGAACTTCACTCAGGCTCTGGTTCTGCTGGACGAGGCCCAGAACCTGGGTGGTAGTGAGGACTTTTGGTTCCAGCTCATCCACACCAGGGTCACTGCTGTTGTGGCCCTAGGAGACCAAGATTCACAAACCAAGGTGACGACTTAACATCTGGACTGCAGCTGTACCCGCTCTAGTGGATGTGTTTCCCATTATGCCTTTCTTCCTGTCTGCAGTTGGATCAGATCATAAAACTGGGCTGTGAAGCTCTGGAGCTGCGTCTTTCAGAGCAAGTCAACCAAGTTTCTGGGCTTAAATTCAAGATCACCTCATTAGAGAAGAGGTGACTCCAGACGGCTGCAGTTTCCTCCTCTGTCTTTTAGTAGCAGGAGGACGTTCCTGTAGGGGCTGTGTGTGAAGGACTGCATCATTCTGTGTTTCAGAGCTGCGGTTGAATACATCCATGCAGCTGCTGCTGGGACACCAGGAGGGGCTTTGAGCATGGAGCACATCTGGAAGCTGGTGGCTTCCTGCGATGTCCTCAGAAAGTGTGCAAGCACTTTGACTGAACTGGGCTATAAGGAGCAAGCGGCAGAGGCTCACAGCCAGTCTGCATGTGGTCTGAGGTTTGTCGGCTGAAGTGACAGAAGATTACTGAACCAAAGTTGAACCTGTCAGTCCTGTCATGATTTTGCTGTTGTGCATCTGTGTGACATGTTCAGGACATAGTGACAGTCATAGTGTTATTGTTGCTGCACTGGTCTGTCCTCATGGTTCTCGTCTCCTCTGCAGGCTCTTGGCCTCTTGGTCCTCTGACTCTGATGAGAAACAGCTCTTCCTGCTCAGCAGCTTCTCCCACATGCAGTCAGCTGTCGTGCTGCAGGAACAGGTGCTGCTAAATGCTCAAAGCCAGCTCCCTCCCCAGGAGGTAAGTCCTTTAACGTACCTTCTCAGTTTGTGGTGTTTCACAGCTACAGATCAGCAGTAAATGGTTCAGAATCTCCTGCAGGAAAACAGAAGCCTGTTAGCTTCACAGCTGTTAGAATGCTGCTGTCTTTGGTGCCTGAAACCCCCATCCCACGAGCAAACTGGACATTTGGGGGAGGGCATAAGGCTGCTCATTACGAGGAGCCTTATTTTTATCATTTTGAGTGCATACACTTTTAAATGTAAGTATCAAAAACTGTCAAAACTCACTTTTTGACAATACACGTACCGGTAAATAAAACAGAGAGACATTCATTTAATGAGGTATCTGAGAATTTCTGGAAATGCCTTTTGTTGGTAAAGCATGTCCTAAGTATTCAAAACAAGCAGTTTGCTGTCAAATGGAAGTGGCTCGGTTGGCTGGCTGCACTCATCCCTGATGGGTTCTGTGGTGAAGGTGAAGGAAAGGCTGTCCTTTGCATTTTTGTTCACCTTTCAGCTTATCCCGTTAGGGGTCACCACAGTGAACCAGCTGTCACTGATTCACACATGTGGTTTGGCACTGATTTTACACTGGTGGCCTTTCCTGACACAACCCTGTGTTTAAGCCACAGGTAGACCCAGATAGGCAGCAGCAGTAAAGAGTCTTGCCTAAAGAGCCACACTGTTTTTTGGTTCATTGCACCCCGGGAATCAAACCTTGCATGACTGTCCTACACCTAGCCAACGGGTTTGCATTATGAGTAATTATTGGAGTATTGGTGTGTTTATTTTCAGTCATTACTCACGGTTGAGACAATCACAGTGTTGATATATCCCAATAACACTCAGTTTTTTAAATCCTCAGCTCATTCTGGCTGCAAACGCTCTCACACAGGAGGTTTGTGGAGGGCCTCTGTGTGTCAGTGCAGCTGCAGCTCTGTGCTACCAGCAGATGGGGCTGCAGTCCAGCTCAGTGCAGCTTTAGGCATCTTTAATGCAGGCGCTCCACAGAAACCGGTGGAAACAGCCTTTCCCCATTAATGAGCAGGACTGTAGTTCTACATGCACCGCTGCTGTTAGTCTTCCATTTAGCTGTGCTCTTCAGTGTTTGCCCAGATGTTTTGTGTGTTCACCTACACTCCTGTGATCAGCAGTTCTCTGAGACCAGCATGACTGATAAACTGACCTTCTGTGGTGTTTCTGTTATAATGCAGTGAGGAGCTTTAAGATGAGGTTTCACTTTGATTCTGGAATCCTTAACAGAGACATGAGGTGTCACTGGCAGCTATGAGGAAGCTGCTGCGCCTTCGGCTGGCCCTGGCAGAGTTCTGCCTGGACGTTTTGGAGGAGCGCTGTGCCCTGGAGGCATGTCAGGCCTTGGCCCGAATGGAGAAAACACCTGCTGAAGTTGCTGTGGAGGAGTTTACGCGCCTCTCACCGGAGCCCAACTCTACACAGCATGTAAGCAGAGAAAACAGACTTTGAGCTGTTATCCATGAGTCTGGAGAGTCATTGATGAGAGGATTCAGAAGAGGGACTGTCACATTCACTCAGATGAAGGAGAAGAAAATGTGGGTCATGTAGCCAAACATCTCCAACAAGAGAATTAGAGGGGGGGGGGGTTCCACAATGTTACCTTCAAGCCCCCTGGGGAAAATGTGATCTTTGTAACTGCAGAAATGACATCACACAGCTAAGATGCAGAAGAGGCTGGTGTGGGGCTCTTCCACATTGAGCAAAGAATGAGAAAATAAAGGGTGTTCTGGAATAAAAAGCCCAGTCTTTAACAGCATGCATGTCGAACGTTAAATGATAGGTGAGTTAATAGGTGACCAGGTTAGACAGTCTAGTCGCCCAATCACTCCAGACATGTGTCTTTGGCAGCATATGACAGTCATTGCTCCAAATAAATGACAAGATGATACTCATAAGATGGTAGAATAAAGATCTGGGTTTAAACAGATGCTAAAATACCAAAGCCTGAAGTGATCTTCTCCATGCAGAATGTTGAGTGTTCCTGTTCTTCAGGGAGTCGCTGGTTTTCTTCCTGTTACAAAAAAACATCCATTTCAGAGTCAAAAGAAAAGCCAGATCTTCCAAAAATACCTCTAAGCTTTGTTAGCCCATCCCTTCCAAAGTTCATGGTTGCTTTAGCAAAGCCTTGAGTGTGAATCTTTGAATCAAATCAAATTTAGAGTAAAATAACTTTTGTAATAATGCCTTTGCCCCGCAGTGCTCCAGCCCTCTGGTGATGTGCTTGTGTGTTGTGCAGGAGTGGTTGAGTGTGAGCAGAAGCTTGGGGCAGGCCGCTCTGGGCCAGCTGGCTGCTGTCAGCGCTCACTCGGCAGACAGCCTGGAGATTGCAGTTCGAAGCCTGAGTTTATGGGGAAAGTACCTGAGACTGCTGGCCGCCACGGAGGAGCCCACGTGTCTGCTCGCTCTTTGGGAAGAACATAAGACGGTGGTCACCTCCATTAGCCACACACACATCAGTATTTCACTTTAATTACCACAAAACAGGGCTTTAGTATTTTATACATGCAAATGTGTTTATTTCTGTTATTTTCTTTTAAAGGAGGCAGTGTGTGACCCTTCAGGTGTTTTTCCTGAAAGAGAGGATTCTGGGAAAGACTGGGATTTGAAGATGACCTCTGGGAGGAGGGCCGAGCTGCAGGTACATACCTCCTGACAAGTGACCCATCATCCCAACTTAACTCTAATCTTCATGCCAAGGTCTTCCTCACAAGTCACTTTATGGGGAAATCGTAGACCTTCTACATACTTTGGAAAGTTTAAGGAATCTGCTCACATCACAGTTGGTAAAAAATAAAACAAACTGCCAAAACTTTAGAGTGAACCCTTCATGCAGTGTGTGGAACCTGAAGAAGCTGAACTGGAAAGTCAATGTCTTTGTCCATTTGCCTTTCAAATGGTTGTTTTTACTTTTTGCTCGTCATTCAAAAGATGAAGGTAAACAAATGTAAACACCTCAAAATCACTTCTGCAAGTCCAAGTCAAGTTTTAAGTCTTCAGCCTCACAGGAAACTGAAAACGTGGAGATTTTTAGAAAGAACTGGATTTTCCATCAATCCACTTTCTATGCTCGCTTGCAAAGGGTTCTCGGGTCGCTGGAGCCAGTCCAGCTACTGTCAGGTGAAAAAGAGAGCATAATAAGAACTAAAACACCACTAGGAGTGCTCTGAAAATAGATCAAAAGAAGATTGGAGTTGGACTTCATTGTCAGAAAAAGCTGGCCAAGCTTGAGAGGCTTTTGAGATGCTGTTAAATCTGATGTGGTGATTACCAAACGGAGCCTCTGAGGGGCGCAATGACTGCGGTAGCAAGGAAGCAGAAAAAGAACATTTGGAAAAGTCAAGTTTTCAGCAGGCCAAAGCTCATGACTTTAATGAATCTGAGGTGTAATAGGAATCCATTTGATTGAAGTCTGTGTTTGTTTTGGTGTTGCCATGTGACAGAGAGGACCTGGAGTCCAGACGCTGCTGAACGAAGCCAACAAGGTTCTCTCTGAAGCCATCAACCTGAGTCTTCAGCACCAGCTGCCCCTCTCCACCCTGGCTGATGCCTCTTTGGACATGCTGAAGTGTAATGGGCAGTGGGACTCTGCAGTTGCAGGGCAATGCCTGGCTCTGTTTCAGGTACCGCTGTTAATGACTCCTGGGTCAGATGAAGCCGATGTGCCGGATCTTCTTTGTAGCATTTCTCTGCACAACATCTGAGTGCAGAAACCCTCCTGCAACTCTACCCACCATCATTTCTGCAATTAGCATCAGCTTCTGTTTCCTCCCAGAGCTGCTGCGCTGCTGCTGCTGCTGCTGCTGCCGTCCTGAGCTGCACCGGCGCCGGCGCCAGCTCCGCCCAGCTCCCGGCTCTGCTCAGCATTCGCACCAATCTGCTCCTCTCTGAGGAGGAGCGACCCAGCAGCATGTTGAAGGGAGTCTCCAAGGTACTTGGTCACCACACAGAGCCACTCATGATTTATGGATGCTGTCACTCGCTGCCCAGTAAATTGCCTTCATGGTGGCATAATATTGGTGCTATTATGGCCTTTAGTGCAAACCCACTGAAGGATGACAGAGCTGAGCAGCTGCAAACACTGCAACATCAACAGGATCTGCTCAGTTATTTTCCAAAAAGACTTCTGTTTGATAAAACACAGATGTTTTATTGACATTTTATAAAAAAGTTCTATCAAACAAAAACTGACAACTTTTTTTTATGATTTTTTTAATAAAAACATTTTATCTGGAATTGTTTTAACTTGTTCATTTGGTCCCAAACTATAATTTTCTCTGTGTTTTGTGTGTCCGAAATAATAAACATAGATTTATAAAGTTGGGTTTAAACTGTTGGGTTTAAACTTTTAATTAAGTTAAAGTTCTATGTTATTATTCTAAACATATGATATGAAATGGGATTTTTAGGCTTTTAGACACGTGACTGTGGCCCCTAACCACCTGAGCATCCTGTCAAAGCTCCCACCCGGCCTGCACATCCTGCTGCTTCAGCACTCCCAAAGCGGGTAACTCTGGAATCTTCCGTTTCTATCTGCATACTATCCTCAACCTGAGTAGCTTCTTTTCTTTTTTCTTATGGGCCATGAGAGAACTGCAGAAAACGTCTTTTTTCTGCATTAATAAAAAGAAAGCTATTTCCTAACCCCATGATTTCACAGTCACACCTGGAAGGGGCCAAGTCAGGCATGTCCGGCCTAAAGCTTCCAACCTGCTCCTGGAAATGCAGTTTTTTTTATCGTTTACACTTGAGTAAAACAGATGTTGTGACTGAAAGGAGTTCTTTTTCAATCACTTCAAAAAGGTTTTTCTTCTGCGTGTCTGTTCATTTCTGATTGTTTTAGGTCAGAACTCTACGGGGCTTTCTATGAGACATCAGCAGCTTCAGAACAAATAGAAAGAAAGACTTCACATGCCACAGGTTTGTGCTTTTCTTTAATCCAGAAAATCTGTCCCTCCAGGATTTTGTGATGTTGCCATCAAACCAATTCCTGGACATTTTGCTCAACAAGTTCCACCATCAAACTGTTCCCACCATTCACATGTAGAGCTCCAACATCCACATCGTCAGGTTAACCAATCAAACGTGCCCCCACGTTGTGATTTCAACATCCTCACTTTTTTGTGACGCTGATGCTAACATGGTTGATAAAGATTGTTTAAAAAATTCTATAAGAAAGTGGAGATAAACACTGAGCTTCAAGAACCAGAAAACAAAGCAGGGAATGAATGGAAGGTGTGTGACTGCAGACATGTGTGTGGATTCACTGTGTGTGTGTGTGTGTGGGTGTTTGTATGTGTGTGAATTCACTGTGTGTGTGGGTGTGGGTGTTTGTATGTGTGTGAATTCACTGTGTGTGTGGGTGTGGGTGTTTGTATGTGTGTGAATTCACTGTGGGTGTGGGTGTGTTTACTGTGTGTGTGTATTCAGTGTGTGTGTGTGTGTGTGTGTGTATGTGTGTGTATTCACTGTGTGTGTGGGTGTGTGTATTCACTGTGTGTGTGTGTGTGTGTGTGTGTTTACTGTGTGCGTACGTGTGTGTATTCACTGTGTGTGTGTGTGTGTGTGTGTGTGTGTGTGTATTTACTGTGTGTGTATTCACTGTGTGTGTGTGTACGTGTGTGTATTCACTGTGTGTGTGTATTTACTGTGTGTGTATTTACTGTGTGTGTATTCACTGTGTGTGTGTGTATTTACTGTGTGTGTATTCACTTTGTGTGTGTATTTACTGTGTTTGTGTGTATATTCACTGTGTGTGTATTTACTGTAATTGTGTATTTACTGTGTGTTTATGTGTGTGTGTGTATTTACTGCAAGTGTGTATTCACTGTGTGTGAATGTGAGTGTGTATTCACTGTGTATGTGTGTATTTACTGTGTGTGTGTGTGTATTCATGTATTCACTGTGTGTGTATGTGTGTGTGTGTATTTACTGTGTGTGTGTATTTACTGCAAGTGTGTATTCACTGTGTGTGAATGTGAGTGTGTATTCACTGTGTATGTGTGTATTTACTGTGTGTGTGTGTATTCATGTATTCACTGTGTGTGTATGTGTGTGTGTGTATTTACTGTGAGTGTGTATTTACTGTGTGTTTGTATTCATGTATTCATTGTGTGTGTATGTGTGTGTGTGTATTTACTGTGAGTGTGTATTTACTGTGCGTGTGTGTGTGTGGTTGGTGTGTGTATGTGTGTGTGTGCATTTACTACATGAAAGTGGTAAATGAGAGTGTCAGACATAGTGTTCAGGTTCTTTAGGTGAAATATGATCTCATTTAATGTTATCAGATGGAATAGAGAAGTTATTTTAAAGCCAAACTGAGTTAACTTGATAGAAAACTTAATGATTTGTTAATAAAATGATGTAAACAGAAGCACTAAATGCATAATTTATACAATTGATATATTATAGGGGGTGTCATTTGTACAGTGACACAGTCAAATATTTTGGTTATTTATCCTGTTTAGGAGAAAAAAAACAGGTTTCATTTGTCAAATGTATATTTTTACCTTTTAATTCATGAATTACTAGCTAAATGTTTAGTTAAGCTAAAATTTTAATTTAAAGTTAAATATTTTATAATTATAACAAAATATAATTTATAAATATATATTTTGTTTACAAAATAAATGTTTTGCTTGTAAACTAAATATATAGTTTTATAAAATTATATTTAGTTTGTCCATAGCCTTCTGTGTGTTTTTCCTCTTATTTCCTTCTGTGGCTTCCTGCTGCTTGTCCTGCTCTGGTGAAACCCCGGTGACTGCTGGTTCAATTCCAGTCTCTTTACTAATAGAAATGATCTCAACAGTACTGTCTAGCTCATGCATTAAAATAACTTTACTTCTGTTGAAGGTGGTAGATGAGGAGGGGATGGGGAGTTGGCTGTAGATAGACTGTGCTGATGAAATAATCTTGCATTATTAGAGTAGCGCCCCCTGCTGTCGCCTGGAAGATAAAAGCACTCTTTCATTTGTATCTAATGATTGTGATTAATGAAGCAGACCAGTGGCGGTTCTACCCTGAATTACTCCCCGGGCGAGACCCTCCCCAGGCGCCCCCCCCCCATAGTCACAACAGAACTTTGTTTGTCTTCGTCAACTGAAATGTTTTATTAGGGCCCGAGCACGGAGTGCAAGGACCCTATTGTAATTCGAATGTTTATTATTAGGGCCCGAGCACGGAGTGCAAGGACCCTATTGTATCTGTTAGGTTTATTATTATTATTATTATTTTTCTTCTGCCGGAAGAATCGCATTTTTGAGGCCTTTAACATACCCCAAAACTCACCAAATTTGGCACACACATCAGGGGTCGCGAAAAATTTCGTATTTTATGAGAAATTGGCATGGGTGCGCAAAAATGGCTCGACAGCGCCACCTACACTGACTTTTGTCCCGACGCCCCGCATACGCTTTAACGTACAAGCTTGATTTTTTCAGGGCATGTTCATCAGATGGAAACCTACAAAAAAGTCTGTAGGTACCAAGCTGTCAGTCGCACAGGAAGTCTGCTATATTGATGTCAATATGTCATTTTTGCTCTATTTTGGACATTTGCAGGCCTCCTTCTAGAACGAACTCCTCCTAGAGATTTGTGAATAATGACTCCAAACTTTGGTTTTGTAAACTAGACACATGTCCGATGTTAAATTGCAAAGCTTTTAAGTTTTTACAGAAGTTTGTGACCGTGGCGGCGCGTAGAAATTCGACGTTGTTTCGAAAACACGCCATGAAAAGAAAAATGGCCATTACTCAGCCATGCATAATCCAATCTGATCAAAAATTGATATGCATGATTGTAGTCTGACTCTGAACACATCTGCAGTGAAAGAATCTGGAAAAAGTGTAGCGCCACCTGCTGGCAAGAGGAAATGACATGTTTGACTTGGAGCATCACTGCTCCGAGTAGGATGAGCCGACACACCTGAAAATGACGTCCACCTGTTGAAAAGCCATTGAAGTTTACTCTGACAAAAAACCATAACTTTCAATGCGGGGGTGTGGTCGTGACAGAGCGGCAAAGTTGGGCATCTCGCTATGCACACAAAAATTGCTCTCACGTGCACATTCCTTGTCCAATCTCACTGAAATTCAATGGATATGATGAAGCTTCTATTCTGAACCCATGGATATGACAATCTTGGACGAGCTCTATAGCGCCACCTAGTTATTGCATTGGGCACATTCTGCCCTGTATTTTCTCTTTGCTTTGTCCGATGTGCATGAAATTAAAACTGGAGATACTCAGAAGGGTCCTCTCTCATCATGTAAAGTTTCATGGGTGTACACCTGACGGTGCCTGCGTAACAGGAAGTGGTCGATTATGTGCACCCAAATAATAGAAATTTATTATAAATCAGCCGTTTGTCTCAGGAAGCTGAGATTTCAGAATTAGATGCCTTTAATAACCTCCAGCTTTGATATGTAACACTATAGGGTCTACGAGAAACTTCATCACTTGATTTTTTTAATGAAATTTTGGACTGAACAAAGATTTTTAGCATAAATTCTGTTTAGGTTATCAGCACCAAGAATTCAACTTTCATAGGCATTTATGTGCTACTGCTTCCTAAAAAAATTCAGAATGATTGAAGTTACAGGTGACATCTTAGAGAGCATTACATCCAAAAAGGTCCGAAAACGTCTTTTTAGGCAAAACTGCAAACACCTATTTTTTTGCATAACTTATCTTTCAAATATCAGCACAAAAAAATTAAAAACGGTAGGGATCTGTGTTTGCTGCCTTCCATATTTTTTTCAGACTTAAAAGTGTAACAGATGATTTATAAAAAATCCTTTTCATCCAAAAACCTGTGTTAAATCTGTCTAGACTCCAAACAAACATTTTTTTATGGTAACTTATGTTTCAACAATCGACACCAATTTTCACAGACCTAAAGCTGAACATGTCCCATAGCTACCTGAATATTTATATAGATATAAAATGAACTGGTCATTCTAACATCTGGCATTCTAACATCTAACATCTTACATGTCAAAGCCTCTCTCAGCCTGGCTCTGCTGAAGGAGTCGTGTTACAACCCCGCCCTCTCCTGCTGGGACCCCTGCTATGTAAATTAGCAAGCAGTGAACAGAGAGATGAGGAGTAAGAATGGTCATTACTCAGGCATGCATAATCCAAAGACAGCCAGTTAAACACTGAAAGACATTTTTTCGGTATGTCTTTCATACATCTTTAGTATTAAAAACTCTCCAAGATGAATGTGCCTGACTCCACCTGCAGGTGGATCACAGACTTCCTGACGGACAGACAGCAGTATGTGAGGCTGGGGAAGCTCGTCTCAGATACTCGGACCACAAGCACCGGATCCCCCCAGGGCTGTGTCCTTTCACCCCTGTTACTCTCCCTGTACACAAACAGCTGCACAGCTGGTCACCTGTCTGTCAAACTCCTGAAGTTTGCTGACGACACCACACTCATCGGCCTCATCTCTGACGGAGATGAGTCGGCCTACAGGAGTGAAATAGCCAGGCTGGTGTCATAGTGCAGCGCTAACAACCTGGAGCTTAATGCTCTGAAGACAGTGGAGATGACAGTGGACTTCAGGAAGGCCCCAGCCCCCCTCCCCCCTGTCATCCTCTGTGACTCCCCGGTGACCTCTGTGGAGTCCTTCTGCTTCCTGGGAACCATCATCAGCCAGGACCTCAAGTGGGAGCAGAACATCAGCTCCATCACTAAGAAGGTCCAGCAGAGGATGTACTTCCTGAGGCAGCTGAAGAAGTTTCACCTCCCTGAAAAGATGCTGGTAGACTTTTACACCGCCATCATCGAATCCACCCTCACGTCCTCCATCACAGTCTGGTTCGCTGCGGCCACGGCCAGAGACAAGCCCAAGCTGCAACGCGTCATCCACTCAGCAGAGAAGGTGATCGGCTGCCACCTCCCGTCTCTCCAGGAGCTGCACATCTCCAGGACCTGGAGGCGGGCAGCCAGGATTGTAGCCAACCCCTCTCATCCAGGACATAATCTCTTTCGGCCCCTCCCTTCTGGCAAGAGGCTCCGGTCCATCAGGACCTCGCGCCACAAGAACAGCTTCTTCCCCACTGCAGTCAGCCTGCTGAACAGTACCCCAACTCCCCCAGGTGACCCCCCCTCCCCCCCCCGCCCACCAAAGGACTGTCGGTGCCACTTACAGGCCCCACCATCCCAGCCCATCTGTGCTCCCACTTTAATTCACCTTACTCTACTGTATATAGTGTGTTGTTGTTGTTAACTTAATTTTTAACTTATTCTTAATTGCACTATACACCAAGTCAAATTCCTCGTTTTGTAAAGTGCGCTCTACTGAACCTGGCAATAAAACTTTTTCTGATTTCTGATTCTGATTCTGATTCTATTAATCATTGTTTTTTATTCATTCAAAATGCAATTAAATCAATATTTTATCTTTTTTCTTTTCCTTTTTCTTTTTTTTTTATCTCTTATATCCTTTTTTATAATCAATGTTTGAACTTCTTTTCCTTTCTATTGTCATGGTTTCAGTTTGTTGTCTTTTTTTTTCGCTTTAGTTCTTGTTCTGTCTTGTTTGGTTCTGTTTCCTGTTTTATTTTGAAAGGTTTCCTGTCTTGTCATGTTTCTTGAGTTTTACTTCCTTTGGTCCCCATCTGCCCTAATCGTGTTCACCTGTGTCTTGTCTGCCCTGTCTGTATATAAGTCTTGTCTCTGCCTTCCTCCTGTGCTGGTCCATTAACTTCTGCTCATGTTGATCACGTCTTCTTGTCTGGCGTCCATGTCCCTTGCCATGCCACAGTAAGTTTTTGTTTTTAGTTTTGTCATCCTGCTCTGCAGCGCTTTTTGTTAGTTAAATAAACCCACTTGCCCTGAACCCGTTTGCCTCCCGTCTCTGCGCCTGGGTCCTACCTGCTCTCGAGCCTCCCCCCCACACGACATCTATACATCCAATGAAATTAAACTACAAATCAACAAACACAACTGATAACAAATGTCTCTAAAAAATGATGTGTATATTTGCAGAACCTTAAAAACACCAAACAAATAACAAATGCTTCCCAATTAAAGCACAAAAAATGGAACACAAAATGTAAAACCCAAGTTAGAAATTGCAATTTGAAAAAGATACTTTTTTCAGCAGCTTTTCAAAATCAATCACCAATTCTACTCTTCTGTGGATGAAACAAAGAACTCCAGAACAATGAAGCCATTTCTCTAAGTCTCTCTCACCTTCAGTTTTAAACAAGGTCTGTGAAAATCCACCATACATTGGTCACATGAACTCAGAGACCTGCTAAAAGTGCACAATTGTAAAAGCTCTTTTATATAGACAACTGTTTGTTTGCTTAGAGCTCTAAATATAAAAAAAATGCTTTTCTATCACCTAGACACAGATGGAGAACCATATCAACTGGATTAATAACAGGGTGGCATGTTTAGACAACATGAAGCTGTCCATCACATTTTTGACCTAAACATGTAAACACATCCTTGGCTCTGCGGTTAGGAAATGGTATTTGGGAATCTCTTTATACCAGGAGCCAGCCTGGCCATTGGAACATCGCCACAGTGCCCATCCAGACTGGGACAGCAACGGGGTCCACTTCAGAGCCGTGAGCTGCTGTGTTTAACTCCAGCTGTCCCAGCAAGGTAGACAACTGCAGCAACATCCACTGACCAAGCTGACAAGCCCTGGCAGAAAAGATCCCCACAAGAAAAACACTGGCTCAGGCAGGCTGGTCAAAAAAAAATAGTTTTGCCATTGTCTTGCAGCTCGCAGATCAAGTGGTTTAGTTTTCCAGTAATGTCAGTCAAGAATGCAAGTTCAGATTCACAATGTTCATATTCACCATATTCAACAGACATCTCCTCCAATAGCACCTTAAAAATCCTGTGCTGTTTAGCTTTGCAGCTGAGGTTGTTTACGATTTTCAGAATAAGAGTCATTATATGTCCAGAGCCAATCACTTCTGCACATAAGGCCTGCTGGTGAATGACGCAGCAGTAATGCAGACATTTTGGAAAGTCTGGGTCAGCTTTACAGTGAGTGATGAAACCTGTTTGTCTATTGATCATAGCAGGAGTCCCATCTGCAGTCACTGCTACCAGCTTTTCTAATTGTACCTTTTTCTGCACAAAAACTCCTTCACCGTGTTATACATTTCAACTCCTCTTGTAATTGTCTGTTAGGGCAGATGTGTCAGGAGTTCTTCTCTTGTGGAAACCAAAAGCTATGCTGTACTGTTGCCGTCCACAGACTCATCACACTGGACGTTAACCACCTGCACTTTGCAAGATCCCGGTCCAGCTAATTGGCCAAGTTATCAGACATAGCTGACACTCATCTAGACATTGTAGTGGAAATTGAATGAGTTCTATTGTTCTCATCCTTAGGGACAGTGATAGCAATTATCATCATTGCTTGAATTTTTTTCATGCTATATGCAAAAGTCTTTGTCCCTTAAGGCAACAGATTACAGCCCCCCCCCCCCCCCCCCCCCCCCAGGCTGCTGTCGTACTAAAAATAGCTTGGAGCTCCAGAATGGACAAGAAAAAACGACGAGAATGGCTCGAGCAGGGTGTTGCTCACGGGGCGGTCGCTCGTGCCATGCGGTCGCACGTGCTCGGGCCCGCTAAATGCTACTTGTAGCTTTAATTATTATTATTATTATTATTATTCTACCGGAAGAGTCGCCTTTTTGAGGCCTTTAACATACCCCAAAACTCACCAAATTTGGCACACACATCAGGAGTCGCGAAAAATTTCGTATTTTATAGGAGATTGGCATGGGCGCACAAAAACGCCTCGATAGCGCCACCTACAGTGACTTTTGTCCCGACGCCCCGCATACGCTTTAACGTACAAGCTTGATTTTTACAGGGCATGTTCTTCAGATGGAGACCTACAAAAAAGTCTGAAAGGACCCACCTGTCAGTCGCACAGGAAGTCTGATATTTTGATGACAATATGTCATTTTTGCTGTATTTTGGACATTTGCAGGCCTCGCTCTAGAACGAACTCCTCCTAGAGATTTTGGAGTAATGACTCCAAACTTTGGTTTTGTAAACTAGACACATGTCCGATGTTAAATTGCGAAGCTTTTAAGTTTTTATGGATGTTTGTGACCATGGCGGCGCGTCAAAATTGGAGGTCGTTTCGAAAACACGCCATGAAAAGAAAAATGGCCATTACTCAGCCATGCATAATCCAATCTGATCCAAAATTGATGTGCATGATTGTAGTCTGACTCTGAACACATCTGCAGTGAAAAAATCTGGAAAAAGTGTAGCGCCACCTGCTGGCAAGAGGAAATGACATGTTTTACTTGGAGCATCACTACTCCGAGTAGGATGAGCCGACACACCTGAAAATGACGTCCACCTGTTGAAAAGCCATTGAAGTTTACTCTGACAAAAAACCATAACTTTCAATGCGGGGGTGTGGTCGTGACAGAGCGGCAAAGTTGGGCATCTCGCTATGCACACAAAAGTTGCTCTCACGTGCACATTCCTTGTCCAATCTCACTGAAATTCAATGGATATGATGAAGCTTCTATTCTGAACCCATGGATATGACAATCTTGGACGAGCTCTATAGCGCCACCTAGTTATTGCATTGGGCACATTCTGCCCTGTATTTTCTCTTTGCTTTGTCCGATGTGCATGAAATTAAAACTGGAGATACTCAGAAGGGTCCTCTCTCATCATGTAAAGTTTCATGGGTGTACACCTGACGGTGCCTGCGTAACAGGAAGTGGTCGATTATGTGCACCCAAATAATAGAAATTTATTATAAATCAGCCGTTTGTCTCAGGAAGCTGAGATTTCAGAATTAGATGCCTTTAATAACCTCCAGCTTTGATATGTAACACTATAGGGTCTACGAGAAACTTCATCACTTGATTTTTTTAATGAAATTTTGGACTGAACAAAGATTTTTAGCATAAATTCTGTTTAGGTTATCAGCACCAAGAATTCAACTTTCATAGGCATTTATGTGCTACTGCTTCCTAAAAAAATTCAGAATGATTGAAGTTACAGGTGACATCTTAGAGAGCATTACATCCAAATAGGTCCGAAAACGTCTTTTTAGGCAAAACTACAAACACCTATTTTTTTTCATAACTTAATCATCATATATCAACACCATTTATTTTTTTAAATGTAGGGATCTGTGTTTGCTGCCTTCCATATTTTTTTCAGAAGTCCAGGTGAAACAGATGATTTTAAAAAAATCCTGATTCATCCCAAAACCTGTGCTTTTTCCGTCTGGACTCCAAACAAGTGTGTTTTAAAATTACTTATGCTTCAAATATCCACACCAAGTTTCACACGCATATAGCTGAACATGTCTAAATGCTTCTTGAATATTCTTTACAGATATAAAATGAACTGGTCAACTGTAGGATGTCATTTCCCCTTACATGCTTAAGTCTTTTCCTCATGCTGCAGCCTGCTCCTCAATCATCCCTGTTGCTGGAGTCAAATTTCACCCCCCCCCCCCCCCCCCACACACACCAGCTGCCAGTTCATATGCTAACTAACCCAGAAGTGAGGTGACAATAGTTTAGACACAAGAGGGAGGGCAGACTGCTTTTTCATTTGTTTTGTATGTCTTTCATAGATTTTTATGAATAATCATTGCTTTTCTAGTCATGTAAAATGCAATTAACCTAATATTTTATCTTTTTTTTTTACAAACAAAACATATGAATGTGCTCCAAAACAAAACCCAACTCTCAGTACAGTTCTACAGATGTAACATAAGACTTAGACAGTAAATGTCTCTTTTATCCTTTTTTAATCAATGCTGCAAATTCTTTTCCTTAATATAAATCCAATGAAATTAAACTACAAAACCAAAAAACACAACGTATAGCAAATTTCTCTAAATAAATTATGTGTATATACAATATGTAGCACTTTTAAACAAAATAATAACAAATCCTTCCAATACAAGCACAGAAAAATGGAACACAAAATTTAAAACCCAAATTTGAAATGGCAATTTTAAAAAGATAATTTTTTCAGCCTGCTAAAAGTGCACAATTGTAAAAGCTCTTTTATATAGACAACTGTTTGGTTGCTTAGAGCTCTAAATATAAAAACAATGCCTTTATGGACGTGGCACGGATGGCACGGATGTTCAGCAGGGTAAACCCCAGGAAAGCGGCGGGACCTGATGGAGTTCCCGGAAAGGTTCTGCGGGCCTGCGCCGATCAACTCTCCCAGGTCTTCACAAAAATCTTCAACCTGTCGCTAGCTCAGGCTTTCATCCCTGCTTGCCTGAAGTCATCCACTGTCATCCCGATACCCAAAAAGTCCTCATCCACAGCCTTCCTCACGGACTTCCGCCCAGTTGCACTCACTGCTGTCATCACAAAGTGTCTGGAGCGGCTGCTCCTGGGACACATCAAAGACTCCCTCCCTCCAATCTTCGTCCCCCACCAGTTTGCTTACAAAGCAAACAGATCAACGGATGATGCCATTTCCATCACCCTCCACACTGCGCTGAGCCACCTGGAACACAGAGACACCTACGCCAGGATGCTCTTTGTGGACTATAGCTCAGCCTTTAACACAATCATTCCTGACATTCTGGTCAACAAACTGTCTGAACTAGGACTCCACCCACTCACCTGCTCGTGGATCAAGGACTTCCTGACAAACAGACCACAGACAGTCAAACTTGACCCCCACCTCTCCTCCACCCGGACGCTGAGCACAGGCTCCACACAGGGATGTGTGCTGAGTCCTCTGCTGTATACACTGTACACAGCAGACTGCAGACCAGCCCACACCAGCAACACCGTGGTGAAGTTTGCAGACGACACTACTGTGGTGGGGCTGATCTCTGGGGACGACGAGACGGCCTACAGAGACGAAGTCCTGAAACTCTCAAGGTGGTGTCAGGCTAATAACCTCATCCTGAACACCACCAAGACCAAGGAGATCATCCTGGACTTCAGAAAAAACAGAACAGATCCACCCCCACTCTACATTGATGGAAACTGTGTGGAGAGGGTCCACAGCTTCACCCTCCTGGGCACCACCATCTCTGCTGACCTCACATGGTCTAACAACACCATGACTGTCATCAGGAAGGCCCAGCAACGCCTGCACTTCCTGAGAAAACTTAGGAGGAACGACGTCAGCCAGGAGCTGCTGGTAACCTTCTACCGCTCAACCATTGAGAGCATTCTGTCCTATGGCATCACAGTGTGGTTTTCCCACTGCACTGAAGCAGAACGGCAGAGTCTCCAGAGAGTGGTAAAGACAGCGCAGAGGATCATCGGCTGCCCCCTCCCCTCACTGAAGGACATTTACCAGTCTCGCTGCTTCAGCAGAGTGACTAGCATCACCACTAACTCCACCCATTCTGCTTTCCCTCTGTTTGAACTGCTGCCCTCTGGAAGGAGGTACAGGTCCATCAGAACCAGGACAAACAGACTAAGAAACAGCTTTTTTCCACAGGCAATTATCATACGGAATGCACATACGTCCACCAACCACACCTCACTCTAATTTTACTACAATGCGTGCAATATCCTGACTGTCTAACCGGGTCACTGTGCAATAACTTGATATTTATTAAGCTGTGCTCACAGCAACTCATGTAATTCCATTCTATTTTATTCACAAATATTTAATATTTAACAGTTTCTGTCCATATTGTTCATTTTTTGTTAAGAGTTGTAAATACAGTATTTCTTTTTCTATTCTATTTTAATTTTAATTTTATGTAACTCCTTCACTCCAAGGCTGCTGCAATTTCATTGTATCCCCATGTACAATGACAATAAACGATTCTGATTCTGATTATATCACTTAGACACAGATGGAGAACCATATCAACTGGATTGGTAACAGCAACAACCACCGACCAAGCCGGCAAGCCCTGGCAGAAAAGATCCCCACAAGAAACACTGCAGGCTGTTCCATAAAAAATATAGTTTTACCATTGCCTTGCAGATCACAGTTGAAGTGGTTTAGTTTTCCTAAAAAAATTCAGAATGATTGAAGTTACAGGTGAACTTTTAGACAACATTTGATCCAAAAAGGTCCGAAAACGTCTTTTTAGGCAAAACTGCAAACACCTATTTTTTTGCATAACTTATCTTTCAAATATCAGCACAAAAAAATTAAAAACGGTAGGGATCTGTGTTTGCTGCCTTCCATATTTTTTTCAGACTTAAAAGTGTAACAGATGATTTATAAAAAATCCTTTTTCATCCAAAAACCTGTGTTAAATCTGTCTAGACTTAGTATTAAAAACTCTCCAAGATGAATGTGCCTGACTCCACCTGCAGGTGGATCACAGACTTCCTGACGGACAGACAGCAGTATGTGAGGCTGGGGAAGCTCGTCTCAGATACTCGGACCACAAGCACCGGATCCCCCCAGGGCTGTGTCCTTTCACCCCTGTTACTCTCCCTGTACACAAACAGCTGCACAGCTGGTCACCTGTCTGTCAAACTCCTGAAGTTTGCTGACGACACCACACTCATCGGCCTCATCTTTGACGGAGATGAGTCGGCCTACAGGAGTGAAATAGCCAGGCTGGTGTCATAGTGCAGCGCTAACAACCTGGAGCTTAATGCTCTGAAGACAGTGGAGATGACAGTGGACTTCAGGAAGGCCCCAGCCCCCCTCCCCCCTGTCATCCTCTGTGACTCCCCGGTGACCTCTGTGGAGTCCTTCTGCTTCCTGGGAACCATCATCAGCCAGGACCTCAAGTGGGAGCAGAACATCAGCTCCATCACTAAGAAGGTCCAGCAGAGGATGTACTTCCTGAGGCAGCTGAAGAAGTTTCACCTCCCTGAAAAGATGCTGGTAGACTTTTACACCGCCATCATCGAATCCACCCTCACGTCCTCCATCACAGTCTGGTTCGCTGCGGCCACGGCCAGAGACAAGGCCAAGCTGCAACGCGTCATCCACTCAGCAGAGAAGGTGATCGGCTGCCACCTCCCGTCTCTCCAGGAGCTGCACATCTCCAGGACCTGGAGGCGGGCAGCCAGGATTGTAGCCAACCCCTCTCATCCAGGACATAATCTCTTTCGGCCCCTCCCTTCTGGCAAGAGGCTCCGGTCCATCAGGACCAGGACCTCGCGCCACAAGAACAGCTTCTTCCCCACTGCAGTCAGCCTGCTGAACAGTACCCCAACTCCCCCAGGTGACCCCCCCCCCCCCCCGCCCCGCCCACCAAAGGACTGTCGGTGCCACTTACAGGCCCCACCATCCCAGCCCATCTGTGCTCCCACTTTAATTCACCTTACTCTACTGTATATAGTGTGTTGTTGTTGTTAACTTAATTTTTAACTTATTCTTAATTGCACTATACACCAAGTCAAATTCCTCGTTTTGTAAAGTGCGCTCTACTGAACCTGGCAATAAAACTTTTTCTGATTTCTGATTCTATTAATCATTGTTTTTTATTCATTCAAAATGCAATTAAATCAATATTTTATCTTTTTTCTTTTCCTTTTTCTTTTTTTTTATCTCTTATATCCTTTTTTATAATCAATGTTTGAACTTCTTTTCCTTTCTATTGTCATGGTTTCAGTTTGCTGTCTTTTTTTTCGCTTTAGTTCTTGTTCTGTCTTGTTTGGTTCTGTTTCCTGTTTTATTTTGAAAGGTTTCCTGTCTTGTCATGTTTTTGAGTTTTACTTCCTTTGGTCCCCATCTGCCCTAATCGTGTTCACCTGTGTCTTGTCTGCCCTGTCTGTATATAAGTCTTGTCTCTGCCTTCCTCCTGTGCTGGTCCATTAACTTCTGCTCATGTTGATCACGTCTTCTTGTCTGGCGTCCATGTCCCTTGCCATGCCACAGTAAGTTTTTGTTTTTAGTTTTGTCATCCTGCTCTGCAGCGCTTTTTGTTAGTTAAATAAACCCACTTGCCCTGAACCCGTTTGCCTCCCGTCTCTGCGCCTGGGTCCTACCTGCTCTCGAGCCTCCCCCCCACACGACATCTATACATCCAATGAAATTAAACTACAAATCAACAAACACAACTGATAACAAATGTCTCTAAAAAATGATGTGTATATTTGCAGAACCTTAAAAACACCAAACAAATAACAAATGCTTCCCAAATAAAGCACAAAAAATGGAAAACAAAATGTAAAACCCAAGTTAGAAATTGCAATTTGAAAAGATACTTTTTTTCAGCAGCTTTTCAAAATCAATCACCAATTCTACTCTTCTGTGGATGAAACAAAGAACTCCAGAACAATGAAGCCATTTCTCTAAGTCTCTCTCACCTTCAGTTTTAAACAAGGTCTGTGAAAATCCACCATACATTGGTCACATGAACTCAGAGACCTGCTAAAAGTGCACAATTGTAAAAGCTTTTATATAGACAACTGTTTGTTTGCTTAGAGCTCTAAATATAAAAAAAAATGCTTTTCTATCACCTAGACACAGATGGAGAACCATATCAACTGGATTAATAACAGGGTGGCATGTTTAGACAACATGAAGCTGTCCATCACATTTTTGACCTAAACATGTAAACACATCCTTGGCTCTGCGGTTAGGAAATGGTATTTGGGAATCTCTTTATACCAGGAGCCAGCCTGGCCATTGGAACATCGCCACAGTGCCCATCCAGACTGGGACAGCAACGGGGTCCACTTCAGAGCCGTGAGCTGCTGTGTTTAACTCCAGCTGTCCCAGCAAGGGAGACAACTGCAGCAACATCCACTGACCAAGCTGACAAGCCCTGGCAGAAAAGATCCCCACAAGAAAAACACTGGCTCAGGCAGGCTGGTCAAAAAAAAATAGTTTTGCCATTGTCTTGCAGCTCGCAGATCAAGTGGTTTAGTTTTCCAGTAATGTCAGTCAAGAATGCAAGTTCAGATTCACAATGTTCATATTCACCATATTCAACAGACATCTCCTCCAATAGCACCTTAAAAATCCTGTGCTGTTTTGCTTTGCAGCTGAGGTTGTTTACGATTTTCAGAATAAGAGTCATTATATGTCCAGAGCCAATCACTTCTGCACATAAGGCCTGCTGGTGAATGACGCAGCAGTAATGCAGACATTTTGGAAAGTCTGGGTCAGCTTTACAGTGAGTGATGAAACCTGTTTGTCTATTGATCATAGCAGGAGTCCCATCTGCAGTCACTGCTACCAGCTTTTCTAATTGTACCTTTTTCTGCACAAAAACTCCTTCACCGTGTTATACATTTCAACTCCTCTTGTAGTTGTCTGTTAGGGCAGATGTGTCAGGAGTTCTTCTCTTGTGGAAACCAAAAGCTATGCTGTACTGTTGCCGTCCACAGACTCATCACACTGGACGTTAACCACCTGCACTTTGCAAGATCCCGGTCCAGCTAATTGGCCAAGTTATCAGACATAGCTGACACTCATCTAGACATTGTAGTGGAAATTGAATGAGTTCTATTGTTCTCATCCTTAGGGACAGTGATAGCAATTATCATCATTGCTTGAATTTTTTTCATGCTATATGCAAAAGTCTTTGTCCCTTAAGGCAACAGATTACAGCCCCCCCCCCCCCCCCCCCCCCAGGCTGCTGTCGTATTAACAATAGCTTGGAGCTCCAGAATGGACAAGAAAAAACGACGAGAATGGCTCGAGCAGGGCGTTGCTCACGGGGCGGTCGCTCGTGCCATGCGGTCGCACTTGCTCGGGCCCGCTAAATGCTACTTGTAGCTTTAATTGTCATTGAAATTAAGAAGTGGATACAAAAGATGTCAGAATTCTGAACAGCATTATAAAAGTTATCAGAACACAAAAAATAAAAGACCATAAGCATGGCAAAAATACAGTTAGCTAAGAAAATATTGAATCAAACTCAATGTTAAATAAATAATATAAAATAAATATTTTAAAAACATTTATGAATTGGAAATTTAAATTGTCATGTTCTATATCGATCTCTACTTCAGAGAAGAAAAATTAGCTCATGTTTTCCGTCTTCAATCCTTTGATTGGCACATTTTTAGTTATGACCTGTTACATTATGTTTTGTCCCCATAGAGTTGCAGTAAATGGTAAATATTCATTTTTAAAACTACCTACAGATTTATGGAAATTCTATTGGCTAAAAATATAATCCCACATTTGTAAAACAAATAAAAAATAAACTTCATATGCAGGCTCAAAATTAACCCCTAAATCCCCAGTTAAATGTCAAAAACACATTGTGAAAACGTTTAGGCTGCCACAAATGATTATTAAATTAATGACCAATCTCAAATTATTTGCCCCATTAGCATATTATGGCAGCAGCAGCATGCTGTGTAACCATCACAGCTTTTTTAACATTATGAGCTATTATACAACAGCAAAACCCAACAAAACCTTTGTGTTACAGCAGAGCAGACAGACACGTGAATCATAACTAATGTTACAAGTTAAGGCAGAGCAAATTTTTAAGAATAAAATCTAAAAAAAAAAAAAAAAAAATGACGCTATTTGCAACATTTGGGCCTACTTCAGTGTTGGTCATCGACCAAAATAAAGTTTTCATCGGCAACATTGTTGTAGGGCAAGTAGCATTAGAATTTGGAAAAAACATGCATCAAGCTGTGAGGACTTACCCTTTTCTTTATCTCTTTTCTCCTCTTCTTCTTTTCTTTTCTTTCTAAATTGGGCACCAGATGGCTTTGACCTTTTCTTCTCCATATTTTACATGTTTATTGGCGTTTGTTTGGCATAAATGTCCTCACGTCACGAAGAAGGCATCAAGTCCGTCGACTGAACCAACTGTCACCTTAGTGACAGCATTGTTTTGTGTTGCCATTTTTTTTATTTGGGCATTTCACACAAAATTAACCCAAAAAGCAGAATATATTTTCTATACCTTTATTAAAATGTAGGTTATAGAATGTCACCTTATGACTGACTTATAAAAAGGTTTTATGAAGTAGATTCAAACCCCCGCCCTTGTCCCCACCTAGCCACTTAATTTGGAAGCGTCCCACAATTGAACTGATTCCCCGCAGCCCCCCCCCCCCCCCCTTTCTTCACACATTCCCAGCAGGAGCGCGTGCAGCTACAGCCAGGGGCGCTGATTCGCTACATGACGGCGCAGTCGCAGTTTTTACTTTTATTTTTTTCATCAAGCCCGCGACCGTCGCCTCCCCTGAAAGATGAGCCAGCCAGGTTTTGCGCATGCGCAAACGCGGCAAAGCTCCGTGCTCACCCCGCGCCCCCTCCCTTCTCCTTCTTCACACACATTTGTGTCTACTTCTCAAAGACAGGAGAGCGCACAGCTGCGGGGCGAGGGCGGCGGCGCGGCCAGGTTCAGGCTGTTACAAACTCACAAACTGTGACGTAAGTAAACCAATAGTGGTGCATATAATATTTTACAAGGGCTGAGCCGCCGGTGCCGCCCCCCTTCAGTTTTCCGCCCCAGGCCACCGCCCGGACGGCCCGTGCCTAGAACCGCTACTGAAGCAGACAAAAGGGTTTGGACCAAAACGGCACAGTTATAGACTCTACAAAAGCAAACAATTGGTATTTAGTTTGGAGCTAAACATTTAATTTAAGCTTAAATGTTTCATTAAATGTTCAACATTTAGCTCCAAACTAAAAAGTTTCTTAAAAAGTAACCTTTTTAATTTGGGCTTCAATATGGCGTAAATGGCGTATACTTATATAGCTCTTTCTACCTTCTTACGAAGGGCCAAAGCGCTTTACAGTCACAGTCCCATTCACCCAAGCACACACACATTCACACACTGATGGCGGCTCCGCTGCCAAACACTGGCGCCAACCTCCCACCAGAGGCAAGGTGGGGTTCAGTGTCTTGCCCAAGGTCACTTCGACACATGGGCGTTCAAGGCGGGAATTGAACCTGCAATCTTATGATCATGAGTCGACCGCCCTATTGCTGCACCACGGCCGCCCATTTATTAAACAAATAAATATTTAGTTGCAAAGCTTAAATGTTAAGTTTGGAAAATAAATATTTAGGTCAGTGACTAACAGACACATTTACTAAAACTAAATTAAACTGAAATAATTTCTGAAAATAAAGAAAATAATTCTGTTACATTTTTGATTCAAAGAAAAGAAAAACAAAAAAAACTTCAGTGTGTCTACTTTTTTCTTCTAATTAATAATGAACATTTCAACATACATAAGTTGTTGACTTTTGTCTACAGTGGGTGTCTCACAAACATGAAAAAAGTTAGTTTTTATTTTGAAATAAATGACGATTTAATAAAGGAATTTCCTGAATGGCGAGCCGTTCCTGTGGAGCGCCATCAAATAAGCCCTCACTTAGAAAAATTAACTTCTTAACAAACTTCTTCATTCTCCCACAACCTTTAAAATGAATATTGAAAAATGTTGTGTCTTTTATTACAAGAACAGTATTTAGAAATATTTATACAGTTGCAGTTTCAGTCTCTTTGTGCTGCAACAACCATAAAGAATGCCCACAAGATCCTGAAGGGACTGACTAAAGCAAAGACGAGCCAGACGTCAGAACACTCTTATTCTACTCCAAGCCTAATTTGTTCCCCTGTGAAAATGTGCCTCTAATAAATACGGGATTTTTATCTGCAAGTCAGATAACGAGGTCAGACATTCTGAACACACGAGGAGCATGATGGGATGCATCAGAAAGGAAGCATGACCACCATCAGCATTACCTGTTCACACTCAGAGCCCCTCAGCTGTCACAGGGCGAAGCGTTCATGGAGAAAATGCTGGGAATTCCACTTGACAGACAACTGGAATGAGGTCATAATAAACAAACTGAGGCAAATGAAGAGGGACACTGAGCATGCAGAGGAACTCACAGGGACCAGTTGGAGTCTTTTGGTCTGAATGTGTGGTGTCTGTGTTGCAGCAGGTGTCCTCGCATGTGCCGGGGTGGCAAGGGTCTCAGTCTGCCCACAGGCGCTGCTGGCACTGAGGGAGAAAGCCAGAATCTTCTGCCAGAAGACCCAACCTTGGGACAGGGCCGAGGCCCGGCTGCAGGTCTCTGAGAAACATTCAGGTTTATGCTGCCATGTTTAAGGCTGTTGGACGTACATGTTAACAACCCAGCGTGCCTCATGTCTCCTGCCTCAGTAATGGGAAATGTAGGACATCTGATGTGAAGTATTCAAGCTTTGTCCCTCCACAGAGCACTGCAGGAGACTCACAGTCAGCCATTCCCTTCAGGGAAGTTGTGCAGGACATGGATGACTATTTGAATCCACTTCTCACGCAGCTCAACTTTTCTTGTATGAGGTGAGCCTACATGTCATTCCTCTGACTTTTCTTTGTCTGGGCCTTAGTGTCACGAAAAGCCTTCTCATGTTTTTTGGGTCAGGAAAAGCTCCACATTATGTTTAGCAAATTCACCTTCAGAGATTTGCAGCACAGCTTTGATTGTTTTCATGAAGGAAAATGGGAAAAGAACAAGCAGAATGTTCTAACACTGTCCTTCCTAACTAAACTGAACTCTTGCACACTTAAATTCCCTTTTTTAACCATAAGAAACACAAACGGCATGTCCAAAAGCATCACGGAAACCTGCGAAGCCTCAAACACAAAAATCTCTTCTTTTGAAGCTCCTCTTTGCATTTTGGGTTCGGTAGAATTTGTTTGGCACCATCTGGCCCTCAGTCCGGTTCACAGACATTTACAGTAAATAAAGCTGCTTTCTTAGGAAAACCAGAATTTTCAAAGATTACGTTTTGAAAATCCACTTTTTATTTTTACAGTTTAACTTCTGAAATCTCTGAAAAAATAACCAGAATAACTTTTTCTTCGGCCTTGGCATGATAACACATTAATCACACATGACTACTGAATTAATACTGATATAATAATTCATATTTTGAATTTATGTTGATTTTAAGCACGAGCATCATAAAAGACATATAACATATAAAAAACATTTGTCTATGGTGAATTCTGACATTGCTTTGTGCTGTTGTACACGGACAGTTGATGATGCTCCTCAGACTGTTGCTCCTTTTCCGTCCACCAGGCCCCCAGCCTCACCCTTTCAGGGATCTGAAGTGACCAAAAGCAAAGCTGAGGAAGACGAGGCCAGCACAGGTAAAGCCTGTTATGTGTCCTCGCTTTTCTTCAGACAGAACAGACATTACTGCTATACCAGAGGTCTGATATGTAAACCTTGTGTTATGTTCACAACCAATACGCTGGTTTAGCAGGCAGTTTGTCATGTTGGGTATGCCACGGTTCTCTTCCAGCAGAACCAGGGGAGGGTTTGGTGATACTGGCAGACAGGAACTTGCTGGAGTTGCCTCTGGAGTCTTTGTCCATCCTGCAGGAAGAAGGCCTCAGTTTTGTTTCACGAGACTTTTCTCTGCAGTTCTTCTACAGCCGCCTCAGTCCAGACAAGACACAGAAAGGTAGAAAACACACCAACATTTACTTTCAGACATGCTTTGCTAAAACAGGTGCAGACATTTAGGTGCCAGTATTTCTTAGACTGCAGAAAGCAGCCTCCAATGGCATCCAGGTCAACATTGTTGAGTTCATCCAATCATAACCTGAAAATATGAGAGCCTCAAGTGCCTTAAGTGTCCTTTTCTTTCTGAAAACAAATCATTCAGCCTCTATCATGAACAGCGTCTATCATGAAAGCCAATCAGAACGCGGCGTTGCTCCTCAGTCATGGCTTTGAGGACACATCAAATGTGGAACAATGTCTGCCACAAAGTTTGGCTCATTTCAGTTGAGCATGAGCATCGGCCAATGAAATCGTGACTTTAGACTGTAGAGAACTCCACCGACGTGTGGGGGGAACCCCAACAATGTCACAACACTAACAGGAGTGGCAACTGGCCATGTGACTGAGTTCATCCCAAAGCTTCATTCTTCTATCAGCCAGTGACATGAAGAGGGAAAGTTTCATGCAGCGTGTCATCATTTCTGATCGCCTATAATCACTGACATTTGAACAGAAACATGGAGACCATCGGGCCGAATCAGTCTGTTATTGTGCAGCTCCTTTAGATTACAGTCAGACATTGAATCATCACAAACATCTTTTATGTGATGCACTTAATATGAAACACGTTTGTGTTCTTTGTTTATCTGGGTGGCAGTTTAGTTTTTGCATAGCCTGTGTCATTTCTGGCAGATTGAACACACTCATGAGCTCTCATTGATCACTGGAACAAACACCCCTGAATGAAAGTGGACACCCCAGCTCTGTGCTGAGCTCTTCCTTCACAGATGTGCTGTACAGGAAAACAAGTGCATTTGTTTTAGCTTCAGGGCTAAAACATTATTATGTTAAAAAAGGGGGGTAGAAAGAGCTCTGTGTCAGCTCCTGCAGACATCTGTACTTTTGTAAAGGTTGAATGTTTTGCATGATTTGAGTCACTGTCTAAAGGTTAGAGCTCATTTTTCTGCAGATGTTAGAGAAACTAAAAGGCTTTCTTTCTTTTGAAAGGACATAATTTGATGTTCAGATCAAATTTGTCTGTAGCCCGCCTAAATGCTCTAAAAGCTGTGTAAATTCTACCTTTGATGTCAACTGTTGTCCAGTCATGCTTGAAATCCCCTTTAAAAAGTCTGTTTGTTATTCTGTGCAAACCTTGCATTGAATACTCACTGACCAAATTAGCACAAAGTACAGAGTCTCCCTCAGGTAAATAACACATGTGAATGTCTTGATGTTTCTGCATTAGCCTGTACTATGTTGAGGAATCTAGAACCAAAACTTTTTCTTTTTATATCCAGATGTTTTCTCACTCATCACAGTGAACCTCAACCCATGACAGCTGTGCTGGTGGGCTTTGAGAAAAAGGTTAGAGTCCATCTGTGAGTCACACAGCACCTGCCCCTTGTTGCCCTTCCTTTGGGTTTTCGGGGATCTAACATTGTGTTTTGGACCGAGCCGTGCCGGGTCCTGCAGTTGGAGGGCTGGCCACCGGGCGCCTGGCTGTGAGCCTAAACCCAGGGCTTGGCTCCAGAATGGAACCCCAGTAACATCAGTCCTGGTGACACAGTAGATCTTGTTCTCAGTGATTCAATGTGGAGCATCTGTGGAGGTGAAGAGGAAGAAAATCCTATGACAAAGGGGATAGGGAGAATTGACCGGTAATGTTAGGTACTAAACATGAACTGTATGAATATTTGTGAGTGTTACTCGCCCAGCAGGCCAATCTGAGCCCAAATTTGATTCCATGCAGCTTTGTTGCAATAGACATTTCATGTGGTCCCTACAGAAAATAAATACTCAGGATACAACAGTGAGCTTCACTGAGGAGTGGAGAAGGGTTGTGGCTCAGTGGGTGATCAGCAGTTAACCAATCGGTTATGTCTCAGTTATGCGCATTTTCTAGTATTTCTTCAAAAAGGAGTCTAATAAGCAGTCTTATTTCCCTAGCTTTGCCACTGGCCCCCACAGAGAAGGACCAAGAAGCAAAAAGCAGTTGAAAATGTGGATCTTTCCAGAATGTTATTTTACCCACGTATCCACCAAGCATGAATCTGATTCCCTCAGCTGCTGCATTCCATCTTCATGCATGAATTTTTAGCAGTTTAAGGGGAAAAGCCTTCAAACATCTCGTTGTACCAAAGGCTGCTGCATGTTAGGATGTCACATGCTGAGTTGTGCTGCTGCGTGGGTTCAAGTCATTGGGGTTATAACTTACTATTTAATTTAAATGTTAAAAACTGGTAATTTATCAAGACGAAGGGTATTTTATAGGTTTCTTTAAAATGTACCTTTAAATCTGGAATTTTTCATAACATAACAAATACATTTTGTCAAATAAACAAAACATTTTTTTGTCTGTCAATACCCACTGGTCCACTTGGTCCATTCTGGATCAAATGATGTATTTCTTTTAGTCAAATATAAAAATAATAATAATAATAAACTTTATTTGTATAGCACCTTTCCAGATAAAAATCCCAAAGTGATTCACAGTACAACACGATAAAACAACAGTAAAACACAGTAAAAACACATGTTAAAAAGAAATTAAGAAAAAGCTATTTTAAAAAGATATGCCTTTAGCTGCTTCTTAAAAGAAAACACTGAGTCCACAGATCTGAGGCTGAGAGGAAGAGAGTTCCAGAGCGATGGGGCCACTGCGGCAAAGGCTCTGTCTCCTTTAGTTTTTAACCGGGTTCTCTTAACAGCCAGCAGACCCTGGTCACATGACCTCAGTGACCAATAGGTTTGTATAATTATTAGAAACTTGTAAGTTTGGCAGCCAGGAGGCAACTTTTTTATAGTGATAAACATCTGTGACTTTGCAAAAACTGTTGACTTCATTATTTTATTGTTCAAATGCTGCATAATCTATCCATGTGTCTATGAATGCTGCTTTCTGTTTGCGCTAGCTGAAAGTGACAACAAAACGGACACCAAACTTAGCAAGGGAGCGAAGGGGAAGGCACATCAAAGCCAGGGCATCAAAGCGGTGAGTGGAGTAAATCAATCTGGGCCTGCCAGATGCAGACGGCAAAATTACTTTTACCTGCTGTCAGCAGTGGCAATTATTTAACTTCCCCCTGCCTCTCTTTTAAGTGTGTCTTTCAATCAGTTATGCATTATGCATTCATAAGGATCCTATTTCCTGCCTGTGAGCATTTATCGTTGGTTCTGCACCTCTTTGTCATTTCTGTCCAGTCTCATTTGTGGAATCCTTTTGCTTTTTCCTTGTCTATTGCAGCTTCTGGCTGCAGCTGTCTATCTGCTGCAAAGACTGTGTGTTCATAGAAACAGAATGTTGTACTTTAAGGTGCTCGTTGACAAATGTGCATTTAAATTGGAAAAGAAAAGAAATATATTTTTACCCAGACACCTGTTGGTCCCGTGCAGCCTTCTCTAGCCATCCCAGTGGACATACAAAATTTTCACTGTATCCTTTTGGAACATAGTCATTTCAAATAAGCTTCACTTGATTGTTGGTAAATGTAATTTCATTGATTTGTTTAATGAAGACAATCCTTAACTTACTTTTGGCAGATTTCGTTGACAGTGAAGGTGAGTACATGGAAATGTTTTGTAATGCTTGCCAGAAGATTTTTCATTACACTCTTTTTTTAAGTTTTGTAAAATGATCATTTTTATATGTTCAGAGCTGTTTGTGCAGCTCCTTGTTATTCTAATAGAGCTGCCTTTTGCTCACACAGGAGAGAGATGTTTGCCTCTGATGAGGGAGGTTTTGGAAACACACATGCAGCCTTTCACCCATCTGTGGGGGGGCAGCAGGTATGAATCGTGCTCAGAACTTGTTTCTGTTGCGTCGCCGCATAATCAGTTCTTTTGTGCTTTGTTAACTGATGTTCACATCTGTCTAGAGTCTCTGAGACTGAGCGTGTGCTGCGGCGGTGCAGCGCCTTTATCTACGTGGGGAGGGACCGCTTTGTGGGAATCATCCCCCCTAAGAGACTAGCTGCTCTCAATCTGCCTGGTACTGCCGTCTGTTTGTTCCTTCACCTTTGTGCGCTTTCGTCTGAACGGAGGTCATTTATTTAGAGGAAATATTGTATGCTGAAAATAAAGGTGTGTCATCAGCATATGAATACTGCTAACTAAAACTGACCCTGTCACCAGATTTCAGGGGGAACCGCTCTCTCAAAATTCTGTGAAGCCACACATTCATATTGAGTTTTAAAGAGGTTTTTGGAAGAAGAAAAATGTGAAAGTCCAGTGGAAGGAGAAGATGTGTTAGAAATTCAAAGCAACATGGCTCAAAAGGCCAAATCTTTTTCAACATGGGCCTGTCTGTCTTTCACTTCTAGGTTGGAAGACATAAAAACTCTGCTGCAGTGAGAGCAGCTTTCATTCAGTGTTCCACTCTGCTCCTTTGTTTTTACATAAGTAAAATAATCCAAACTTCATCAGACAGTTCATCTTTAGGATTCCACACAAACAAAAACAGCTGCTTTTGGATGAACATATTCACATATTTGCTGGCTGCAAAGATCTTCTCAAAGAGTTTGTCAAATACATGTACCAAATGCGGCTGCAGCTGTGGAATTATTGAACAAAAGAAGGGCACAGATGTAAGGAAAGTTTGGTTTCGTCACACCGCAGAGGAAAAGCGCCACTGGTGACAAAAGCCATTTCAAATAAGCTTTATTTAAATCATGGTTTTCCCCAAAAACTTTGTTTGACAATGATTTTTCTCATAAGATGAATACATTTAAATTGTAAATAAATAAAGTGAGGCTTTTTTGAAACTACAAATGCAGTAACATATTTGCATTTGGAGTGTATGTGTACAGTGGTGGAAAAAAATAGTTGGTAGCCCTCAGTTAAAGAAAGAAAGTCCCTAATGCTCACTGAAATGACTTAAAACGTTCAAAAGTAACAATAAATTAAAATGTATTGATAATTAAATAATCAAAATCAGCCATTACTTTTGAGTTGTTGATTAACAGAATTATTTAAAAAAACAAACTAATGAAATAGGGCTGGACAAAAATGATACCAATAACTTAATATTTTGTTGCAATCCATGCAATTAAACAGTTTCTGTATTTGTCAATGAGCCTTCTGCACCTGTCCACAGGTATTTTGGCCCACTCCTCATGAGCAAACTGCTCCAGTTGTCTCAGGTTTGACGGCTGTCTTCTCCAAATGGCATGTTTCAGCTCCTTCCACTGATGTTCAATGGGATTCAGATCTGGGCTCATAGAAGGCCACTTCAGAATAGTCCAACGCTTTTCTCTCAGCCATTCTTGGGGGTTTTTGGCTGTGTGTTTTGGATCGTTGTCCTGTTGGAAGACCCATGACCTCCCACTGAGACCAAGCTTTCTGACACTAGGCAGCACATTTCTACCCAGAATGCCTTGATAATCTGGAGATTTCATTTGATCTTGTACAACTTCAAGACACCCTGTGGCAGATGCAGCAAAGCAGCCCCAAAACAGAACGGAGCCTCCTCCATGTTTCACAGTAGGGACAGTGTTCTTTTGGTTGGATGCTTCATTTTTTAGTCTACCAACATAGAGCTGATGTGTCTTACCAAAAAGCTCCAGTTGTGTCTCATCTGTCCAAAGGACATTTTCCCAGAAGCTTTGTGGCTTGTCAACATGCATTTTTCCAAATTCCAGTCTGGTTTTTTTATGATTCCTTTCAACAGTGGTGTCCTCCTTGGTCGTCTCCCATGAAGTCCACTCTGGCTTAAACAACCACGAATGGTGCGATCTGACACTGATGTACCTTGATCTAGGAGTTCACCTTTAATGTCTTTGGAGGTTGTTCTGGGCTCTTTGGATACAGTTCCAACTATCCGTCTCCTGAATTTGTCATCAATTTTCCTCTTCCGGCCACGTCCATGGAGGTTGGCTACTGTCCCGTGGGTCTTAAACTTCTGAATAATATGTGCCACTGTCTTCACAGGAACTTCAAGCTGCTTAGAGATGGTTTTATAGCCTTTACCTTTACAATGTTTGTCTATAATTTTGTTTCTAATGTCCTGGGACAATTCTCTCTTTCTCTTTCTGTTGTCCATGTTCAGTGTGGTTCACACCTTTTCACCAAACAGTAACGTGACTATTTGTCTCCCTTTAAATAAGCAGACTGACTGATTATGGGTTTGAAAACAGCTGTGATGTCAATGAAAGGACATACCTGAGTTCATCATGACCCCCGGGGCAATTAGTTCTCAGTCTTTTATGGAGGTACCATCATTTTTGTCCAGGCCTATTTCATTAGTTTATTTTTTTAAATAATTCTGTTAATCAACAACTCAAAAGTAATGGCTGATTTTGATTATTTAATTTTCAATACATTTTGATTTATTATTACTTTTGAACATTTCAAGTCATTTCAGTGAGCATTGTGGACTTTCTTTCTTTAACTGAGGGGTACCAACATATATATATTTTTCTCACCCAAACTCAGGTCCTCTACCAGAGGCCTGGGAGCTTGAGGGTCCTGCAGTATCTTAGCTGTTCCTAGCACTGCGCTTTTCTAGACTGAGAGGTCTGAGTTCTTTCCAGGTATCTGTTGTAGCCACTCCTCCAGCTTGGGGGTTACTGCCCCGAGTGCTCCAATTACCACAGGCACCACTGTCACCTTCACTTTCCAGGCTTTCTCCAGTTCTTCTCTGAGTCCCTGGTATTTCTCCAGTTTCTCATGTTGCTTCTTCCTGATGTTCCCATCGCTTGCCACTGCCACATCCACCACAACAGCTTTCCTCTGTTCCTTATCCACCACTACAATGTCTGGTTGGTTCTCCATTACCATCCTATCAGTCTGGATCTGGAAGTCCCACAGGATCTTTGCCCTCTCATTCTCTACCACCTTCAGAGGTGTTTCCCATTTTGACCTTGGGGTTTTCAGTCCATATTCTGCACATATGTTCCTGTATATTATTCCAGCCACTTGATTTTGGTGCTCCATGTATGCTTTCCCTGCCAGCATCTTACACCCTGCAGTTATGTGCTGGATTGTTTCAGGCACCTCTTGGCACAGCCTACACCTTGGGTCTTGTCTGGTGTGGTAGATCTGAGCCTCTATCGCTCTGGTGCTCAGGGCTTGTTCCTGAGCTGCCAGGATGAGCGCTTCAGTGCTGTCCTGTAGGCCAGCCCTTTCTAGCCATTGGTAGGACTTCTTGATATCAGCCACTTCAGTTATGGTCCGTTGGTACATCCAATGCAGGGGTTTGTCCTCCCATGAGGATCTGTCCTCCAGCACTGTATCCTCTACTCTTCATTGTCTGAGACATTCACTGAGGACACTGTCAGTTGGGGCCTTGAGCTTGATGTTTTCATGCATCTTGGATGGTTCATCCTGGAAAGTGGCTTCTACGCTCACTAGTCCTTGGCCTCCTTCCTTGCGGCTAGCATACAGTCTCAGGGTGCTGGATTTGGGATGGAACCCTCCATGCATGGTGGCCATCTTATTATTCCTGCAGGGTATCTGATAACTGGCAGTGCGTAGCTGTTTATTGCCCAGGTCTTATTTTTGCCATTGAGCTGGCTTCTCAGGACTTGCCTTACTCGTTGGAGGTATTTAGCTATTGCAGCTTTCCTTGTTGCCTGCTCCAGGTTGCCATTTGCCTGCGGAATTCCAAGGTACTTGTAACTGTCCTCAATGTCTGCTTTTGTTCCTCCTGGGAATGAGACCCCTCCTGTGTGGACTACCTTGCCTCTCTTTGTCACCATCCGGCTGCATTTCTCGAGCCCGAATGACATCCCAATGTCAGTACTGTAGATCCTGGTGGTGTGGATCAGGGAGTCAATGTCACGCTCACTCTTAGTATATAGCTTGATGTCATCCATGTAGAGGAAGTGACTGATGTTGGCCCCATTTCTGAGTCTGTATCCATAGCCAGTCTTGTTGATTATTTGGCTGAGGGGGTTCAGACCTATGCAGAACAGCAGTGGGGACAGAGCATCACCTTGGTATATCCCACATTTGATGGACACTTGTGCAAGTGGCTTCCCATTGGCTTCAAGGGTGGTTTTCCACAGCTTCATTGAGTTTCCTATGAAGGCTCTTAGAGTCCTGTTGATGTTGTACAGCTCCAAGCACTCAGTGATCCATGTGTGTGGCATTGAGTCACAGGCTTTCTTGTAATCAATCCAGGCTGTGCACAGGTTGGTGTGTCGTGACCTGCAGTCTTGAGCGACTGTTCTGTCAACCAGGAATTGTTGTTTTGCTCATCTGGAGTGTCTACCAATACTCTTCCGTGTGTTGCTCATGTATTGATCCATGTGCCTATTTATCTTGGTTGCAATGATGCCTGACATGAGCTTCCATGTTGTGGAGAGACAGGTTATTGGCCGGTAGTTGGATGGCACTGCATTCTTTGGTGGATCCTTCTGGATCAGGATCGTTCGCCCTTCCGTTAGCCATTCGGGGTGAGTCCCATCTCTTAGGTGCTGGTTCATTTGTGCTGCCAGGTGCTTGTGGAGTGCGGTGAGCTTCTTTAGCCCGTAGAATTGAATCATGTCAGGGATCGGTGCTGTCCAGTTCTTCATACCTGAGACTCTTTCTTGGATGTCTGCCACTGTGATGGTTACTGGATTCTGGATTTAGGGAGGTTGCTATGTTCTTTTCTCAGAGCGACCAGCCACTGGGCATTGTTGTTATGTGCTGTCTCTTTCTCCCATATACTTTTCCAGTATATGGGAGGCTCCTAGCCTTGGTGGGTCTGCTCGGCTGTTTTGACCCTGCCACTGAGCATACACTTTGGCAGGTTGAGTTGCGAACAGCCTGTTTATCCGTCTGGCTTCATTGTCTCTTGTGTACCTTTTTAGGCGGCTGCTCAAGGCTAGGAGCCTTTGTTTGGCAGTTTCCAGTGCTTCAGGTATGGGCATCTGGCTGTATCTCTTAGGTACTTGCTTTCTCATTGTACGTCTTTGAGCCTCTGTCAACTTACTCACATCCTTCCGAGTTGCCTTGATTTTTGCCTCTAACTGCTGCTTCCATGGTGGGTATTGTTTTCTCCCATGGTCTGTCTTATAGCCAAGCATGTGAAGGATCACTGCTGCTGAAGTGTAAACCAGTTCATTGGTTTCTGCTATTTTTGTGGTAGGAATTGCCCTCAATGCTTCATTCACAGTTTCCAGAAGACTTTCAGGCGGTACATCACTTAACCGTGGTAGCTGGTGTCGGGTTGCCTAGTGGTCATTCTAGACATGATCTTGTCTTTGATATCTGTAGTCGTTGGGGGTGTGTACCCAAGCTCAGGGTGGGAGTGTGGTATAGCGTCCTCTCTGATCTGCTGTTTTGGCTCTTCCGTGGTATTGTCCTGTACTGCTTCACTCTCAATTGTGATAGGAGTTGCCGTTTGTGGATGTTAGAGCACTGGGCTACCAGTTGTTTGGCAGTTAGCCTTGATTGTGGGTTTTGAAGCATTCATTCCACATTCTCTGTATGTAACCCCTCTGGGTGGGATTACTTGAGTAGTAGCATTCTAACAGAACCTTGCTCTCACATCTAGTCCATTTCCGTCTTGTTCCAGTAGCCCACTTTCCATCAGGGTGCTATATATATTCAGGGTTTCTTTTGGCGTGGTCATCAACTAACAGCTGTCACTCCAGAAGATTTCTCTCACATCATCGTTCTGCTTTTCACACCATGAATGGGAGGATGTTAATCTGAACAGAGCGCAGTTTGGTTGTCATGGCTGCACCGCTCTCTCTACCCAGCAAACAAAGGTAGTCTGTAGATGGGAGCACTTTTTCCATTGTGATTGACAGAGTGTCAGGTCAGCCCTGTTCACCGCCTTAGGCCAGACATATGTGCAACTCACTAGTCTGTGTTGGTGTGGCTAACTGTAGTGTGACTGGCACTATGAAACTGAATTTCAGCTGCCTCTTTCCACAAAAACACAGGGATGTTCCCTCTTATCAGGACCTAATTAAGTAGAGGCAGATTTTCTTTTGTGGGGAATCAAACTGACACCACTGAGAGTAAACGTTTAGGAACTGGCTGTTTGTCGAGTTCATATCAAAGATTTTCTCCATCTTTGAGCCAAGCATTGGAGAATGACAGAGTAGTATCTGAAGAAGCAGCAGTCTGAGATGCTGCTGAAGGCTTCTGCGTGAACTTCATGGAGAAATCCTTCCTGAAAAAGTAAACCTCCAACAAAATGTTGAGTAGACAAACGGAAACTTAACATGATCTAAACAAATGCACCAAACTACATTTACATGAAAGTCTTGACATAACAAAAGATATTATTACCAAGAAACAACAATACAAAATTTTTTTTCATAATTCTATTTTTCAGACCAAGGAGAGTGAACGTTTTCAAAAAACTATGATGTGAACACTTCCTCCTTATGAGTCTGTTAGACGTCATGAAATGTAGAGGGGCTGAGAACAGGAAGAAGCTGGATCCTGCTGCCTGATTTTCTTCCAGTTCTTCTTCCTCCTGTCAGAGAGATTGTTGTTTTCATTAGGATTTTATAATTCTCTTTGGTCAGCCAAGAGTTCACTCTTTAAAATAGGTTTGCACATGCAGTTTGAACATTTCTAACAGAGGACAGTTGAGCCGGTTTACAGGTGTTTGTAGAAGTTTCCAAAGATTTGTTCCATTTCACTCTCAACTCTGTTGGAGTTTTAAAGCCCAAAAAAAACTTTTCTGGGCTGAAACTGATGTTAGTGGAACTGGATTAGTGAGCTTCATTCTGCTGCGTGATAATGGCACTGATGTCTGCTGTCCTTAGAGTGCCGGCTGGCTCTGCTCTTTGACCACGTTCACAAACAAGCTGCCCCTCACTCCCAGTCAAACCATGACCCACACAAGAGGTAGTTATGAAGCTCTTATGAAATCTTTGAATGAAGTGATAGCTTGACCTTTCTTTTTAGCCCAATTGAAGCCTTTTGTAGTTTGTTTTAGGAGAAGTTCCTTCCCCCTGTTCTTAGCTAACTCAGACTTCCTGTCCTCCCCAGCATGCAGCGGCTCGCCCTGCAGGAACCTGTGGAGACCGCTCTGTTGCTAAGCTTGAGCGGTGTCAGCTGTGTGGTCCTCAACCAGTGGCCCTGCAGCCTTCAGCAGAATGCGCTCAATGCTGCAACAGTGCTTGATGGTAGGCCTGACTCTCCATTTCCATGCAGGCAGTCTCAAAAAATGCAGGACTCTGAAAAGGTTTATTATTTACTGGTTTAACCACAGTTTTGTTTTCTTTAAAAATGATAACATGTTCTAGAGTAAGTCTCTCAACTTCATCAAACCTTTTGGAAGAAAACATTTTAACGTCAGGTGTTTTGTGTGGGACATGTCACAGAACTGCTGAGGGTCAGAAAGAGCTCAGGCCAGACCATCCAAACCCTGAGAGGGGGGGTCAACTCAGCAGAGCCGCATCACAGAAATCCAGGCTGGCGTGGTAAGAAGGAGCTGCATCACAGCCTTATTCTATGAGGGGCCGTATAAGACATTATTTATTCTGAACCATTCACATTCATACATTCTTGCTCTCACAGTCATATATACTCTCTTTCACATACATATATTCTCTTACACATACATATATTCTCTCTTGCACATACATATATACTCTCTTTCGCATACATATATTCTCTTACACATACATATATTCTCTCTTGCACATACATATATACTCTCTTTCGCATACATATATTCTCTTACGCATACATATATTCTCACTTGCACATACATATATTCTCACTTGCACATACATATATTCTAACTTGCACATACATGTATTCTCACTTGCACATACATATATTCTCACTGTCATTGTCACTCTTAAAAAAGAATATATGTATGTGAAATACAAGTATATATGTCCGTGTGAGGACAAGTATATATGTGCGTGTGAGGAAGAGTATATATGTGCGTGTGAGAGAGGAGTATGCATGAAACGGAAGTGACTTTGCATGAAAAGGAAGGCACTTTGCATGAACCGGAAGGCAGATGATTTCTCGTGCACTGATTGGACGAGAGGCCGCCACCTCCCATTTTGAACAGACGCTAACATGAACCAGCAAGAAGGACCCACGGGGGTCCTGCAGCAGGCCATCGGAACATTAAGAAATATTTTATCTTCACCTCAAGTGGTCACAAATCTGTCTGCATCTCTAGAGAGACAAAGGAATGTCTCAATTACCAATAATGGTAATAGAAGCGCCACCGAAACAGAAAACCCGTATCCACCTTATTCCTAGCCCCCATGAGCCTTTGCGTGAATTATGGGCGACACTTCCTGTAGACGCCGGAACATGCATTTACATTAAAACAAATTCCTCTTGTTTTCGATCCATAACTACATATAAAAGTGGGAAAACCAGCTGTCATGTCTTAAAAAAAGGCAACGGTGAGGTGAAGATAAAATATTTCTCAAGGTTCCGATGGCTCCTTCTTGATCAACTACCCCTAGCTGCAGCCTGCAGAATTGCACAACATAGTGGAATGCTGAAACGCTGAGGAATGTGAACACGCTGTGGAATGTTAACCCCGCCCATGCTGAGCCCCTACTTCTTCTTTGGTTTTACAAGTTTCCATGTGCAATATTGCCACCTACCGGTTTTTAAGGAGTTTTTCCTTACCGTGAAGGGGGGTCTAAGGGCAGGAATATCAGTTTAGTTTAGAGTTGAAACGATTTCATGCCAGAGTTCGTTTTTTACGTGGAAAAAACAAACGACAGTTTTCATTCTTGAAAAGTCGAAGGATTTGAAGGACCAAAAGTCATACCAGGCATAGACGAAGAAGTTGAACATTTTAATAGTTGAATGGTTAAAATTGGGGAAAAATTGTAGCCGTAAGACGGCAAAGAGAATAAATAAAGAGAAACAGGAAAACAGCATTCAACAACATGCCCCTCACTTGAACTCAATTATTTTGGATTACTGGAGTTATATGGGAAACTATTAATACATTTTGTGTTAGGTCAATTAAATGTAGATACATTCTTTTAAAACAAATATTTTTAAATAAAACAAACAGAATTTTTTATTATGTTACATGGAAGAGGGGCTTCAATCATTTTTTTGAGTGTACATAAAAAAAACATTGCACCATTCACATTTTCCTCCCCTCTGTTCTCTTTCTTCCTCATACAATTACCAATGACACAAAATGTGCTCCACTGATTCTTCCCCTTTCCTGCAATCACAACTGCACTGACAAAGGTGCATCAAATGCACGGGCTCAACGTGGGCAGGGTTAACATTCCACAGCGTGTTCACATTCTTTAGCGTTCCAGCATTCCACTATGTTGAGCAATTCTGCAGGCTGCAGTCAGGGCTTACTTTTTTTGCTGGTTCATGTTAGCGTCTGTTCAAAATGGGAGGTGGCGGCCTCTCCTCCAATCAGTGCACGAGAAATCATCTGCCTTCCGGTTCATGCAAAGTGCCTTCCTTTTCATGCAAAGTCACTTCCGTTTCATGCATACTCCTCTCTCACACGCACATATATACTTTTCCTCACACGCACATATATATACTTTTCCTCACACGCACATATATACTTGTCTTTCACACACATAAATTCTTTTTTAAGAGTGAGAATGTATGTATGTGTAAGGTAATATATATGCATGCGAAAGAGAGAATATATGTATGTGCAAGTGAGAATACATGTATGTGCAAGAGAGAATACATGTATGTGCAAGTGAGAACATGTGTATGTGTAAGAGAATATATGTATGCGAAAGAGAGTATATATGACTGTGAGAGCAAGAATGTATGAATGTGAATGGTTCAGAGTAAATAATGTCTTATACGGCCCCTCATATTATTCCGGCTTTTTTTCCCCTCCCCACTCATGTTCAGAACCCTCAGCGTGTTCCTTTTTTCTCTGCAGACACTGGGAGGTTAAACAACTCCAAAGAAGACGGCGTGACCGGCACACCATCAGCCTTTAACTGCATTCTTTACGGACTTCCCTATTTGACTATCACTTAATTGAACAAAATTCCCAGGACTTTTCTTACTGCTGAAGTTTTACCTGAACACCTGAGCTCCTGAAAGATGAGGGCCCCTATGTTGTCTTTGCTGCTTAGTAAAGATGAAAACGTTGATCTCGGTTTGTGTGTCTTTTGTTTGATCACAAGAGCAATCCAGATGAAGCGCAGAGAAAAAGAAAGCACTTTTATTTACCATAAAAGAAGTCCGAAGCTACCAGCAGGTAACAGGAGGGGGTGGAGTCTAAAAAAATCTAAGTTTAAATAAAATGGGGGGGAAAAGAAAATACGCTCAAATTTAAGTAGGAAGTAACTTATCCATTTGTTCTTAAACATGGCTTTGTGAAGTCAAACACCTCCTAGAGAATTATTTGCATCTTTAGAAGTAATTGGCATTAAGTAGTATTAATATTCTTTGTCAATGTGTATCAGATGAAAAGCCCCATTTAGTCACGAGAGTCACGTGATATTATCAGAAAACATGTTTTACTTCATGTTTTCTGTTTATGGATGACTTGCCCATGTTCTGCTGACTCAGCAGCACGAGGTCAGGTGACTTCCTGTCAGAATTCCATGATGAAGGACCTAATATGCAAGAGACCAGACTTGGTGGCTGAAAATTCAACATTTAAGTAAATAAACATGAACAAAGGCATCAACAAATGGGTGATGAAACTGATGACATGACAGTGAAAACCACAAATCAGACAACACTGAGGTAAATAATTTGCTACTTGAACGTGATGTTACTGACAGGGACGCAAACACAAAAACTCAAACAAAAACCAAGACAACAAGTGAAAACCACTCAGAATGCTCAATTTCCCTCTGGGGATCAATAACGTCTTATCTTAGCATACCAAACTATAGAGCCCCATCCGCACAGAAGATCCCTTCATTTCTCTTGGAGTTGTTCTCATGTTGGATGATCCACAGCAGAAAGAAAACTGGTCTCTGAAGAGATGAAGTTGACTTGATTTGGAACTTAAAAGACATTTCTGAAAAATTCTGGGATGACTTGATGGTTTTGTCTGTTTTTCAGTGTAGAAATATAAAAGAACACATGTCTGTATTGTGACATGATTGCTTTGGAGAATCTAAGTCGCATGGTAAATTTGGCAATGTTTTACGCCGGATGCCCTTCCTGACGCAACCTTCTCAAACCGGGCTTGGGACCGGCACAGAGGTAGAGAAGGGAACAGGGAGCAGCCCGGAGTCGAACCCTGGTTTCACGGGCGGAAGGCGCTGCAAACCAGCACGAGCTAAACCGGCTCTAAGTAAAAAAAAAAAAAAGATTGGCTTTTTACATGTAAGTAAAAAACATGTAAAGGAACTTATTTCAATCTTTTTGGACTATTTAGAGAAATGTGTACCGGAACTTCTTCATTTGACATTTCAGACAGATCTGTGTATAGAACTGCATCAATGTGCTTCAAACACAGAACAAAAGGCTTGGTGGCTTTGAGTCCTCTTCAGCCTCCATCATAGAGGTTTACTGGACTCAGTCTTAAGGACTTGGCTCCTCCCTCTTTAGCTCCCTTTGGGTTCCATGCAGAAAAAGCATGGAATCTGTCCTCACATACAAGTACTCTTAAAAAAGAGAATCATTTTTTAAATCAAATATGATACTATGGATTTGACCCTTTTGATCTCTACTGAAAACAGAAATGATGGTGGAGCGGCCCGCAGCCCTTCATTTCTTTAGGCCTCTTAACTGTACGCATGGCTACATTTAGTTGAACTGCAAAGCCGATGAATTTGTCGCCAGGTTTCTGCTTCTATTGTGCAGCTTGTTCAGAATGCTGCTTTTCATTATTGTTGATGTTTTTTCTGTTCCATTTTCCATTTTGTTCAGTTACAAGTTTTAGTCATTGTTTCTAATGAGTGATTTTCTGAGAGCTTTTTAGACCAGGAGCTGTTTTAGGGTGTTTTTAAAACCTGAGTAAATGTTAGACAGCAGGTGAGTTCAGTCCTTGCAGGAAACAGACAGAATAGTGAAAGTATGTCAGACCCCTACCCCCCAAGTGGTGACGTCCTCTTCTCAGGCTGTCAGTATTGTGGTGGTGGGGGTTCACATGTGACACATGTAGTCAAACATGTAAGGATGTCATTGTGACAGAACAGTGACAAAAGCTGATGCTGTGTAAATATTAACCATAAAAGCACCTGAGGAATTGTGAGGAGCTGTCAATCCATGTTTTACGAGAGTCTTTGGGCTGGAACCCTCTGACTCCTGCCAACTGCTCAGGGACAGACACCAACTTTCAATTGAACTTAGCCCACTTTAGCATGGCAGAATCATGTAAAATATTTAGGCTGACATCAACAAGCTGCTATGAATTGTGAAAAACATGCCCCTCCCCTTTTGTACTAATACAACACAAAGTGAAATGGTTTAGTCCTTGCTGGACGACAACCCATTGAACTGTAAAGGTCGTGTCCCACAGCCACTACGTACATTTTGTGCATATTGCATGGATGAAAATTAATCATATGTAAATATGTAGAAAAAGTGAAAAAGGTTGTGGTCTTTACGTTAAATCTGAATGAACCATATTAAAACCACAGAATAGGTCCAAACAAACTAGGCAAAAAGCACATAAACCACTGCAGAACATGAACCGTGCTCGAGTATTGTGCTGTTTACATGTAACTCATTAGTGATTTTTGCATCAATTACATAATTTAAACGTGACATGCGTGAAAGTTAGACATACGTGGCACAGTTGTGGAAAGCTATAAATCTGCTTGCAAAAATCACGCACAAGTGTGAACTACGAAAAATATGCAAAATATAAACAATTCTCAACTGACCAAAAATTCTAACAGCTCTAAACCGTATGCCAGGGTACTGGAGAGGAGAGTCCGTCCGGCAGTCGAACCTCAGATACAGGAACAACAGTGTGGTTTCTGTCCTGGTCGTGGAACAGTGGACCAGCTCTACAACCTCGAGGTCCCGAATACAAGATAAGCTTCCTCCGTAGGGTGGCTGGGTGCTCCTTAGAGATATGGGGAGGAGCTCGGTCACCCGCGGAGAGCTAGAAGTAGAACCGCTTCTCCTCCACATCCAAAGGAGCCAGTTGAGGTGGCTCGGGCATCTAGTCCGGATGCCTCCTGGACGCCTCCCTGGAAAGGTGTTCCAGGCATGTCCCATGGGGCGGAGACCGAGGAGACGTTGGAGAGACTATGTCTGTCGGCTGACCTGGGAACGCCTCGGGTTCCCCCCAGAGGAGCTGCAGGAAGTGGCTGGGTGGAGGGAAGTCTGGGCATCTTGGCTTAGACTGGTCCCGGATAAGATGAGGATAGACCGGTCCCGGATAAGCGGAGGAAGATGGATGGATGGTATTTATGTAAAGACTCATCGGCCAAAACCCTTGACGGACATCTGCACACATTAACGAAGGACGAACGCAAAGACACTTACGTATGTCACGCATGAATCAAAAAACTTTTTTTTTCTAAACTTTCTGTCCCTTTCTGGGTCACGGGGCTGCTGGAGTCTATCCCGACCACTTGTGGACGAAGGCAGGGGACACCCTGGACAGGTCGCCAGTCTGTTACAGGGCCACATTCACACACCCATGCACACTCACATTCACACCTAGGGGAAATTTAGAGTAACCAATGAACCTATGAAGCAAGTTTTTCGGACAGTGGGAGGAAGCCGGAGAAAACCCACGCATGCACGGGGAGAACATGCTAACTCCACACAGAAAGGCCCTCTTTGGAGTTCTGGTTCAAGTCCCCCAGCCGGGACTTGAACCAGGGGCCTTCTTGCTGTGAGGCAAGAGCGCTAACCACCGTGCAGCCTTGAATCAAAAAAGTGTTACGGGGAATCAGGACGCCCCAAATGCAGGAACAAAGAGGCGAAGTGGAGTGAGGAGAATAATGTATTTTCACAAAAGGCACCACTCCAAGTGGGAAGAAAACACAGGCCCCTTAGCACAGACAAGACAGTCAAAAGAACCCAACAGAAAACCACACTGCGACACAGAGCACCGAAACAGGGGAGCTTAAACAGAACACAACAAATGAACTAAACTGTAGGCAGCTGTGCGCAGCTGCAGGTACAGACAGGTGAAGGGGCGGAGCCCTCCAGGTGCCACAGCCAACCTGCACAAAAAGCAAAGGACTCAGAACAAAAACTAAAGTAAACTGACAGACTGAAATTAAATACATGGAAAATGTGTACGTAGTGACTGTGTGACATGGCATTTAAGCTCACAGAGTAAGTCTGTGTCTTTTCAGTTTCTGGTTTACTTATTATATTTAATTTAGCCATAACAACAATGTTTTAGTGAACTAGCATGACAGAGAAACAGCTTATTCTAACATTTTGCTTGCTGTTAATGAAAGATCTTTACATGGAAGCTTTTTTTCTTGACTGATTGCTTATTATAGTGAAAAAGAAATTATATTATTTAAATAGAATTAATTTGCTGCTAAAAGGTCCCTTTTGTCTGTTTAACCCTTGTGCTATCCTAGGCACTTTAACATTGGGAGTTGGGTCATCTAGACCCTACAGGTCAGTGTGCTGAACCTTTTTTCATCAATGATTTGTGATCTTCACTGGTTTCCATGGATTACATGAAATCTTTCCACCTTTATCCACCTTTGTCATGGTAGGGAGAACACCTCAATGGTCATCTTGACACCATAGGATAGCACAAGGGTTAAAAGCACTGAAGTCTAACTCTCCTGTTCTGGCAACACCTTTATGTTGTTTTATCTATGTATTTATTTTTTAACATTTGTATAATATCTAACTGCCAGGGGACGATGTTCTCTGCTTCTTGGATGACCTTTAGTCACTGTATGTTTGCAAGTAGGTCAGGGAGCTCCTCACTGCGCTGCAGATTCATCATTCTGTGGAGGCTGCAGACAAGCAAACAGAATTCAGGGTTTTCAGGCCTCTCATGAAACTTTACTGCAGAACATAGTTTCATAGCATTTTGGAGTTCTGACAAAGATTTAAATGCACAGGAAGAAGACAGTGAAAAGTATGCATTTATTGTTGGAAGTTGTTGAATTGTTGGTTAAAACCTCCATTTTTCCTGGGAGAAAGGCAGACATGTGAAGAAAATGCTCCAGATTCTTCTTGTTGAAAATATTAGGTTTATTCCTTTTTTTCTACAATTGTGTCGTTGAAGGAACAGATTGTAGATCTGAGCACTGAAACTTTGAAACCTACTCAAAGCTGTTTTGAAAGGTCTTTAGTGTTTAAAGGTGCAGGTTCCGACAGACCCCCCACCCCTCAGCAAGGCTATGCTAAATGAAAGTAGAGCTGGAAGTCTGACAGAAGCAAGGTTGATTGATGTACTGTAGCTCCATAAGTATCCACAGAAGGTCTGCTTCTTTATTCAAGGTCCACCAACCGCAGACCTGTGCTGAGACAACGCCGTGATGAACAGGCTCCTTCTGCAGCTTCCCTTCTCTTTATAAACCTGGTCATTGGAAAGAATCTGCAGGTTATTCAGATGGTTACAGACAGTTTGACCTCAGATGAAAGCATGATTTTGGAGTTTTGGACATGTACGTGAGGCATTTGTCTTATGAAAGTGAACAAATGTAAGAAAAATCATTTCATTTTTGCATTTCTGAGTATTTCTCCTTTCAATCCAATTGTTGCAAAGACGCTCGGTGTGAATCAATGAGCCGTTGTGATGTCACAATGTGCGTTGCACAAGCTCCCTGCTATCAGTTCAAGGCCAGCAGAAGAGAAGATGGCACATTGCTGCACAGCTCGCATGTATTTACATACATCCAATGCTGGATTTGATTGTTGGCCACACACATATTTCAAATTAAACGTAACGTTAAAGTCCCAAATGTGTTCTCCACATCTGTGTTTCTCTGACCGAGTTTGAAGGCTTGCTGTTAACCAGAGAGGAAAAAATAAAATCAGGGGACCTTTTTTATTATTGCCTCCATGACTAAGAAAACGATCATAAAGTTCAGGCTGCCTCCTCATCCTACAGCGGGTCTCTGTCTGGGCGCCAGCCGGCGTGGTGATCAGGATCGCTCCAGCTCCATGAACCCTGTGACAGACTATTCAGGATGTACGGGTACCAGATTGAACTGAAATCGCACTGCTGCTAGACCTTCCCGCCGTACCCGCCCCGCTGGACCTCAAATCCATTCTGTTGCATTGACTTGACATTGGCCGCGACTGCCGCGTGAATTGTGTAACTGTAACCCGTAATCCTAAACTTAACCCTTCCTCTGGGTCCGTGCGGCCCAAAAAAAATCTTCAGCACTGGCCGCACGTATTTGGAGAATTACGTGTGATATTAACTTTCTGGTATTCGTTTGATTTGCTGAGAGGGAATTCAACAATCTGCATGTGTTAGCATCACATCAGTTCTGAGCCACAGCAGTGCTGCTCCAATGTAGCCTCAGTTCTAATGTCATCAAAGTTCTTTTCGTGTGTTATTTTATCAAACAGCAGGGTCTGGAACACATTTGTTTTTGTTCAAAAATAATATGTCACTTTTCACAGTTTCTTTATCGCTAAAGATGTCATAACTTGAAGGATTGACAGACCCAGACGCTGAAACCCAGAATGACGACAAGGATTGGAGAAAGGTAAGTAATGAGTTTTATTTTCCTTCCAGGAAAGTTGGTGTGGCTTGGAGGGCAGCTGGAGAGGACAGCGGCTTGTGGCGTGGCTGGAGGTAATAGCGCGGCTTGGCAAAGCTTGAGGTTTCCACCGGACTGCTGGAGGACTCGGACTGACATCCACACTGGGGACACTTGGAGGCTGGAATCCTGAGACAGGGAGAGGCAAGTTAAACACGAGGCCAGACTTGAACATGGAAACATGAACTAGACTTGAGACCAGTTTTAGTCACCATAAAGGGCAACGAAATGACATTGGCTAATGGGTCTGGATCTCCTTAAGAGCAGAAGCTGATGATGAGGTGAATTGGTCCCAGCTGGTGGAGTCAGGAGCAGAGCAGGAGAGGGAGGGGGAGGAGACTGACAGGCACCATAACAAAAGAGAAACTTTAGAGAATAGAGACTGTCTGTCGTTGTTGTGCCCCCCCCTCTCATTTCTTTATTTATTTGTTTTTTTTAAATCATTTTTATTTAAGTAAGACAAAAGAAAAACTAAAATAAACACCAACAAACACTGGAAAAAAACATCTGACAAACACAGACAACTACCAATACTAACACATAAAGGCTGGAGATCAAAAAATAAAAAGGAAAGGTGTGTGTGTGTGTATGTGTTTGTGTGTGTGTGTGTGTGTTGTAAGGACAACGAGAGAGAATTCCATCCACAAGCTTGAACTAACCGTCATACATTCTGTTAACTATACATATTTAGGGATACATCATTAGAGAATCATATAGATAGACAGGAAAGGCTTGTGACATATATAACTATGCATATATTATATTCTTGACACTGGAAAAATCAATAGCGGTATCTATCCTGAAACCCACACTATAAATAGTTTCGAAAATAAATAAATACATAAAACAAACAAACAAACTTGAGAGTAATTACCCAAAACCATCAGACGCCTGCAAATGAAGTGAATAGGGCATTATAGAGAGAAAAAGGCGGGGACACAACACCCCATGGAGGCCAAGACAGTCACATATTTGATTCTCAGATGAAACTTCATGTTCGTTTAGGAACTCAATGAAAGCTGACCGTACAGGTAGTGGTTTGGTCGTTTCGGAGGGAGAAGGTAATAAGCTGGCTAAAGAAATGTATTCAAGAAATTAATTTTTCCATAAAGACAGGTTTATGGTGTTCTTTGATTTCCAGCTCGTTAAGATTGTTTTTTTTTTTAGCAACTGTCATTGCTACAAGAATGAATCTTATCTTAGACGGGTCAATATTCAAATGTGTTCATTCTGATAGGTCTCCTAATAGGCACAGTGAGGGTGATAAAGGGATGGGGCAAGGCAAGAAGTTAGATAAGGTTTGGGTAATTTCTTCCCAAAATTCTTTAACGGGTACAGCAGTCCCAAGTTGAATGAATAAATGTGTCGATCTCTGAATCAAATTCCATTCTTGACATTTTCTCTCTTGTGTAGTGAATTCTATGGAGGGTTTTGTATTGCATTAGTTGTAAGTTAGTGTAGAGGCTGTTGTTACTTTATAACATGGATGACTCTTGATAGATTGAGTTAGAAATGGGATGTCTGAGATTTGGAATTCTTTGCACAATTCTTTTTCACCGTCTAACCAGATGATGTCTGACTGACTCGGATGAAACCACTTATAAATATATTGCAGCTGGTTAGCTAGTGAGTAATAGTAAATGTTGGGAGCGTCTAAGCCTCCCTGAGATTTGGGTTTTTGTAAGGTGGCTCATTTTATTCGTGGCGTTTTATTTTTCCAATAGAATTTTGTGATTGTCTCATGGCTACAGAACAATAAAGACCCAGATGCTGAAACCCGGAAGAAGACACAGGACAGAACGGGCGAAAATAACGAAAGGATTTAATGATCAGGTAAGTAGGAAGGGCTGCAGGCTCCGAGGTGTCCACGGCGAGATAGGATGGTTCCTGTGGCGTCACTGGTGGATGCGTCCTTAGGATCCGTGGAGCGGCGGAGTTGGTGGAGGCTCGTGAAATGAGGATGATCGGCAGAGGCTTGGAGTGTGACCAGGTGGAGCAGACCGAGTGAGCTTTCCAGAAAGATCCAGGCTCAGGCGACCACTCGTGGCTATGAATTTCCTGGAGACAGGTAGCAAAAAGTTAGGTTCAGGCTTGAGGTAAAAGCGCAAACTAGAGCGAACCGTAACGACCAAATATGCACCATCAGGGGCAACGACTTGGCGTTGAATACTGGTCCTGGAGCTCCTTAAGAAGGCAGGCGGTGAGATGAGGTAAGTGGTTGCAGCTGAGATGAATTAAGAGTCAAGCAGAGAGAGGAGGGGGAGGAGTCTGACAGAGGCACTATAACAGATTGAGTCTAAAGATTTAAACCAGCTGTGAGGGGGCTGCACTGGAATAATTGAAAACAAATAATTTATTTTAGGAAGGATTGTCATTTTAATTACTGCTATTCTGCCCATGATGGAGATAGGTAGATTTACCCAGCGTTGCAGGTCATCCCTTACTGTTTTCAACAGAGTTGTAAAGTTGAGGCTAACCAGCTCTGAGGCCTCTGAAGAGATTTTAATACCTAAATAGGTGATGTGGTTTATGTATACTGGAATAGCTGAAGTATGGGCTGTATTTTCCCATTTAGTTTTATTCAGCGGAAGGATAGCTGATTTGTTGCAGTTAACCGAGTCATCTGCAATTTTTGAGAATTGATTAATTAATTGTATAACTTCTTGTAATGATGATGGAAGATTTTGTAGAAACAATAAAACATCATCAGCATATAAACTCATTTTATGGTGGGCTAAAGACGTCTGGATTTTGATTATGTTGAAGTTCTGTCGTATAGCTGCTGCTAATGGTTCAAAAAAGATAATAAATAAGGAAGGAGAGAGTGGGCATCCTTGTCAAGTTCCTCTGTGCAGCGTAAAGCTCTGTGATGTAATACCATTGGTGGTTATTGTGGCTGAGGTGCGTTGTAGAGAGTCTTAATCTGGTTAATGAATGACTCCCCAAAACCGAATTTTTCCATGACACTAAAGAGAAATGTCCAATTGACTTATCAAAGGCCTTTTCTGCATCTAAGGTAGCTACGATGGTGTTTTCTTGCTGTAAAGTAGAAAGATGTATTAAATTAAACAGTCTGCGTGTGTTGCTAGAGGAAAGTCTTCCTTTAATAAAGCCAGTTTGATCTGGGTGAATTATATGGGGGTTACTTTTTCAATCCTGTAAGCTAAAGCTCTGCTGATGATTTTTAAGTCTACATTAATAAGAGAGATTGGGCGATAATTTGATGGGCGGGTTGGGTCTTTATTAGGCTTTGGGAGCAGAGAGATGACTGCTGTATTCATGTGTTTCGGAAGTATCGAGGTTTGCTTTATTTCTGTAATTGCTCTGATGAACAATGGAGATATAATATTCCAAAATGCTTATAGAATTCAGCAGGGAAGCCATCCGGTCCTGGAGATTTATTATTTTCCATGCCATCAAGTGCAGCTACCAGTTCATTATCTGTTAAAGATTCGTCTAATTTGTCCGCTTGTTCTTTAGTGAGTTGAGGCAGCTCAATACTATTTAGAAATGAGTTGATGGCTTCTTGTCCAGTGTAATTAGTAGAGGCGTATACGTTTATATAATTTTCTCTGAATATTTCATTAATTTCTTGAGGTGAGGTTGTCAGCTTCCCAGTTGAGTTCCTTAAAGTAGACATCATTGTTCTTTCTTTATTTCGTTTGTTTAGCCAAATGTATCTACCTGATTTGTTTTCATGGTGAAATTTTTCTTGTCTTAATCTTTGAATTAAAAATTTTGTCCTTTTGTTTATTATAGTGTTTAATTGAACTCAATATTTTCTTGATTCCTTTTGTGTTTCTTCTGTTGGATTATTTGCATTCAATGATTCTTTAAAGAGCGATGTATTGAATCGCCATCTGACGCGGTGACTTTGTGTATTTAACGGGTTCCACTGAAATGTAACGGGAGCGTGATCACTGACTATGATTGAATGGATTTTTAAATCCAGAAGGGGGGGGGGGGTCTACTCAGCACAGAACCAACAGCCACGCCAATGTAGCAACAGAGTTTTCAGATAAAAATGAATATAACTTTTTAAGGCATTAAGGCTGTCGGATTTTGGTTAAAAACTTCATAACCATAATTAAAACACTACTGACAACTTTATTCATAAAAAAATAAAAAAATAAGGGGACTTTAAGGCCCACCAACAAATTTAGATTCCTCCTAGGGATTTTGATCTAACTCTTTGAGCATCATTGGGAAGCTACTTGGGGAGAAACTGGTGGAATAGGAAGTTGTAGTTTTTTACTGGCTTTAGCGTGGCAATTTCCCTGTTGTTTCCACATTTTCTACTGGAATATTGTGAAAATGTAAAACACGGATCCTTGGCTCAAGCTGAACAATATGATGGCGTAAATGGCATATACTTTTCTACCTACAAGGCCCAGGTCCGGATTCCCAGTGTTAAAACAAAACTGGACACCAGTGAAGACCATTTGTCTGATATGCTTCAGACAAATGGTCATACCATTTGTAATTACTGGTGAAAACACATTCATCTTCTAAACCCGTTTTGACCCTTTCGGGGGACCCCATCTCGGCCATTAATGGGCGAATGGTGAAAATACAATATTGATAATTTGCAGAAGCAGTACCAATAGTCTCCAATGTGCATTGCCTTGTGGCACAACATCTCTAAATATCAGTGGGACATTCCTTACCAAACAAAATGTCATGACTTGCTAGGCGAGACATACCCAGGCGCTGGAACCCGGAAGGTAAACACAGGTGAGTGATAAGGTAAGTAATAGAGTTTATTTTCTCCTGAATGCGGTAATTGGCGTGGCTTGGAGTCGTGGCTGGAGGTCTTGTCGTGGCTTGGAGTTCTCAGAATTTTCAGGGAGGATTAGAAAAGTGTGACTCAGGTGAACACTCGTGGTTTGAAGTCTTGTAGGCGAGGCATAAGACAAGATTAGCAAGGAGCAAAAGGAGCAAAAGAAGTAAACTCTAGTGACTAGGCTAAGCTCCATCAGGGGCAACAAACTGGTGATGAATGCTGGAACTGGATCTCCTTATGAAGGGCTGGTGGTTGATGAGGTGAGTGTCCACAGCTGGTCCAAATCAGGAAGCAGAGCAGAGAGGGGAGGGGGAGGAGAGGCTTCCAGAGGCACCATGACACAAAATGTTTGAATAGCATTTAGACCAATAGTATTGCATGTTTGGTCCAGGTTCATTCTGTTGGCAAAATTCTTCCATTCAAGATACCTGCAGTTGAATGAGTATATTCTTTCATTTGCCTCATTTTGGGATATGAATTTTTTAAATAATAATAATAATAAACTTTATTTGTATAGCACCTTTCAAGATAAAAATCACAAATTGCTTCACAGTAAAACACGGTAAAACACAGAATACAGAGAAAATTAAGAAAAAACTATTTTAAAAAGATAGGTTTTTAGCTGTTTTTTAAAAGAGTCTGCAGATCTGAGGCTGAGAGGAAGGGAGTTCCAGAGGGATGGAGCCACTGCTGCAAAGGCTCTGTCACCTTTAGTCTTTCACCGGGTTCTCTTAACGCCCAGCAGACCCTGGTCACATGATCTCAGGGACTTGCTTGGGGTGTACAGCTGCAAAAGGTCTTTTATGTAGTACTATTGAGAGCTGTGTATGTTAAAACCAGGATTTGAAAATGCACTCGGTAACGGATGGGGAGCCAGTGCAGCTGGATTAACAACAATGTGTAAAAACTTAGATGATTTAGTTAAAAGCCTTGCAGGGTTCTGGACAACCTGGAGCCGTTCTAAAGATTGTCCCAAAGCCAAATAGTAACTTTAAATCCACCTGCCCACACCCTCTAATACGTCGTGCATGATGTCGACAGCGTAATTGTCAGAGACATTCAAGTACTGCAGGTCATGATGCAAACACATTCGCTTCACACCGTATGAAAAGGACACAGTTAGGGCTTGGACATCATTGCAATCTGGAGCATGGAGTCCTTTCTTGCGCAGTGCTAAGTCTGGTTCATAATCAGTAAAAAGTATGTGACAGGTTTCTTTGTCTGCCAGACAAAAATGGCAAAAATAGGCGGCACCGAAGGATTCAACATATCAAAGTAATGTGTGCAAACCTAAATTGTCTTCAGTGACTTATGCCACTGTTCCGTAAACTGGGCCTTCGGAAAACAGGAGCTCAATTCCCAAGGACTCAAGGATTTTGAGATCATGTACCAGGGATTTCAAGATCATGTTTATGGCCTATTTTTTTAGTATCGTGACGGTGAAAAAGTAAAACAAGATAGATATTCATCAGAGCAGAATTCATTCATCAATTTCATAGCCCTGTTTCTAAGAACAAAGCAAATGCCTCCAATTTTATGGATTCCATGCTTAGACCCAAGGGGACTTGCAGTTTCAAACTCATCAAAGAAAATCTGAATTTGAAAAACATTTTTGTTCTTTGAGAAGAGGGGATGACTATTAAAATAATTGCCATCACAGAAGTCTTTGTAGAAACCATCCTGATCTGAGGGCTGAACAAATACGTCTTTGTTGGTAAAAATACATTTCAAAGTTTGCAATATGGGAATGTACACATTTTTTTGTTACTGGATCCTGGTCGTATGTACGAGAGGTTCAATTTCTTCGAGTCTCATACCGTATACCTAGAGCAATCTCAACAGGTTCTACTGACGCCCATTTCTCTGTAAAATGTTTGTTTCATTTTCTCTCTGCATAGATATTACTGAAAGGATTTTCATGGCTTTTAAAATAATCTTCCAATTGAACTTTCAAATTCTTATTGTGAGGACAAACATTTAGAACATCTTCTTTGATATATGTTTGAATTTCATCTACTAGCTCTTGCACGTTTTCCACAACTGACTTTTTCACATTAGTTGCTGCACCATATCCTAGGAGTTTTCCAATCAAGGATGCACACATCTCTTGAGTGTGTTGCCAATGTCTTACACTGCTCGTTGAACTCTGTGGTTGTTCTTTTGAACAAGGCTCAACTAAATGTTCAACTACTGGAAAAGAGTTAGGGGGTGTTTTCTCACTTTGATCTCCAATACTAGCTCTTTGTTTGCTTCGAAGATGTTTTCGAAAACCTGAAAATGTGCAAAATCTCTGAGAACATCCATCTATGTCACATAAAAGCTGAATTTCTTTACCAGGGGCCTCATTTATAAAACTTTGCGTAGGATTTGCGTCAGAAGTGGCGTACGGATGAAACATAGGATGTGCGTACGCACAGAAATATTCGGAGTTATAAAACCGTGCGCACGCACATCCTACGCATCTTTCCCTTAATAAATCACAACCAATTCTAAATGCTGCGCAGCTTTTGCGGCCTCGTGACACGCCTATAGTTGCCCATAAATAGTCCTTGAAACGCCCACAAATGAATATTCATTGATTGCGAAACCATACCAAACACGGAGAGAAAATCAAAAAAACGTCACTTCACTCAATGTGAAGTAGAAGTTATTGTTGGCGAGGTGGAAAAGAGGAGAATACTGTTGTTTGGAGGGCACAGTGTGGGCATTACTAATGCCAAAAAGGCACGTGAGTGGCAAACGGTGGCAGACGCCGTAAATGCTGTAGCCTCACAACCTCGGACCGTGGCCGAAATAAAGAAGGACTGGTCGGACATCAAAGTCGAGGCAAAAAAACGTCTAGCGCTGACCCCCCCCCCCACCCCCCACCTCCACACACACACACACACACCCGTGTCTGCCATGGGTGTGGGGGGGGGGACACCGGAGCTGACCCCTCCTGATGAGAGACTGGCGGCAATAATTGGGGAATCCCTCAGTGGAGTGGTGACTGAGGCGCAGGGGGACACCGACGAGCCAGATGCACCGGGTGACACCCCCCCAAAAGCCCGCAGAGGAAGTCGGAACCGGCTCATAAGCCACTCGTCCTCGTTTGCCAGCAAGTCTTCTTGCTGTCTAAAGATGCGTTCACTCCGAATTCTTCCATTTGCCACATCTTCTAAGAGCGCAAGATCAGCCATTGTGCGTCATTACGCATTGTGATGGGGCATTTTATTTCCTTCCATTTAATTACATCTGACAAGCTACAGATGTCGGGAATAATCGACGTGGAAATGGGAAATTGATCAGCGCAAATGTAATTTCTTGTTGCTTTCTGAATGGTCGAGACATACGCCATACATTGTTTCATCAAAAATAAAACAAACTAAAGGCATATGCATGAATAACATAATTCTGTAGCTTATGAAGAAATGTTTTACTATGAAAACAACTTTCCCTAGTGGACAATTAATGCATCTCTCTCGATCTATCCATCTGTCTGTCTGATTGCACCTCTATCTGCTCCGCCAGACGGACACATTGACGGGAATATCAGTTTTGTACATTATTTCGTTCTGTTAACTATATTATTTATGAGGATGAATTGCACAACATGCCAATATTGCAGAACATATTTCACTTTTCTTTTTGCAAATATGTGTTCATTTGAATTTCTGTTGTAATTTTCGTTTGATTTTTTTTTTGTTTGTTTCACTGCTGATCGATCAAACGGGTGTTGGTGTAGCTGTTAATTGTAAGACTTGCTTTGTGAAGTCTTCATGTTATTTCTGAGAGGCAGTATTGTCATTTTCACTTTTACGTGTTTCTTCCATCTGCTGACGGTGTCGCCGTTTCTCATTTCATCCGTTTTTGTGCGTACGCCTGAAGGACCGCACATTTTCCCGTCAAGTTTGCTTTTTATAAATCTCAACTATTGCGTAGAGAGTGGCGTACGCCTTCTTTTGTGCGTACGCAACGTTTATAAATGAGGCCCCAGGTCTGCACAAATGTATACATGTTCTGCATGGCATGGTTGTAGGAGATGCCAAACACATAGTGTGCTTTAAAAAGTAAATCCAAGGCAGAAAGTGAAGACTTCGCCTTGTAGAGGATAAGTTGACTGTCCACCACAGTGTAGAAGTCATTGATGCTGCCACATGATGTTCCAACAGCCAGAATGTAGGGCTGCCTGTCCTGGACTGAGTCTGTTACCTCATGGAGACTGTGACATGACTAAAACAAAAATTTAAATGGATAATGAAGATTTTCTTTTAAATTTGAACAACTTCACTTTGAATCACTAAAATCTCAGTAGGAGCCACTTACTCTGTGAAAATAGACAACACGATTTAAAGCTTCTTGAACAGTGATCTTTTCAGGTTTCTTCTTCCCACCAGGTGAAGCAAGAAGGAGACAAACCAACATTATACCATGGTCTGGGTGAATACTCGAGTCTGATTGGCTGCCGGGTGTGCATTAAAAAGTGATAACACACAGTGATATTTCTTAAAAAATAAGTTCCGGTCACCTAGCTGAAATGTTCTGTATCCCTGCGCTGGCTACTTTAAAACAAACTTTCATCTGGACAAGAACAAGCGGTTAGAGGTGAACTTTCTCTTTGAACTGATGCTTTATTCAACCCATCGGGATGACTAGCATATATATATCGCTTTCCTTTGCCGCTGCAGTCGAGATTGGAGCGCGTTGTCATGGTAAGATGTGAACCGCACAACAAATCGATCCAAACTGAAAAAAAAAAGAAGAATTGAGGACTAAAAACTGTTTGAATATTTCTTTCTTTTGTAAGTGACCATGGTATAAGCAGGTTAATGGCCTTCAAAGTGTGCATTATAAGGATTAATGCACTTGGTGGAAGCAACAGTCTGACGCAGTTTAGCGTTCCACATCATGATAATGATAATCCCCACTTCATCGGCCATTAACCCTTACAGTACGTAACAGTTCTACCATGTCATTGTCTCAAGCTGGAGCAATATAAATATAAATGGATTGCTTGAAACAAAGCTGGTCCTTTTTGTCATATATTCAACTAGTTAAGTTTTGATAAATAGCAACTTTGTGGAAAATGGTGTTAAAATTATAGGGCGTTTTCACTTCTGCACATTTATGGATGGCACGAATCAAACCACAACAAAAGAGGGAACAAAATGACCTAAGCTAGGGCTTACCTGATGATTTTTCATTTTCATCAGGGTTCTCCTCAGCAGACTGTGTCTGATTCTTTGATTACTTTCAGCTTCAATGAAGTTCCCATTTCTCCATGAGTTTTGAAGCGGTTTCCTCGCCAAACATCATTTGGATATCCTGTAACAGCTGAAATGAATCATAAAAATATAGACAATAAATCTTTACTTCAGCAGAACTTCAACAAATTGTGTATCAAAGACGCTGTGACAAAGGAAAGATTATCCTAAGTTTATTCATTGTTTTCACGTCTGTTGTTATCTTGAAGAGGAATTAGGAATAACTCACTCTATCACACTATAACCAACCATTCCACAACATCACAACACTCAAAGCTGACTCACAGTGTGTCTGTACTGCAAAGTTAGTTTTTTTTATTTTCATGAAGACCTGCCCTTCTTATCAAAAAGGATAAGGCCTCTATGCAGAGATCCCCATCCCACTGATGCTCTGCGGTCACAGGTTTCTCCAACCGTGGTCCTCTATTGCGTGATGAATCCCTGCCAGAGCTGCTGCTGCTCCTGCTGCCACTACTGAGTTCACGCTGCATGTGTTTAAGTTTCCACGCGATGTAGCCTTCATTACTCCTGACAAAAAAGTGCTCTTATGGAAACAGAAACTGTAGCTCATACTCCTCTAAAATTTATAGAGAACAGAAACAAATACTAACATATCCTTTCTCTGAGTATGGATCTTTCAGGCAAGGAAATAGGGTGACAATCCCTAAAGAAAAGCGTGTCCTTATATCCATTGGGGGGAGCCGTCCAAAGACGGAAAGGTGTGAAAATTAGTCATCTTTGATGGGAATATTTTTGTGTGTCACTGTAACAATAATTTTTACTTTGTCCATAATTAAAAAAAAGTTACTAAGTCATGATGCTCAGTCATAGCTGTCACAATTTTGTTGACTAGTTTCCGGCGTAATGCATCTGTAACCTCCCTTGTTTGTCTGTATTCTTTCAGATTTTTCTCTCTGCCTGACTTGGCTTCCAATAGTTTTTCAACAAACTTAAAAGGTGAGAAAAGACAAAAAACAAGTTTGTTCTTTTAATCATTTTCTATGTTGGTTATCAAGGATAGCCTTAACATGGTGTCAGTTGTTAATCAATCAGTCAATTTATTATTTGTATAGCACTAATAAAAACAGAGGCAACCAAAGTGCTTCACATAATATCAAATAAAATCAGAAACAATAAGACACAATAAAGATAAAATAAAACAATAAAAGCAATAAAAACAATAAAATAATAAAATCAACAAGCTGACCCACTAAATCTGTTCACTGGAGTTAAAAGCCTGAGCAAAAAGATGAGTTTTGAAAAAGTGTCTTAAAATCACTGACGGTTCTAGCAGACCTCACAAAAGAGGGGAGAGCAATCCAGTTTGGGAGCTGCTACTGAAAAGGTTCTGTCTCCCCGAGTCACCAGCCGAGTCCTGGGAACCATTGAAAGCATTTGATCTTCAGATCTTAGGCTTCGACGTGGACAATACACCTGTAACAGCTCAGAGAGATACAGTGGTGCCAGACCATTCAAACATGTAAAAACCAGAAGTATAACCCTAAAAATGATCCTAAAAGACATAGGCAGCCAGTGAAGAGAGCGTAAAAGTGGAGTAATATGCTCACGTCTGGTCCCCGTTAACAGGCCGCTGAATGTTGAACCAGCAGGAGACGGCGGAGCAATGGCTGGTTAATGCCACTGTAGAGAGAGTTACAGTAGTCCAGTCCGGACAATATCAAAGCATGGATCACTTGTTCCAGAGCTTGAGGAGGAAGATATGGCTTGACTTTGCTGATTAGCCTCAAGTTAAAACTAGACTGGACTACAGCATGACCTGCCTGTCAAATTTAAAATGCCTGTCAAGGTTTACCCCAAGATTCCTGAACAAAGGAGCATCTGAAGGGTCCAGGGGGCCAACAGCACTACAGCAACCTGTCAGCAGGTCAGTCTTTCCAAAAACAAACACCTCTATCTTGTTTACATTCAGACAGAGGAAGTTAAGCTCCATCCAAGATTTGATGTCTGCTAAGCACTTCTGCAAATTTTCGAGACACCCAGCTCCTCCAGATTTTAAGCAAAGATAGATCTGAATGTCATCAGCGTAGCAATGGAACGACCCATTATGCTTCCTAAAAATGGAACCCAGTGGCAGCAGGTAAAGCGAGAATAATAGTGGGCATAAAACTGAGCCCTGGGGTACACCACACTGTAAACTTAAACAGTTGTATTGGCTCATAACTGTTAAGGTTACACAACTTAAATGTCATTTTGTAGTTGATTCAACTATAAAGTATTAAGCTCTATTAACATTTATTCAAATTTAACAGAACAGTGCTCAACATTTTAAAGCTTATTTGTTTCTTTCACTCAAAAATTTTAGGAGCCTTGAAGTAGCGTCATGACATCAGCACATTCTGGTGGGAGGGTCTTTCATTTTCTCAACGTTAGCTCAGGTGGCCATGTTGGACTTGCCGAATGCGAGTATGCGACTGTTACGGTTTCTGTTTCTTTGCCCTTGTGGTTTGTTTCCTTTTGTTCTGTGATGTTTTGAGTTTCACTTCCTGTTTTATTTTGTAGTATTTCCTGTTCCGTTGTTTTGAGTTTGACCTTGCCCCATCAGTCCTGAGTGTTTCCACCTGTGTCTTGTTGCCTTGTATGTATTTATGTCCTGTCTTTCCCTTCCTCCTGTGCTGGTCCATATTGTATTGTTCCCCAGTTTCGAGTGTAATGTATTTCGAGTTTTCTAGCCTACCGTATGCAGTGGTTTTTGTTTTTGTAGTTTTGTTATTATTAAACCCCGTCCTCCTGCAACCTCCTGCCTCCTCTCCTCTCTGCGCCTGGGTACTCCCCTTTCCCCCCGTAACATTATGGACCAGCCTTACCAGTACCCAGCAGAGGGGACCTGTCTCTGGTGGACCCCTGGCTCTTCCCAGATCTACAGGGACTTCAAGGGGAGTCGCCTGGCCGTAAGGGGGGGTCGACCACATCACCACCGCCCCCATTCTAAGTCCTCCCCTGTTTCCTGGTTGGAGCAAGAGGTTCTCCGGCATCAGTCCTTCCTGGACCCTCTGGACCAGGACCTGTGGCTGTGGGAGGACCCTTACCTGGAGGAGGAGGGGGTAGAGTCCCAGTGGACTTTGGAGGGTCAGCTCCCCACCTCCTACTTCAACGGGAGTCGTCTGGCTGGAAGAGGGGGCCGCCGCCGTCATCGCCGCCGTCCTACTCGACGACCCGTCCTGGTTCCGGAGATGGACCTGGAGGCACCCCAACCCGGTCCTGCGTCCAGGAGGGCACCTGATGCACCCCAACCCGTTCCGGCTCCGAGGACGGTGCCGGACCCACCCCAACCCGTTCCGGCTCCGAGGACGGTGCCGGACCCACCCCAACCCGTTCCGGCTCCGAGGACTGTGCCGGACCCACCACGACCCGTTCCGGCTCCGAGGAGGTTGCCGGACGCCACACGTCCTGTTCCTGCTTCCAGGAGGGTCCTGGACAGGGGGAAGGCAGACCGGAGGGAACCGGAGACACCTCAACCCCGTCCTGCACCGGACGTCTGGCCCGAGCCCCCTGCACCGGACGTCTGGCCCGAGCCCCCTGCACCGGACGTCTGGCCCGAGCCCCCTGCACCGGACGTCTGGCCCGAGCCCCCTGCACCGGACGTCTGGCCCGAGCCCCCTGCACCGGACGTCTGGCCTGAGCCCGAGCCGCCTGCCGCGGACCCCGAACCCGAGCCGCCTGCCGCGGACCCCGAGCCCGAGCCGCCTGCCGCGGACCCCGAGCCCGGGCCGCCTGCCGCGGACCCCGAGCCCGGGCCGCCTGCCGCGGACCCCGAACCCGGGCCGCCTGCCGCGGACCCCGAACCCGGGCCGCCTGCCCCGGACCCAGAGCCCCCCGCCGCTGAGTCCGAGCCGCCAGTTCCTGACTGTGAACCCGAGTCACCAGCCGTTTGCTGGCCGGACCCGCCTCGCCGGACTGAATGGTCTCCCGGCCGCCCCCCGGACCCGCCTCGCCGGACTGAATGGTCTCCCAGCCGCCCCCCGGACCCGCCTCGCCGGAGTGAACGGTCTCCCGGCCGCCCCCCGGACCCGCCTCGCCGGACTGCACGGCCTCCCGGCCGCCCCCCGGACCCGCCTCGCTGGACTGAACGGCCTCCCGGCCGCCCCCCGGACTCTGCTGCATGTGGCAGTGTGTTCTCTGGACCCCCTCCTCGTGGGCTTCGTTGAGGAACCGCGGTGCGGTTCCTTGAGGGGGGGGGTGATGTTACGGTTTCTGTTTCTTTGCCCTTGTGGTTTGTTTCCATTTGTTCTGTGATGTTTTGAGTTTCACTTCCTGTTTTATTTTGTAGTATTTCCTGTTCCGTTGTTTCGAGTTTGACCTTGCCCCATCAGTCCTGAGTGTTTCCACCTGTGTCTTGTTGCCTTGTATGTATTTATGTCCTGTCTTTCCCTTCCTCCTGTGCTGGTCCATATTGTATTGTTCCCCAGTTTCGAGTGTAATGTATTTCGAGTTTTCTAGCCTACCGTATGCAGTGGTTTTTGTTTTTGTAGTTTTGTTATTATTAAACCCCGTCCTCCTGCCTCCTCTCCTCTCTGTGCCTGGGTACTCCCCTTTCCCCCCGTAACAGCGACGTTTGAAATTGAAAGTTGAGCATTTTATTTTTCTGCAATCCATTGCAATTTTGCCCCGCTTCAAGACACCCGAACCTTTTTTTTTTCCCCATCAGCCTCATCGCTGTTGTTTTCCTCAGTGGCGTCTTTTTTTTTTTTATTTACTTAAATTTTATTTTATTTTTTTAATAAGGTATAACACAAATGTACATGAAACAGGACAAGGACAAGGACATACCAGCAGCTGTTCCAGAAGTATAAACAAAAAGATTATGCAATGACCAAAAAGTTTTTATATGCAGTCCATCTGTCCCATTTTTCCTTGAATTTTCCTTCTCTCAGTCTTAAGGCAAAGGTAATCTTTTCCATGATGTAGATCTCCTCCACTTTTTCCGTCCAGTCTGTAATCAATGGTGGTTCTGGTTATTGCCTTTCTTGCTGCAACTAGCAATATTTTCACCAGAAACCGATCTTTGACTATGACCGTTTCGGAAATGTTACCCAGGTGTAGTACTAGCTGGTTGAAGGGAATTGTATAGTGCAGAATATTTGTTAAAGCAAGATGGATGGAATGCCAAAATGGCCTTATTTGTAAACAGCTCCAGAAAATATGGGAATGATTTGCATTTAATGTGTCACATTGTCTCCAACACGTCTGTGGATCTGCTGATTGTTTGCTTTTAATTGAAGGTGTAATAAAGAAGCGCATAAGATTTTTCCAGTTAAATTCCTTCCATTTCAGTGATGTGGTAGAAGACTGAGTTATTGCACACATTGAATACCATTCTTCTTTTGAAACAGTGATAGACATTTCCCTTTCCCACTTTTCTTTAACATATAAAGTTGTATTCTTCTGACATGAAATGAGGGTAGCGTACAGTTTTGAAATAATTTTAGATGTTTTCTGTTGGTATGCTCCAACCATTACCTCCAAGACTGAATTTTGTTCACTCCCTTCTTCTGATCTAACTTCTTTGTTAAAATATTCCCTCAGCTGGAGGTATCGAAAAAAATCCTGATTGGTGAGACCAAATTCCACCTTTAAGTCCTGAAAGCCCCTCATCTTGTTCTTTTTTATAATTGTGGCAAAGGCTGTAACCCCCTTGTGACTCCACTGCTTAAATGTGGAATCTTCTTTTGCTGGTTTGAAATCCTTATCAAGATGAATCCGTTTTAGTATTTTCCTTTCTTTTTTCAGCTTTAATTGCCGTGCTACTTTTGCCACATTTCTAAAGTAAATATTGTTACTGGATTTAATAGTAGGGTAATGTCCTTTGGTAAATGGTCCTCTCCTAGGAGAGTCTGAATTTGATATCTTGTTGTACATGTCTCAATCTCTTTCCATCTTGCATAATAATTAGAATCACACCAACAACAAACATAGCGCATCTGTGCTGCCAAAAAAAAAAAAAAATTAAATTGGGGAGGGACATACCCCCTTTCTCTTAGGGCAATTGTAATGTTGCATATCTGATCCTGGGTTTTTTCCCTTCCCATATAAATCTAGATATCATCCGATCCCATTCTATGAACTGCTTAGGTGGTATTTCTATTGGAAGTGACTGGAACAAGAAAAAGCCTTGGTAGGATATTCATTTTAACCACATTTATCCTATTTATTAAATCAAGAGGGTATGTTAACCACCTCTTAATATCCAGGTTTATGTTTAAATTAATTCCATTATAGTTTCCCTCTTACAGAAGTGAGGGATTTTTTGGTAAAAAGACTCCGAGGTACTTAATTTTTTACTGTCCCACTTAATGTTGTAGCTAGATGTGGTTTCTTTTGATGGGGAGTGATTGAAAAGCAGGATTTGAGTTTTAGAAATGTTTAGTTTGTATCCAGCAAGGGAGTTAAATTCATTCAGGAGTGTCATTAGTTTAGGCATGGACGTGTTGATATCTTTTAAAAACAACAATACATCATCTGCAAATAGTCCAATCTTTTGTTCCCTGCAATGAATTTTGATTCCTTCAAATTCCTCACACTGCTGAATAGCCTGGGCCAGTGGCTCAATGTAAAGGGCGAAAAGAGGAGGACTGATGCTGCAACCCTGTCTTGTTCCTCGTTTTAACTCGAATCGGTCTGTTAAGGAGCCATTTATTTTTATTCTTGCAGTAGGTTTGTCATAGATGGCTTTTATACAGTTTATTGAGTTATGTGTGAATCCAAATTTCTCTAAGGTTTGGTAGAGGAAATCCCAGTTCACCCTATCAAAAGCCTTTTCTGCATCAAGGCTGATTAGAGCTGCTTTTAGTTTGTTTCTAGTTATTGTGTGAATTATATGCAGGCTTCTTCTAATGTTATCCTGGGTTTGTCTGCCTCTCACAAAACCAGTTTGATCTTCATCAATTAGCTCACAAATGAATGTTTCAAATCTTTCAGTTAAAATTGATGTATAGATTTTGTAGTCCACGTTTAACATCGATATTGGCCTATAATTGGCACAATTCTGTATATCCTTATTTTCCTTGGGAATTAAAGTAATTATTGCTTCCTTCCATGATGGTGGGGTCCTACCTTCTTTGTGGATATAATTAAGAGCTCTTAGTAGAAGTGGCACTAGTTCCAGTTTAAATTTTCTGTACCACTCTATAGGGAAACCATCACTACCTGGAGCTTTATTGGTTTTAAATCTACCCATGGCCTTTTCAACTTCTTATTGTGTTATTTCCTTTGTTATTATTTTATTTTGGATTTCTCCTATACAAGGAAGATCTAATTTGTCTAAGAAGCTTTTAATTGCTCCCCTGTCAGTGGCGCCCTCTTGTGAGTACAAATTGCTATAATAACAGTAAAAAGTGTTTTTTATTCTTTGTGGGTCCGAATGGATTTCTTGGGAGACTGGGTCTTTAACCTTTGAAATTACCGAATCTACTTGCTGTTTACGTAGCTTTCTAGCCAACAATCTAGAATATTTTGGCCCAAGTTCATAATATGTCTGCTTCATGTATGGAGCTTGTTTTTCAATTTCATGATCTAAATATCTTTCAATTTGTATTTTCAATTTCTTGAGTTCCTTTTGGGATTCGTTGTTTTTATTTAATTTAAATTTATTTTCTTTGGATTTTAGATCATACATTAATTTATTGTATATTTCCAATATTTTCTTCTTTAGATATGTTGCCTTGGCGATCAGGTTCCCTCTCATCCCTGCTTTCAATGAGTCCCACAATATTGATGGATTTACGAGACCATTATTATTATCATCCTTAAATGTCTTAATTTCTTGTTTAACTTGGTCAACTATTGACTGATTATTAAGAAGACCCACATTTAGTCTCCAAACAGAGCTTTTCAATTTCCTTCCGAGATTTATAGTTAAATAAATTGCGCTGTGATCTGACACATCTGACATTCCAATTTTACAATCATTCACTCTATGATAATTTTCTTCCCCAATTAAAAAATAATCTATTCTGGAATGTACAGAGTGAGCTGCTGCATAGTATGTGTTGTCTCTATCTGTCTGGTGATGCCACCTCCAAACGTCTACCATCCCGATCTCCCTGAGTGTGGCATTAAGCCTTTTAGTCCCTTTTTTATTGCTTCTATTTATCGAGTTTTAAATCAAGAATTGCATTGAAATCAGCACCACATATACAGATTCCGTCAGCCTCTTTTGTTATTGTGTCAAATGTTGATTTATAAAAAGTCATGTCACTTTCAGGAGGTACATAAACATTGGCCAAAGTCACCATAGTGTTTTCAATACTTCCCTTAACAATAAAATATCGTCCTTCTTTGTCATTCACTTCTGAGTTTTTCTCGAATTTGATTGATTTAGATATAAGAATAGCAACTCCCCTTCTATGGCTCTGTGTGAATGAGCTATGGAATATATTCCTGTAACCAAATTTTGAAAGTTTCTCATGCTCTTTGGCAATTAGATGCGTTTCCTGTAGTAAAATAACATCAACATTGTCTTTTTTCAGCTTCTTCATGACTCTTGCTCTTGACAGGATTCTCTAGGCCATTAACATTAAGGGACATTACTTTTAACATTTGGCCATACATGTAATTTGGAAAAGCTTCTTTATTGGTTGGTTGCTGGTTATCATAAACAAACAATAAATTAAACTCTGAATAGAAAACAAAAACAAGTGTGAATGAATCACATTTAAGAACACCAAAAAGAAAAATAAAGACAAAAAACAAATTAAATCGACTCCCAAGGGTGGGTATTTTAAGTCCCCTATCTTAAACCCTTCTTCAGGTTTTGGAGAGCCTCTCTGAGAGAGAAATTGGCCCCCAACCAGAATCAGTGGTATTTCCCATCAGTTACCACCAATTCTACCCAAGGCAAGTTCCTAAAACAGGCATTATTAATTAAAGATGGGTGCTCATTGTTTATGGAGTTGAGAAAAGTCAACATTACTCACGATTGGAAATTTTAAACACTTTACACCGTCCTCTTTTTTTTTTGTTATTGCTTTTTTTTTTTTTTTTTTAAATCCAGCATCTTCCTCATGGTTTAAGCTTGCGCTGGAATTCCTGGAAGCGCCCCCGTGCTCGTGCTGCTGCATCTCTCTGACGACGCTGCAGGACGCGTTGCCATGGTGATGTCTGCTGAAGTTGAGGTTGCGATTGAGGATTGGGTTCGGCGGGTTGGTCCACCTCTGGCTGGTCCAGCAGCCCTCTCCGGCGCAGATCATTCTCGACCTCCTCCGCGCTGTTATACATCTGCGCTCCGTTCTCCCAGTGAACGCGCATGCGGGTAAACGGGGTCTGAAAGCGGATTCCTGTTTATTTCAGCACAGTTTTAACGTCTTTATACTCCTTGCGTTTCTGGGCCACTTCTGATATATAATCGTGGTCAAACGACAATATCTTGTCTCCCAGCTGGATTTTCTTCATCCATGCGTTCCTAATAATCGTTTCTTTCACTCTGTACTGAAGGAAAGTGATGATTATAGATCTCCGTGGCACTCCGGGGCCCGGTTTTGGGGCGAGAGAGTGGTGTGCTCGCTGAATTTGCAGATCCGTTCCCTCCTGAATCAGTCCTTCACTCATAATCAACGTTTCCACGAACTGAATCACCGAGCCCCCATCCGATCCTTCTGGCACTCCATAAATTCTCACGTTTGTTCTCCTGGATCTTGACTCCATATCATTAAGTTTTTCTTGCAGTCTCTGTTGTTCCTTCAGCATATGTTGAAACACTTCATTTGCCGCCGCAGACCAGGATTCCTGTTCATCAAGCCGGACTTCTGCCTCTTTTAGCTTCTGGCCATGCTCCTCTAGCATTAGCGACGTGTTGGCTAACTGCTGTTCCAGTTGAAGCTTGAACTGCATCAGCTCCTCTTTCAGCTCCGTTCGAAAATCTTCTTTGAATGTAGTCCACTTGGCAGTTAAATCCGATTTTAAGCCACTAATTTGTATACTTATTTCTCTCAAACTGTGCTGGTTTGAGTCTGTTAATTCACATCCCCGCTCTTCTTCGGTAGCATTAGCGTTAGCATCCATAGTGTATTTCGCAAAAGTTGACATCTGTGTATGTTTTTCAATCACCCGTTTGTTCTTTGATATAGTACCTCCACTCATCATTCGATTTTTTAAGCAAAAACTGGACAATGATTGTTGAGTTTAGGAGGGTTTTGACCACCTGTTTTAAGCAGCTCTCACTTCATGCATCCATCTCTGTCTGCTGCTACCGGAAGTGACGTCTTGTCTTCAGCCCCGATTAATTTTGATAAGTATCGTTCACATTTTATTTTGAATGAAATGCTTTAAAAATGCTCTTTTTTTTATCAACGTAAACGTGGTTTACTATTGTTTAAACATATGTGTTACCATCGTTTTAGAGCTTAATGTGACAAATGTACATTAGTTCGTCATAGCAGATGTATTGGTGGGCTGTTCAAACCCAAAAATGCATTTCTGCCCGTAAGTTACGACAGTGATGAGTTTTCAGACGTATAAATGATCTCAAATGCTGCAATCACACTAAACCTGATCCGTGTGTGAAATTAGCATTGGAGCCTTCTGTTTGTGGCTAAAGTTTGCTGCTGGACTTTTGCCCAACAATGTCTTCATGGACTCGATGCCCCTAACAGTTGTGTGGGAGGAGCTACCGCCAAAAGTTTTAAGCATGATTGCTTCATGGAAGCATTGAGTTGTGAATGCAGCTTTAAGCTTTATTTTTTTAAATCACTGATCTCTATTTTAATAGGTTTTTTGTAGAAAAAAATAAATAAATGTGCTCGTGTTGTGTTCAGGTACCGAACTACAGAGTGTTCAGTGTTTTACCGCCAATGATTTGTGATCTTCACTGGTGTCGATGGATTACATGAAATCTTTCCACCTTTATCCACCTTTGTCATGGTAGGGTGAACACGTCAATGTAAGGGGGGGGGTCATCTAAGATAGCACAAAGGTTAATAAAAATCATTGAGGAAGGATGCATTTGTTTATCTTCATATACTGTTTTAGACTGGATGGATTAAATAAAATAAACTCTATTGTGCTGTTTTACTTTTGCCTTGAACAGTATAGGCATCAACAAGGTTCCAGACAATGCCGGAATCCTCCCCCAGAAGATCACTAAACACGATCTTGTTAATCTCTGTCCCAGTTCCATCCACAACAAATATGTTTGTCTCAAGAGGGATCTCAAACTTCTCTTGGGCTGTGAATGAATAGAAACATTTATGGATACTGTTACTTTTTTCCAATTCCTGTTACTCATGTCAGAAGTCAGAACTCTGTCTCCCCCTCTGGTCACCATCTCCAGAGTTCCAGCCACCCTCCCTGAATGCTGCTCATCTGAATCTCATTCAGTCAATCAACCGCAGCTTACTGAAGCTCTGCACTGAGCTCTGCACTGAGCTGAGCTCAGTGTGAAGTATTGTTTGTGCCACTCGGCCTTCAAATTGAACTTCAACAATGGTCCCAAATGGATAAACAATGTATCAAGTTACTTCTTTAAATTTCAAATGATTGTTTTAGCTAGCAACCGATGTTAATGCAGCCTAGCTAGCTTAAAGGAAAATCAGGAAATACACTTCCAGTCAATCCGCGCCCAGGGCAGAGCAGAATGCCCTCCAGACCTGGGACACGGATTGTGGTCCCCGGTCGGATACAATGTCCTTGGGAATACCGTGGTGTCTAAAAACCTGGTGAACCAGGACGTCAGCCATCTCCGTCATGCTTGGTGCTGTGGACAGGCGCATCAGAAAATTCCTCAGACATGCTTTGCGCTGAATCTCCGCATGCATGGAACCTCATGTGCAAAGAACCGGGCCTCCTTTCAAAAGGGAGAGATCTCTGGAATTTGAGTAAGGATTTTTCTTTTTTTGTGATAGAGAAAGACGTTCATGGTAGGGACGTCCATAAGAAGTCCATAGTCTTTGGTGGCTACACAATGGGCTGACCATAGACGTACAAACCCCAGAGCCTTGATGACAATGTTGGTTAAAGCCAGAGCACGACAAAGCGTTGTTCCAGGTGGAGAACAGGGTGGAGGAGGGCTGTAAAAACGGGACTACAGAGAGATAAACAGATATAAATTTAATGTCATGATTGTTATTGGCTAAAAGGTTTAAAACTTAGCTATTGGTATAAAATGCCAGAAGGCAGTGTTGCATGGGAATGTCATATCCTGTGGCCAGAAAATTATTTTTCTATACATGTGAATGCATGTGAAAGACCCTGTATGCTTATAGGACATTTTAAACTGCAGATCCAGCACTGAAAAACTGGACAAATGCAGGATGAAGCACCAAGTAACAATCTCTTATTAATGCCAAAAAGCTGTTGCTGGAATAGCTTTTACCGCATTCACATTAATAATGAAAAACTGAAGATTCATCACAGATGAGAAAGGTAAAATCAATATAAGATCAAGCTTGCCGTGTCTACAGCCTCCGTGCCATCACATGAACAGACATCTCTGGGAGGAGGAATTTAGAGAGCATGTCTGCTCCATAAATGATAATTCACTCATCTCTTTCTTTATCAGCTTTGACATTTCAGTTGGCCAAACTGGCAGCATTGAAATATAATTATGATTTGCAAAAAGGGTGTGACTCACATCAGATGAAGACAGGATGACTAAGCATTTATTAGAAAGTTTAACAGGATGGGCAAAAAAAAAAACTATCACACATCCTTTTCCTAACCGGCTTTGAGCAAATCTTTTAACTTTTATACATTTAACAGATGAATGTCAACAGAGTTCTGGAGGGAGATTAGATTTTTTTTTTTTGTTATTTTGGAGCATGGAAGAACATTTTCTTTTGGTTTACAGAGATTTAACAGCTATTCTTAATCCAAGTCAGTCCTGGCCAGGCCGATCCAGGCAAAATGAATGCTGTCATATTTTAGGAACATTTTAATATATCCTACTTTTCTAAGCCTTTCAGAGTAAACTATATCCATATACAGTACAGACCAAAGGTTTGGACACACCTTCCCATTCATTTGAAAAAGATATTACCTTTGTCACACAAAAGAACAATTTTTAAATGAAATATCAGTTATTTTCACAGTTCATTTTCCAAGACGGCTCGATCTCTCAGGCTCCGCCTTTCTCTCCTTGTGGGTGCCGCCCATTTCATGACATCATCCTAGAGTCGGCCTCGGCAGTGTGTCTGCGTTTCTCCCACAAAAACAAACAACATCCAAACTTTTGTAATAGATGGATGTGCATAATATGCTTGTAAAATGAAAGTGTTTAGCTGATCACCTCTAGCTTAGTGGAGAAAGTGGGTGTGTGTTAGCCTGGGGGCGGGGCTGGCATGCAGACCCTTACTGGTTGGGGTTGTTCTCCCTGGTCTACGCCACAATCCGAGGACCTGCTCATTTATGTGGAATGGGAGGGGCTGGTTATTAGAGGTTTTTAGAGAAATACTCAGAAATGCATGAACGGATCAAAATACCACTTTGGCGTTTCTTTTTGGGAGGAATGAACATTTTAATACACGTAACCCTTGTGCTATCCTCGGCACTAACATTGGGAGTTGGGTCATCTAGACCCACTAGACAGTGCTCTGAACCTTTTTTCTTCAATGATTTGTGATCTTCACTGGTGTTCATGGATTACATGAAATCTTTTCACCTTTTTCCACCTTTGTCATGGTAGGGAGAACACGTCAATGGAAGGGAGGGGTCATAGAATAGGCTAAGGGTTGGAGCTACCAGGAAAGAGGACTACAGAAAGACCAAAGAGAAGGTTCTTGAATGTAGAGAAGGAGAATATGAGGAAGTTTAGTGTGAGTGAGGAAGATGAAGACGAGAGGGATAGATAGAGGTTGTGTTTCCCTGTAATGGAATTAATTATAAGATAAAGGCATTTTTTCTAGCCTTGGATGGATCTGTCAGATTAAATCAGCCTTTCACCGTTAAAGACAAACATCTGCAAAGAGTCAAAGTAAATTTTAAATTGAAGAAAAGTAAACATATAGTATAGACTGAAGACACACTGGATCAAGTTTAGAAAAGATCTAGAAAAAAATGTTAGATTTAAAACCTTTCCTTTCTCAGCTCTATTTTCCCATGAATCCCAACATGCATGATATTTAGAACATCCTGCAAAACGTAGCCATAACTGATAGATAAGAAATGCGCCATCAAATTCTCCTGAAAATAACTTAAACTCAGGCTCCGCTTTCTCAGAAAGAGATCTGCTTCCCTGGAAATTCTACTTATCAGCATATAGCATTCATTACAGAAGCTATCAGGAGAAAGCAAGCATGCTCCTGTGGCATTTCTACACATGGCGACTTATCGCTGCAGAGACGAGACCATCTCGTAGCATCTGCCTGGTGATGAGGCCCTGGGGCAGTGCTGACTGTCGGCCTGCATTAGTCTCACTGATTATCCAGCATCGTGTCAGTCATGGTGGAGGAGGAACAGCGTGTAATTGTGGTTGACACCGTGTGGATGGAGGACAAGCCCTCAGGCAAAGAGCTGCACTTGTGGCTTGCCTCTGGGGCTTTCAACTCCAGGTGCAGCCAAGCAAGCCACTGTCTTTCCACGAGCTCTAGTCACCGGCCCTCCTCCTGCCTCTCTGTGAGTGACGAATGGACAAAAAACTCCAGCTGCATGTAATCGCTGCCCAGGTCTGCCGTGAGAACCACCAAAAACCACATTCTCTGTCACCTGTCCTTGTTTTTGGACATATTTCTATGAAGAAGCAGGGAGGTTTGACAGTCGGAGTACAAATGCTCCATGGAATGTGCATTCTGGTGGGTTAAAGCATCTTTGAAAGCCTTCAACCTTTTTGGCTCTGTGACCCGCCTCTTTGGGGGGTAATACTAAAACAGATCTGCCACTGTTGTCTTTTTGCATTGTACCTAATACACTTAACTGTATTTCACAATTGTTTAGATTTATGAAGGACAGAGTCTTCTGAAGGAGCAAATGACTGAAAAATGACACGTCATAACAAGTAATGTCATTTAGAGCAGTGGTCCCCAACCCCCAGGCCGCCTGGAAATTTTGGCACCAGGACGCACAGAAAGAAAAAATAATTCCCATTTTACTGTTTGTTTTTTTTTACGAAAAAAACGTTTTATTTTGAAAAGTGACCGGATTCTCTCTGTTACATCCGTCACACTCAACGCACGTCAAAGTCGCGACACCAAACATCACGTAATACACCCCGCTATAATTAAACACACACACCGGTCCACGGTAAACGTGCCTTGCGTTGCACCTCAACCCCCCCCCCCAACCGGTCCGCGGTAAACGTGTCTTGCGTTGTACCGGTCCGCGGTGACAAAAAGGTTGAGGACCACTGATTTAGAGAAGCAATAAAACAAAAATTTATTCAACCAAGTCTACTATACTTTCAGTAAATGTATCTCTTTTTCATGCTGCTCTTTAGCCCCCTGTCACCAAAGGTTTTATTTGTGAGGTTTGTGGTGATTTCATTCCGTCTAGTTAGTTGCCACAGCTGTTCCCCAGATGTTTGATTACATGTGTTATCATGAGACTGTTTCTCATTTTGTTTCCACGTCTTCTTGTCACCTTTTGTCCCTGGTCATGGCTCATTTTACTGTTTTTGTATCTATTGTTTTTATCATCTGGTGCTGTTGTTGACTTGTTGATAGCGTTACATCCAGGCTCAGTGAGTGCAACATAAAAGACACAACCAAGGGCTTACGGTACAAAACAACCAGGTTTATTCCCACTAATGTGGAAACACTAACAACAAATATCTGAGAATTCAATTCAATTCAATTCAATTTTATTTGTATAGCCCAAAATCACAACAACAGTCGTCTCGATGGGCTTCGAAGTAAAACATGAACTGAAAAGGATCACGAATACAAAGAGTTCAATAGAAAAATACTAAAATGAACTAACAAACTGACTTAGCTATACTGGCATCCCTGCCCTTAGACCCCCCTTCGCGGTAAGGAAAAACTCCCAAAAAACCGGATTCCGGAAAAAACGAAGAAACCTCAGGGGTGCCCACATGAAGGAGGGATCCTCCCCCAGGACGGACAGGCGATTTACCAGAACTCTTAGAGAAGAATTAACTTATCTAAATCTACAACTACATATATAAAAGTCCAGCAGACGAGCTTCATCCAGCCGTGGTTGTGGGGACAGTCAAAGGCGCGAGTCGAGCCGGAGACAGGAACCACAGCCAGGTGTAGGAGCAGGAGCAGAGACGAGTTACTCGGTCAGGTACAGAGCAGAGACGAGCCAGAGACAGGAACCACAGCCAGGTGTAGGAGCAGGAGCAGAGACGAGGTACTCGGTCAGGTACAGAGCAGAGACGAGCCAGAGATGAGCCAGAGGCAGGATCCACAGCCAGGTGTAGGAGCGGGAGCAAAGGCGAGGTAAACGGTCAGGAACTGGAGCACGGATGAAACAACTGGAGTCTGGAAGCACTCCCACTCCCCAGGAGGGGAGAGGAAAAGAGGGACAATACATGAATCGCACTGCACCAAACAGAGGCATGGAGAACTAAATGATGAATAATGATCAAGAATAGAGGAGAGGAAGGGTAGAAGTAAAAACAGGAAAGAGGACAGAACCCCAGTGCACCATAGTTACCCCAGCTTCAACTTCTAGCAGCCTTTTAAAAGAAATAGTTATTATTAAGTTTAATTTAAACAAATTAACATTAAGTTAAATAATCTCTGAATACTAACTAGTCTGACAATAAGCCTGTCCAAAGAGGAATGTTTTCAGTCTAACTTTGAATGTAGAAACTGAGTCGGCCTCTCTTACATGAGCTGGGAGTTTATTCCATAAGACAGGGGCTTGGTGGCTAAACGCTCTACCTCCAACCGTACTTTTACTAATTCTAGGAACCACAAGCAGTCCTGCATTTTGCGAGCGAAGTGTTCTCATTGGATGGTAAGGGACTATGAGGTCCTTAATATAGGACGGGGCCATTCCATGTTAGGCCTTATAGGTTAACGGGAGGATCTTGAACTTGATTCTGCAATCAACTGGGAGCCAATGGAGCGAAACTAACACAGGAGTGATGTGATCTCTTCTGCTGGTTCCAGCTAACAATCTAGCTGCTGCGTTCTGAACAAGCTGGAGACTTCTTAAGGAACTCTTAGGACACGCTGCTAACAAGGAGTTACAGTAATCCAGCCTTGACGTAACAAATGCATGGATGAGTTTTTCAGCATCACTCTTAGAAAGTATATTTCTGATCTTAGCAATATTCCGCAGGTGAAAAAAGGCAGTTCTACACGCCTGAGATATGTGAGCCTTAAATGATAAATCCTGGTCAAGTAAAACCCCAAGGTTTCTAACTGTGGAATTGGGGGCTATACTTATGCCATCCAGGGAGACTATCTGAGCAGACAGAGCATCTCTGAGGTTTTTAGGACCAAGTATAATGACCTCAGTTTTTTCTGGGTTCAAGAGGAGGTAATTAATTGTCATCCAGGTCTTGATGTCACTGATGCAGGCGTTCAGTTTCTCTATCTGGTCATTCTGGTCAGGCTTCATGGATAAATACAACTGCGTATCGTCGGCATAACAATGAAAATTAATGCTGTGTTTCCTGATTATGTTTCCTAGGGGTAACATATAAAGCGTAAACAGGATCGGTCCCAAGACTGAGCCCTGTGGGACTCCATAGTTGACTCGAGTGCACTGAGAGGAATGGCCATTTACATTAACGAACTGATACCTATCGGACAGATAGGATTTAAACCACTGGAGAGCAGATCCTCTGATCCCTATGTCCTGCTCTAATCTATGGAGTAAAATACCGTGGTCGATAGTGTCAAAGGCTGCACTGAGGTCCAACAGGACCAGAATAGAAAGTAGTCCCTTTTCTGAGGCCAATAACAAGTCATTAGAGACTCTAACTAGTGCAGTTTCCGTACTGTGGTGAGGTCTAAACCCCGACTGAAAGTCTTCAAAGTGGCTGTTGTCCTGTAGGTGGCAGTAAAGCTGCTTAACTACAACTCTTTCTAGGATTTTAGAAATAAAAGGCAGGTTTGATATCGGTCTATAGTTGGCCAAGATGCTAGGATCCAAACTGGGCTTTTTCAGAAGAGGTTTAACAACTGCATATTTAAAAGACTGTGGCACATAACCCGTTTCCAGAGAGGTATTTATCACCGTTAATATGGGATCATTAATTAGGGGAAAAGTTTCTTTAAAAAGTCTAGTGGGAATTGGGTCTAACAGACACGTTGAGGATTTGGAGGACGTAATAATTGATGTTATTTCCGCTTGATCCACAGCAGTGAAGCAGTCTAATGTTACAGAGGTTTCTATGGAGGCCTCCACTTCTACCGCTTCAGCCTGTTCTGGGCTGATAGTAGGAATAACTTGATTTAACTTATGTCTAATATTTGAGATTTTACTATCGAAGAATGTAAGAAAATCATCAGAGCTGAGAGAAACAGGAACATGTGGTTCTACTGAGCTCTGACTGCGAGTTAATTTAGCTATAGTGCTAAAAAGAAATCTTGGATTGTTTCCATTCTCTGATATTAAGGTTGAATAGTACTGGCTTCTAGCTCTACGCAGAGCTTTTTTATCATTTAATAGGCTATGTTTCCAGATATCCAGAGACTGCTCTTAACCGGAGCGGCGCCATTCTCTTTCCAACTTACGGGTTTCTTGTTTAAGAGAACGAGTTTCAGCGTTAAACCACGGTGCTACTCGGTTTTGTCTGACGAACTTAGGTTTCAAGGGGGCAACAACATCGAGTGTACTCCTGAGGGCTTGTAAGGCATCATTAACAAAGTGGTCATTTATACTAGGACTGATACTATGGGAGCTGGTCTCAGAGTATTTTCTCAGAATATCACTAAGTACTGGCTGAACTGTGTGTTTAAACTCAGACACAGAACGGTCAGTTAAGGTTCTTCTAAGCTGTTTCTTATTCACTGGGGCAGAAGGATGTTCCAGTGTAAGCTGGAAGGTAATCATAAAGTGATCAGAAATGATGGGGTTAAGAGGAAGGACACTCAGCTGGCTGATCTCTATACCATGGGTTAGAACAAGATCCAGGGTGTGCTTATGACAGTGAGTGGGTTCATTCACACTTTGGGTGAAACCAACATCATCTAATAAAGCTGCAAAAGCATTTCCTAGACAGTCACTGGGGTCATCAACATGAATATTAAAATCCCCTAATATTATAGTTTGATCAGAATCTAAGACAATAGTCGATAGGAAGTCGGAAAACTCACTTAAAAATTCTGAATATGGGCCGGGGGGGTGATAAATAATTATGAGTAAAACAGGTTTTCGAGTTTTCCTGTTTGGGTGACTTAAAGACAATATGATGTTTTCAAATGAATTATAAGCATTTTTAACTTTAGGGCTGAGAAGTAAGCTAGACTGTGATATTACTGCCAAACCACCTCCTTTACCTGAAATCCTGGATTTCTGATAGTTAGCATAAGTGGGGGGGTTGCTTCATTCAATCTAACATAGTCATCCTGATGGAGCCAAGTTTCTGTTAAGGCTTAAGACTAAGGTTGTTATCAGTAATTAACTCGTTGACTGTGAGGGACTTGGAGGAAATGGATCGAATGTTTAATAAACCGCATTTAATTACATCATAATTCTGCTTGTGAGTACTGCTGTCTGTCACTGTAAGGTTTCTATGACGTGCTCCTTTCATTTGTCTTTCAGCACATAAGCTAAGGCTCGAACCTGCTTGACTTTCCCTGCATGGGTTTTGCACCAGCACTAACCCTAAGGGAGGCTCAGAGGAGCGTTTTACACTGCTGCTCTGTGCCCGGGTCTCGTCTCTGGATTGTCAGGTTAACAGACTAAGGCTAGCAGAAATGTTTCTAGAAAGAAGAGCGGCACCGTCCCGAGTGGGATGGACGCCGTCTCTCCGCATGAGACCGGGCTTCCCCCAAAACGCGCTCCAGTTATCCACAAAACCAACGCCGTTTTCTGGGCACCATCTAGAAAGCCAGCGGTTAAATGATGAAAAGCGGCTGTACATTTCATCACTGACTAAGTTCGGCAGGGGACCAGAGAAAATTACAGTGTCGGACATCGTCTTAGCCAGTTTACACACCGAAGCTACGTTTAACTTAACCACCTCTGACTGTCTCCGTTGGGCATCATTACCGCCTGCGTGAATCACGACTCGACGGAACCTGGACTTTCTCTGAGCTAACATCCTAAGGTTCCCCTCGATGTCACCAACTCTGGCCCCCGGATAACACCTGACTGTAGCCGCTGGGAGCTCCACGTTTCTAACTTCAGAAGAGCCTATAACCAGAGTTGAGTGGGAACCTTGAGAAGGGAAAAAGGCTGCTTTGTCAAGCATGAGTCATCCTGCTAGTGTGGCTGCCAGCCATGGGAGAAGGGGAGAAAGGGAGGAGCCAAAAAGGGCCTTTTAAACCCTCCTTAATCAGGTGCTTCTGGGGCAGGCTGGGAAACCTGGAGCTGGAATAAAGAAACTGAAAAGACAAGAAAATGGTCACATAACATCCCCTCCCATAAGCATGTTGGTCACCAACATGCACAACGTTTTCGGCTACTCATGACCTGGAAAGGGCATCCGCAAGGACATTATCATGTCCTCGAATATGGCGGATGTCCAAAACGAAACCTTGCCAAAACAGGCACCACCGCATCAGACGCTGATTAGAATTTTTTATGCGTTGCAGGGCAACCAGTGGATTGTGGTCTGTGTATACCACTACTGTTTGGGTGGAGGAAACGTAGACCTCAAAGTGTTCAAGAGCCAAAATCAGTGCAAGGGCTTCTTTTTCGTTTCGGGAGAAGTAGCAAACTGGATGCTCAACTCCTGATCGATCTTGAAGAAGGACAGCTCCAGCACCAACCTCACTGGCATCCACTGCAAGTTTAAATGGCAGGTTGAAGTCAGGAGCAACAAGAACAGGGGCACACGCCATCAATGATTTCAGGTTGCTAAAGGCCACTTGACAAGCCTCAAACCACTCAAAGGAAACCTTTGGGCTGACCAATGTGGTTAGCGGAGCAGCCACAATAGCAAAGTTTTTACAGAAACCCCTATAATAACCGGCCATGCCGAGAAAACGCCTGAGGTCACATCTTGTGCTAGGAACGAAGAAGTTCACAATGGCCTCAATCTTCGCTTCGACTGGACAGACCCGTCCACAACCAACCACTTTTCCCAAATAGGTGACCGTAGCTTGTCCAAACACACACTTAGCAAGATTCAGTGTTAGATTAGCCTTAGTCAACCTCAAAAATACATCACTGAGGTGTGACAAGTGATCAAGCCAACAAGAGCTGCAAACCACAACGTCATCCAGGTAAGCTTCACAACCTGATACACCCCTTAGGACTGTGTTTATCAGCCGTTGGAATGTCGCTGGCGCGTTTCTCATGCCAAAAGCCATGACCGTATACTGACAAAAATCATCAGGGGTAGCAAAAGCTGAAATCTCACAAGCCTTTAAGTAGGTCTAGTTTTGTGACATGAGCGGCAGATCCCACACGGTCAATGCAATCATCCAAGCGGGGCAAAGGAAAACAGTCTGGCTTAGTGAATGAATTAACCTTCCTAAAATTAGTACAAAAACGTGGTGACTTGTCAGACTTTTCAACTAGGAGACAAGGAGAGCTCCATGGACTGGAGCTATGCCGAGCAATCCCATGTTGTAACATGTACGATACCTCCTGTTGCATCATCCGACACTTCTCTAGGTTTATTCCATATGGATGTTGCTTTACAGGGAGAGCGTCACCAACATCTATGTCATGCTCTAGAACACTGGTGCAAGTTGGCACGTCCGAGAAAAGCTCAAGATACCTGTGAAGGATAGCAACAATGTCAGCTTGCTTTCACAGTCCTGGCAAGTTCACATGCCCTCAGAAGTTTGCACCTGAAACTACAGACATATTGCATTAAATCTGTCTTGCAAGTGGGCTCCTCCAACCACCTCTTTTTCAATAGTTTCAAAGGGCCCCGCACTGTATGTCCAAACACTAACTCAGCTGGACTGAAACCCAGAGACTCCTGAGTTACTTCCCTAGCTGCAAAAAGTAGCAATGGGACCCCATCATCCCATTCCTTCCCAAACTCCTGACAATAAACCCTCAGCATGGTCTTTAATGGTTACTGAAAACGCTCTAAGGCCCCTCAGGACTCGGGATGATAGGCTGAAGATGTGCAGTGCTTGATAGAAAACTGCTGCAACACCTGAGAAAAAACCCTGGACATAAAGTTTATCCCCTGGTCTGTTTGAATCACACGTGGGAGTCCAAACAGTGTAAAGAACTTGACAAGGGCCTTAGACACTGCAGTGGCTGTTATTGTCTTCGAGGGAACAGCCTCAGGGAAACGTGTTGCTGTGCACATCATAGTTAGGAGGTACTGATTTCCAGACTTGGTGCAAGGAAGCGGACCCACAGAATCAACCAAGACATGTTCGAAGGGCTCTCCAATAGCCGGAATGGGATGTAAAGGAGCCCTAGGAATGGTCTGATTAGGCTTCCCCACAACCTGGCAAACATGACAGGTTTTACAGTAGCGTGTCACATCAGATTTAACACCAGTCCAATAGAAATGCCTCGTCACCCTGTCTAAAGTCTTCCTCACACCCATATGACCTGCTAAACCATGATCATGGGCAAGGCGAAGAACCTCAGTACGAAAAATGACTGGGACCACAACCTGAAAGAAACTCCCCCAGCTGTCTTCACAGGTTAGCTCAGGGGGCGTCCAATTCCTCATCAGTACTCCATTGCTGATGAAATAAGCACGGGAGAGTTTGTCAACTTCGCCCTCCGGGACAACATTATCAAACAAAGAGGATAAACTTGTATCAGTAGCCTGGGCAGCTTTAAGGTCCTCATGAGAAGGAAAATAATCACCAAAACCAAACGTGTCACATTTAGCTGAGAAGGTGTCTGACAAATCAACATGGGAGTCCATATCTTTCTCTAAGGGCTTCTTAGACATGGCTCGAGTGACAGCACACACAGGGAAAACATCCGGGTACTCCTGCTCCAACTTATCTGGCCACTCCAGCTCTGTAGGGGTGGAAGTAACCACAGGAGCGGCTAACACTCTGTCCCCAGCCAAATTGTTACCTACAATCAGAGACACACCATTTGGGCATAGCTGGACAAACAGCCACAGAAACCTTCCCAGAGACTAAAACACTATTGAGATTGATTGAGTGCAATGGGAGTGTCATAAAACCCCAAAACCCCTGCACAATGGCACAGCACTTCAACTCAGACTGTTCAGAAAAGGGAGAATTACAAACTGAAAAGCGCCACTGTCTCTCCAGATTTTGATTGGACGACTAGCCTCTTGATTCGAGTCCGGACCAAGAGATACATACCCATCCATCCAAAAGGATGAAGTGCATTCAACCCCACCTTCTGTTGATGTCCCCTTACTCACTTTTTGGCCAAGGACTGTATGGAGAAGGCCAATAGGTTTAGGCTGCTTTCTACTCAAAACAGGGCAATCAGCAATAAACTGAACAGGCTTCCTGCAGTAGAAACAGACACGTTCAGTTGTTTCAAATGACCTTGTAGAGCTACTCATGCGGGGAGGTGAACTCTGTTGATGAGTCTCTGGTCTAGACTCTCCCGATGGTCTCTGAGAGTCAAACTTATGTATTAATATAAACTCATCAGACAAAACTGAGGCTCTAGACAGAGTGGTAACTTGTCGCTCATTCAGATAAGTGCATGTAGTTGGAGGAAGACAATTTTTGAATTCCTCGAGCAAAACAAGCTGTTTGAATTCCTCTAATGACTCCACTTTCTGGGATGTGCACCATCTATTGAAGAGTGTCTCCTTCTCCTTTGCAAACTCCACATAAGACTGGTTGCCCTGTTTAATTAGCCCCCGAAACCGTTGGCGATAGGCCTCAGGAACTAACTCATATGTTTTAAAGATGGTTTTTTTTTACAATTTCATAGTCCCCACTTTCTTCCACTGTTAGAGAGGAATAGGCTTCTTGAGCTTTCCCGACCAAAACACTTTGTAGAAGTAGTGTCCATGCTTGTTTGGGCCACTTAGACATGGTAGCCACACGCTCAAAGTGTGGAAAATACTTCTCCACATCTTTTTCAGCAAATGGGGGAACCAATCTAATATGTCGGGCCACGTCAAACTCTGATTGCTTCAAGCTAATGTGCATCGAAGCCCTCCTAAATTGTAAACCTGATAGAAAACGTTCATGTTCCAACAGAATTTGCTTTTCTTTTAGCTGTATCTCCCTTTCCTGCATACTTAATTCCCTGAGTCTCACCTCCAGAGCCAAATCTGTTTAAACTGTGTCAGGTGAAATTGAAGTAGTTTACTCCAACCTCCAGTGTCAATACCATAATGTGAGGCCAAACTCAACAACTGTTCTTTAGTAAACTTCTGAAGGAGCTCCTCAGAAGGCGACTCTATGAAGTCAGTGAGGGAAGCCATGCTACCTGCTATTAGCAAACAATCAGGATGCTTTAGCAAACAAAAAAACAGCAGGCCTACTTAGAAACCACGAGCAAACCTAAAGCCCAAACTGCCACAAGAAAACACGAGCACTAATTACTGATCTCACACAGCTTATTCTCCCTAAACAAACAAAGGGGCCCCTGGTACCTGCCTGATTAAAACTAAAGCCTAAACTATCTTCTGAGGCGTACCGGGCTTGAGGTGGCTTTAAAAGCAAAGCATCAGTGACTGCTAAGGTCCTGACTTGCTTACCCCTGACAGTGACAAAATCCCCACCCAGGATAACTTCAAAAATAAAAAAGGCAAAATAACAAATGAGTGAACCGATGGCAAGTCAAACCTGCTGGAACACTCCTTATTCTAACCAGGGAACTCAAACTAAACACCCCAAACAGATGCAGAAACCAAACCGGCAGCCTATCTCACACCAAATCCCACAATAACCAACAAGGCATCACAAACCTCACACCTGGGCCAAGAGGATCCCGGACGAGCGCCCATATGTTACATCCAGGCTCAGTGGGTGCAACATAAAAGACACAACCAAGGGCTTACGGTATAAAACAACCAGGTTTATTCCCACTAATGTGGAAACACTAACAACAAATATCTGAGAAGGGAAAAGGTTGCTGTGTCAAGCATGAGTCATCCTGCTAGTGTGGCTGCCAGCCATGGCAGAAGGGGGGGAAGGGAGGAGCCAAAAAGGGCCTTTTAAACCCTCCTCAATCAGGTGCTTCTGGGGTAGGCTGGGAAACCTGGACCTGGAATAAAGAAACTGAAAAGACAAGAAAATGGTCACAAAACAATAGAAACATAAAGAGTCTAAGATATACGCTTGAATGTGACCAAAAACCAAAGAAATAAAAGCTCAGATGTAAGAATTGAACTCAAAATTACCAATAAAGCAAGTAAATCTAACACAAGAGGCAGAATCTGAATGAAAAAATAAGAAAAAAAAAAGTTCTATAATGAAGTGGAAAAGACAAAAATAGTGAACACAAAGCGACATTTCTCAGTTCAAAAGTTTATTTCGTAAAAAGGTTTGTGCCACAAGAACAAATCTGAATCCAAATGCAGCAGGTTTATTAGCTCAGCTAAAATTCTGCAAAGCTGAATCAGGGTCAGGCGGGCAGGAGTTGATAACAGGCATAAGATCATCAGAGGAGAAACGGGACGGTCAAAATCCAGAAGAGGATCAGGACAGGCGGCAGGCAAAAAAAGTCAAGGTCAGAAGACAGAAGATCAGGTCCAGATATAACGCTCGGTAACAAAGGCGGCGTAGCACAAACAATACGTCAGCTCAGTGCAGAGGTTAAGTATGCTGTGATTGTGTGGCATCCAGGAGGTGTGCGCTGGGTGTGCCGGGAGATGAAGGGCTTTAGTACTCTGGAGACCGCCGGTGACCAGAGGGAGAGACAGAGCTCTGACTTCTGACAATTTAAATATGTTTGATTCATTTTCTGACCTCAAACTAGAAGAAAAAACACAGTTTATTTCTAATCCCAAAAAGCAAAATGTTTTGCTGTGGCTGTACAAATGTATTTTTTTCTTTAATTCTGCATAATTTTACAGGGAACACTGACCTTTTTTGCTTTGCTTGATGCAACAGCAAGTTGTTGCAGGAATGTCTGAAGATGTGAAGATTACAGAAAACAATTTGAAAGCTACCTGCTCTCCTCAGCCTCCAGCAAAGACTGAGACAGTGGATGCAATAAATGCACACAGACAACCCATTTGCCTGTTTAAGGGTTTAAAACATTTTTCTCTCAAAGCAGACTGCCACTTATGATGAAAAATGATCCCTATTTATAATTTTCTCTGTTTTTATTGTTTTCTCTGTTTTTATAGCTGTGAGTCTAACATACTCACTCTTTTCATTTAAAAGATGTTCTGTCACTTAGGTCATTGTACCTTGAGTTTTGGTTACAACTGTCCTTTCGCTTGGATACAGGGTGTCTGCAGGTGAAAATGGCAAACCCTACGGTGGCCCAGAAGGCTCACAACACAACACATTAACTTTACACACAACACATGAACTTTACACACAACACATTAACTTTACACACAACACATTAACTTTACACACAACACATTAACTTAACACACAACACATTAACTTAACACACAACACATTAACTTAACACACAACACATTAACTTTACACACAACACATTGACTTTACACACAACACATTAACTTTACACACAACACATTAACTTTACACACAACACATTACCTTTACACACAACACATTAACTCACAACACAACACATTAACTCACAACACAACACATTAACTCACAACACAACACATTAACTCACAACACAACACAATAACTCACAACACAACACAATAACTTACAACACAACACATTAACTCACAACACAACAACTCACAACACAACACATTAACTCACAACACATTAACTCACAACGGAAGTAAAGCTGCAATGGAAGTGCTTTTATTCTGAAATTTCCACTGGGCTGAGTGGCTAACTGCCTAACAGAAAGTAACGTCACAGTGAGCTGTGGAGGGAGCATGTTTCTTCTACAAGAGAAGCTAGCAGCAGCGTTGCCAGATTGGGCGGTTTTGGGTGTAAATTTGCGGTCAAAAATGCATAATTTGGGCGGTTTTAGGGTCGGTTCAGCGGGTTCTTTCCCACTCATGAATATATAATAGCGGCCTACGTTAGGCCGTGTGGCTTTTGGAGTTCTACTGAAGCTCCGTGTACGGCAGAGCTTAATGGACCGGGCTCTGGACCTGTTGTTGGGGGAGTGCAACGCCCAGCCTCTTAGAAATTGTGTTCATAAAAGCCTGACAGTGCGATCTCTCCACATTTGTCGTGTCAAGTGTTGGGGACCGCGTGCGTGTGTGAGAGGAAGAGGAAGAGGGAGCGGAAGAAAGGAGAGGAGCGCGTGCAGGGACTGGGAGGGTGTGTGGGTGGGTGGGGGGTGTTGGGGACCGAGTGAGTGTGAGAGGAGGGGGCTGAAGAAAGGAGAGGAGCGGAGCACGTGCAGCGACAGAGAGGGGTGTGAGTGCAGCACGGAGGAGTGTGCGTTAACATTGTGTAGCTTCTCTTGTAGAAGAAACATGCTCCCTCCACAGCTCACTGTGACATTACTTTCTGTTAGGCAGCCACTCAGCCCAGTGGAAATTTCAGAATAAAAGCACTTCCATGCAGCTTTACTTCCGTTGTGAGTTAATGTGTTGTGTTGTGAGTTAATGTGTTGTGTTGTGAGTTATTGTGTTGTGAGTTATTGTGTTGTGAGTTAATGTGTTGTGTTGTGAGTTAATGTGTTGTGTTGTGAGTTAATGTGTTGTGTTGTGAGTTAATGTGTTGTGTTGTGAGTTAATGTGTTGTGTTGTGAGTTAATGTGTTGTGTTGTGAGTTAATGTGTTGTGTTGTGAGTTAATGTGTTGTGTTGTGAGTTAATGTGTTGTGTTGTGAGTTAATGTGTTGTGTTGTGAGTTAATGTGTTGTGTGTAAAGTTAATTTGTTGTGTTGTAAGTTAATGTGTTGTGTGTAAAGTTAATGTGTTGTGTTGTGACCCTTCTGGGCCACCGTACAAACCTCTACGGAGCACATCGGTGGCCTGCATGAAATATCCAGATCATAGACCACTCGGTGAAATCATGCGGACTGAGCAAGGGGGCCATGAGTGCACCACACGAGAGAACCGCATGCTCTTTGCATTGCAGCCTGACTGTTAGAAATGAGGAAATTAGACAATCAGAGCATAGTTTGTGTGGACATCCTACAGGTGTGCCATGGCCACTCCCATTTCTGTGCATTCAGTATAGGACCAGCACTCACACCTGGGGCATAAGGACACCATAGGAGAGTACATTATAAAGCGAGCAACTTACCATCCATCCATCCATCTTCCTCCGCTTATCCGGGACCGGGTGACGGTGGCAGCAGTCTAGATGCCCAGACTTCCCTCCCCCCAGCCACTTCCTCCAGCTCCTCTGGGGGGACCCCGAGGCGTTCCCAGGCCACCTGACAAATATAGTCTCTCCAGCGTGTCCCGGGTCTTCCCCGGGGCCTCCGCCCAGTGGGAGATGCCCGGAACACCTCTCCAGGGAGGCTCTACTCCGAGCTCTCCGTGGGTGAACCTGCTCCTCCCCCTATCTCTAAGGGAGCGCCCAGCCACCCTACAGAGGAAACTCATTTCAGCCGCTTGTATTTGGGACCTCGTGCTTTCGGTCATGACCCAGGGCTCATGATCGACCTGTAAATTGACAGCTTTGCTTTTTGGCTCAGCTCTTCTACATCACAACGGACCGATACAGCGTAGAGGTAAGATCTTAAGCCCGAGCCCGAGTCAGAACCCAACCCGACCCGAAATTCGGGCCGGGCTTCTCTCTCGCTGACTTTTTTAATAAATATATTTTAATGACTGCTTGGGTACGAGGGTTGTCTGTGCTGAGGAAGGATGAGCTCATTTTTTAAACATTCATCGGTTTCCTCTGGGAAAAGATCTCAGAGAAACAATTCAGGTGAAATGAACCACATCTTATAATCTATTTCAAATCCAGACTGCGAGGATCAGTTTTTTGGTTTAACTGCTCTCTCCACTGCTGTGCTCCCCACCTCTTTGTTCATCTCTATGGTTACATGGTTTTTTGGGACTCTTCTTTAGTTTCACTTTGTGAACCACGGACGGTGGTGAAAAGTCTGGAAACAGCTGCTTCCATGCTGATCAATGCCTGATAGTTTTTAAAACATCTGACACATAAACCCCTAGTCTGTCTCCATTTCTAAAGGTTTGTCTGTTATCTCAGCCAGTTCCACTGAAGTAAATGCTGATAGGTTATCTCGTCAGATATGTCTCCATTATTCAGGGCCTGCTGTTGTACCACGCAGATTCTTGTCTCCACAGTTTTGTTTCTTGTGCGATCAGAGCTGCTGCAGAAGGAAGTTGGATGACAACCATGGCAGCGCATTAACCAGAGCAGAAGAAGGGATCCGTGGACTGACTGAGATCTTGGAAAAGGAGCGATTCATCCGTCAGGTCTGCAGAGGATTTAGAGCTCCTGCTCTGTGTGCACCTCAGCGGATTATGCATGGCCCAAGGTCTCAGGGACTTTAATATGGCTGACTGAGGTTGTCTTTTCATTTCATGTTGTTGACCTTCCACATCAACTCCTGCACATAGTTAAAGCGCAGATGTTGCAGACAAGAAGTATTCAGACCGAACACAAGTTTTGCTGTATGCAAGTAAATCCAGTAAATACTGTGTCTTTGCTGGTTTTCATGTATTCATTATTGATGGTTGGTCTCTAAAAGTCTAAATCCTACATTAAATTGCTTCTGATTGATTTTTTTCATCATCTTAGGTGTTTGTATTTTATTAAAGCTTCTCTTATTGCATATCTTGTTAAATTTACTTGTATTTTGTATTTCAATGGAGGCAAATATCCTGGAAAACCTGGAATATTTGAAAACGTTCACGGATTTGAAGGACCAAAAGTCATAGGTGGAAAAAGCTGAAAGAGCTGAACATTCTAATAGTTAATAGTTGGGCAGGCCGTGGTGCAGCGGTAGGGCAGTCGACCCATGATCGTAAGATTGCAAGTTTGATTCCCGCTTTGCACGCCAATGAGTCGAAGTGTCCTTGGGCAAGACACTGAACCCCAGCTTGCCTCTGGTGGTAGGCGGGCGCCTGTGTTTGGCAGCAGAGCGGCCACCAGGGTGTGAATGTGTGTGTGACTGGGTGAATGCGTCTGTGACTGGAAAGCGCTTTGTCCTTGTAGGAAGAAAGGCGCTATATAAGTATACGCCATTTACCATTTAAATGGTTACAATAGCTGAGAAATTGTAGGAGATAAGCAGAAAAAAGTGGTAGAAATACTAGGGGAGATACTTGTGGAGCAGGAAGTAATAAAGATTAGTGAGGGTGAAATTGACGAGGATGAAGAGTGGAGAGGTACTTGGTTCTGATGATGTACCTATGGAGGTAAGTGTCTACGAGAGTAGGGAGTAGAGTTTTTGACTGGCTGGTTCAACAGGATCTTAGATGGTGAGAAGATGTCTGAGAAATTTTTGATTTGATTTTTTGATTTGAAATGGTTTATTTATTTAGGAATGAGGAGAACTGTGACGGTTCCCCTTTTTAAGAATAAGGGAAATGTGCAGAGTTGTTGAGAGGCTTTGAGGTGTTGAGGGATGCTGAAGCTCAACTGTCTACCTTTATTCTCTTTTCTTTTTGTTTTTTTTTCATCTCTTCTTGCAGCGATAGATAAACCTAAATCAGTGAGAGAGTTTGTTCTATCCTGACTTCTCTCTGACTCAAAGAAAACAGATTGTTGAGAGTTTTCACCCCAAGACTCCACGGACCCTTCCACGCTTCACACTTGGGTTTTATTTTAGTTTGTGGAGCACAAGTGTTTGTTGTAAAATACATTGGTGCAGTAAAAACAAGAACAGATGTGTGGCGATGCAGCATGATGTCGTTCTTGTAGGTTGAATTACAAATGTCATTTCCACACGTGACACATTCACATTTTGCAATGGATAGATCAAACAGTGTTTTTCAAAACATATTTACTGTCTGAAACCAAAAACCAAGAACCAGCATAAGCAGCATATAGATCCCGTGACTTCTGGGAAAGTATCTCTGATGGAGTTCAAGCAGATTCATGAAAAATGATTTTAAAAATGTTCCCAAAGGACTTTGTGTCAGCCTTTGCATTATCCATAATAAAGTATAGCCTTTAGACCTCCAAAGGCTTATCACAATATGACAGTGTCCTTAACTAGGGGTAAAATAATGTTCATTGGACCGTTTGTCTCCTCAATATTGCTTCTAGTCTTTTGACTAGATCCTAGAATTTTATTTGGGACAGAAAATTGTCATGAATGTTGATCCCTGCTGTATCTGTCTCAGCCACCTTTGAAATGACAACACAGTCTGAATCCTCCATGTTTCAAACATGTTTTTTATTCATTCATCTTCTGCTGTTTTTTTTCCTTTCGGGGTCACGGGGCTGCTGGAGCCTATCCCAGCCACTTGTGGGAGAAGGCAGGGGACACCCTGGACAGTTCGTCAGTCTGTCGCAGGGCCACAATCACACACCAGTTCACACTCACACCTATGGACAATTTACAGTTGCCAATTAACCTATGAAGCATGTTTTGGACAGTGGGAGGAAGCCAGAGTCCCTGGAGAAAACCCATGCATGCACGGAGAGAACATGCTTACTCCACACAGAAAGGCCCCAGTTCAAGTCCCCCAGCCGGGACCTGAACTGGGGCCTTCTTGCTGTGAGGCAAGAGCGCTGACCACTGTCCCACCGTGCAGCCCATCTGCACATTTTTAAACATCAATTCAATTCAATTTTATTTTTTATAGCCCAATTTCACAACAACAGTCGTCTCAATGGGCTTCGAACCGGTAATTGTAAAGTGAACATACAATCAAAAAGGACCATAAATGCATAGAATTCAATAGGATAATACTAAATTTTAACTAAACAGACTAAACTAAACTGGACATCCCTGCCCCTTAGACCCCCCTTCTCAGTAAGGAAAAACTTCTAAAAAAAAAAACGAAATCCAGAAGAAACCTCAGGGGAGTCCACATGAAGGAGGGATCCTCTGCCAGGATGGACAGGAGATTACCAGAACTCATTAATAAGAATTAACTTATCTAACATATATACAGGACATATATATATATACATATTTAAAGTCCAGCAAATGATCTTCATCCACTTGAAGTTGGGGGAAGGCTGGGGGCACGAGACAGGATCCACAGCCAGGTGTAGAAGCACTAGTAGAGGCAAACCAGAGACGAGGTACACGAGGGCTGCTGCTCTCCCTAATTACCTGGGATTCCAACACCTGGTTAATGTGTTCCTTCATAATCTGAAGGAGGGATGCGCCGGCAGCGTTGCCTAACCGGGACATCATCCAGCAGGGGAATCTGGTGGGTGATTAGCTCTGTACAGCCCAAAATCACCCTCATGTGCTGCAAAGACAGACGCATAGCGTCCCAGAAGCTCTGTGACCTTTCTCTGCTCCTCCGCAGATGGAGGGGATAGGTCAGGCTGATCCGGGGGTACCATTTCTGCATGCTGGGTGGCAACCTCGGACACCTCAGTGACTCCACTTGGTAAACTCACCACATTAGCTGGAACCAAGGTGCCCATTGCGGTGCGTGGATGAAGTCGCACCCCTGTGGATCCCACATTAATAATGGGGACATAGGCTGTTCCTCTCGCCACCTTGATTAACGCAGAGGACACCAGTAGGCCAGCAATCCAGAGGTTCGAGTAACATGGTGGGTTCTGCACACTGCTCAGAGCAAGTGGCAGCAACAAATTAATTTCATTGCCCCATCAAAAATCCAATGAGCCCTCTGGCAACGCACCCTGACCGTAAAATAGCGAACAAGTTCGCTTTTCAGGCAGCCAAACGCTACAGTCCCCCCCCCAGGGCGGTAGTTAATTAACTCACCTGTTCAGTGTTCTATTTAAGTCCAGGTGTGCAGCCGTTCATTCTCTTTCTTACCGCAGCGCTGCATTCGTCGCCCCACCCTCCTCCCTATCCGGCTTCCACCTGTGGGCTCCGTTCGGGGTTTTTTACCCCAAAGTTTATAATAATAATAATGGATTGGATTTATCTGCGCTTTATGGAAATTATCTCATGGAATTGTACGGAGCCTTATGCCAATCAAAGTTTATGAATGCCAACTAAGATGTAAATTAAGTATGTGAAAATAAATGTATTCTACTGCAAGAGTTTGTCTGATTGAAATGTTTTTGGAGGGCCCGGGTCATCCACCTGATGACACTGTAGCAATGCCACCACAATGGGATTTGGGGCTCCAGAAACCTCTGGTGATCCAAACAGGGCCTGGCCATGCTGACTGAAAACTGTAGCACCGGCAAATGATATTCATCCCTAGAATGCCTGAAGCCCTGGAACCACTATCCCCAGGAAGGTCCTTCACTACCAATACCCCACATTGTGGCATGGACTTGCCACAGAGCTTAACCTCCAGCTCTAAATAGCCAATGTAGGAGATTGAGAGTCCATTGGCAGCTCGTAACTGCAACCAATTGTACGATTGGAGCCTTTCAAGCCCCCAAGAACCAAAATGCTCCTGGAAAAGACCTTCAGTGATGGTGGACACCATTGAACCAGTATCCACTAAACAAGGCACAGAACTACCCCCATGATTACATTCAGGTAGGGGCAGGACGACATAAGTTTTGGCATCTCTACATGGTCACCTGAAGCCACACCTGAGCCACCCACTGCACCCCCTGAGTTTTGGCTCTGCAACTCGGCGGGCACTAGTTTTCCGCCCATGGACCAGATTGGGTCGGCCTATCCGGCTTCCAGACTGGCTTGACCACCCGGACAGCATCACAGTCCCGTGCGTAGTGTCCAAGCTGTTGACACTGCCTATACCTTACCTGGCTACGGGTTGAAGGGTGGGTGTTGTTGGAGTTCTGCAGGAGGGAGAGGTTTTGGGTGAGCTGACTGATCTGCTGTTGTTCCAGTTTCAACATCCCCATAATGTCATTTAATGCAGACTCCTTGGGCTGGTCTGGCACCATCTGGGTACTCCTGACACCATATTGGATAGACAGCCCTGAGGGGACAGAATGACTTCAGTTTCTTCTGTCACCTGGCAGCCCTTCACGCTCCCACCTGATTACCTCCCCCCTGACCTCCAGCATTGTAGTGGTGGGCTATCTCTGAGCGAACTGCTTCAGCTCCCGACGCAAGTTACCATCCAAAGCACGTTCGATAAATTGGTCACGCAACAAAACTTCTGCATTTGGAACTTCATTAGGTGCGCGTGCCTTAACAGAAGCCATCTGGCTTATTAGAGCCAAGAAAAATTCCTGCAGGGTTTCACCCTCCTGATGCCGTCGTGAGAAGAAAGCTTCCTGTAAAGCCACGTATGACTCTGTGCAGCCATAGAGTTAATGTCAGACGGCTAGAATTTTAACAGGATCCTCTCGCTCACAGCAGGGGCGGAACTTCATCTCCTCACGTGCTTCTCCTTCTAGGTGATCAGATAAGTCCAAGCATCGTGCCCTCATACAAGCCTGCACTTCTTCGAGCCATTCTGCTAGGCTTATGCCTGTTATCCCCCTAAACATGGGGCATTTCCTCTAGGAACATATCAACCTCTCCACTACAGAGGCAGAGGTGGGGGTCATTGGTGCCGCAGTTGAGGTGGATGCATTGCCAGGACCAGGCAAAGCTACATCTGGCTCCTGCCGCAACCTCTCATTTTCAACAGTTAAGTGGGCCACCAACTCCCTTAATTGTTGAAGCTGTTTGTAGCACCTTTGTCGCCGGAAGCTACCAATTGATATGAATAAGCAACTAAATGGCTAATGGGCTAGGGATCAGAAGTCTAGTTATCGTCTCAAGGAGGGAGGGGCAGGAGACTGGAATTGTTCATGGATTAGTAGCACCTTTAATGACTTGTACAGATGATTTACAGTGATAAATAGTGAAACATAGAATGGCCATTCAAACATATATATACAAAAGCACTTCAAGAAGTAAACACATCAGCATTACTATACTCTTGTTAAGATAGCCTTTGTCAGAGGGGAAGAGTCCAGTTTCTCTTTAACTGCACCACACAGGGAGAAAATGTTCAAAGAAGACTCGCCCACCGTTCAGAGGATATCCATAGCGGCTCAAGGAAGCCGTTGCGGTGGGGAGAGTCAAATGAAGGTCTGTCGAACCGTTCAGGGAAACAGCAGAAAACTGTGCTTTGACTTATGAGGGAAAGACAAGAAGAAACAAAAACCCTCTACCGGCCCGGAGGGAGGACGCGGCTCTTCTTAGTGTTCAGATTCCAAGGTCTAGCTCGCCACCTGGACCCGGCCTGGATAACAGGACCAAAGCCACAGGAAATCGCGTGTTAACACGTCAAAAACAATATAAAACATCATAACATATAGTGTGCACACAAAAATCATAAACACAGCACTAGCTGTGCTACATTCATGTAAAGACAAAGACAAAACATTAAACATATTAACATAACATATACCCATACTGAATGTACAATATTCGGGTCATACTATGAGTCATTATGCTTGGATATGATAGGTAACATTTAACGTTAACCACATCTGATACACAGTAGCAGCTAAAGCTACGTTAGCAAACAAATAGACAACTCACCAGATTCCGCCAACCACATATTACCAACGCTTTTATGTATGGTGGAACTGTGGACCGGATAGAGGGCTCCTATGACAACATTTTACCACATTAATCACTTAGCGGAAAATGGTGGTTAACGAGATGTAAATTCCGACCGATACCGTACCGCTCATGTAGCTTCCCCGCCGCGTCTTAAACCATTGATTCCCTGCACCCTAATAAGCGTACGCGACTGGTCGCGCCGTATCACGTGATGTCCTGATGACACGAGAAGCTTGGCCGTGATTGGCCAACTAGCCCACGTGAGGGAGTGACGTCGAAGGGGAAACAGAAGGTGACGAGAAATGCGCAGAAAGGAAACTAACAGACGGTTAAGGCAAAACAAAGTAGGTAAAACCACCTGGGCTACACCCACCCCCCTTAAAGTCCATGCCGCTCCGGTGCATGCTAGATGACGTCGACGTGGCCATAGGGGCTGGGCGCAGGTGTATGGAAAGCATCAGCCAGACTATGCAAAAGCGTCTGCACCACAGAAACAAGCGGCTGACCCAAAGCGGAATACTGCAAACGGGCAGGCTGGTGTCTGATCCTTGTGGGTCGCTGAACGGGCCCACTGGATGCCAGCCTGGCATCCTCACTTGTACTGTCTGGAACAGAGGCGGGAGCTATAGCTAAATCAGGCTCAGCAACTGCCGAAAAGGGTGATGTCCCTGCCAGGTGACCATCCTGGACAGAATCAGTGGGGCTTTCACTGGGTCCCGATTCCTCTTCAAGCTCCCCAGAGGCATTAGAGACATCCTCCTGCTCCCCCCCATGGAATGAAGGAGGTTCAAAGGCAACAGCCTCCTCAGGTGACCCTCTAACTGGCAAATCCCCCTCAGGTAGGAAGGCAGAGTCAGGCATTGCAGCATTACCGGTTGCTGGTGTGATCGGACGAGTGCCAGTGACATAAAATGTCTCAGGCTGGGGGGATGACACATAAGGAACTCTCCCCTCTTCCTCATCGCTTCGATACCCATCCATAACCCCATCAAACTTTCCCCGACTCCGGGTTCGGGGTCGGCTCACAACAGCAACAGGCGACACACATGGTTCCTCAGGTAAAAACCCACACGGAAGTAGGAGATCTCTGTGGAGGGTCCTGGTTCGACCTGAAGGATCCGTTTCAGGTCGCACAGTGTAGACAGGAAGATCTCCAACCTGATCCACAACAACATAAACACACTCCTCCCATACGTCCTTTAGCTTGTGTTTACCCCGAGAGCGCACATTTCGGACGAGCACTCGATCCCCCGCCTCAAGGAGAGATGGTCTGACCCGTCGATCAAAGCGGTCTTTGTTCCTAACAGCTGATTTTGCTGCTGATTTGGAGGCCAGCAGGTAACTCTCTTCGAGCCGAGAGCGCAGATTCTGCACATATTGGGAGTGCGAGGTTGATGGCGTGTCGCGAACGGGAAGGCCGAAGGCTAAGTCAATGGGCAACCGTGGAGAGCGACCAAACATGAGTTCATAAGGAGTGTAGCCAGTGACTTCATTTCTGGTGCAGTTGTAGGCATGCACCAGCGGCTTAACATACTCCTTCCACCTCCTCTTCTGCTCTGGCTCCAGAGTACCAAGCATGCTCAACAATGTCCGATTGAACCTCTCTACAGGGTTCCCACGAGGATGGTATGGCGTGGTCCGTGATTTCTCTATGCCAGCAATGACGCAGAGTTCTTTAATAAGGTGGGATTCAAAGTCTGGACCTTAATCAGTGTGCAGACGCTCTGGAACGCCGTAGTGCACAATAAAGTTCTCCCATAGACACTTAGCAACAGTCTTTGCTCTTTGATTAGCAGTTGGAATAGCTATGGCATACTTTGTGAAATGATCTGTTAGGACCAGAATGTCTTTGGTGTTACTTAGGTCCGGCTCAAGCGACAAAAAGTCCATGCACAATAGTTCTAACGGACGACTGGTTCTGATATTTACCAGAGGTGCGGCTCGTTCTGGTGGTGCCTTCCGTCGAATGCAGCGGTTGCAGGTCTTTATTTTCTGCTCCACATCGGCTGCCATTCGTGGCCAGAAGAATCGTGATCGCACTAGGTCAAGGGTCCTCTCGATCCCCGGATGGCCCATATCGTCATGGAGGCTGGTAAGGACCATGGGTCGCGACTCCTCCGGTAACACTAGCTGAAACGAGGCACGTTCTCCGTCCAGTCGTTTCCGGTACAGGAGGCCATCTTGGAGCTCGAGTCGGTTCCACTCCCTTAACAAAAGAGAAACGTCAGGCAATTCTTTTCGGACAGTAGGAGGAACTTTCTCACCAGTCTCGAGTTGGTGGATTATCTCTTGTAGGTTGGGATCTTCCCTCTGCTTCTCCCGGAGGTCAGAGTGGGACAGTGAAGACACAACTGGTAGCCCTAGAGGAAACTCGTCCACGTAGCTGTCAGGAATGGCTGTGATGGACGCGCTCAATGACTCAACCATGGTGACGCAGTTGGATGGAGAATCTCTCAACAGACTACTGTGACAAATAGCAGCCACAGCGTCTGAATCAAGCTGAACTGCAGTGCCTACATGGTCACGGGTGAACTGTTTGACCATGTCCCACTCTCTCTGGCCATACACATCAGATGGTTGCTGAAGGGGCTTACGGGAGAGAAAATCAGCATCTTTATTCCTATGCCCTGCTCGATACTGGAGCTTGAAATCATACGTAGACAGTGCAGCAAGCCATCTATGACTGGCTGCATCGAGCCTGGCAGACGTCAAGATGTATGTCAGGGGATTATTGTCCGTGATCACCATGAAGCTGGAGCCATACAAATAATCATGGAATTTTTCAGTGACGCTCCACTTCAACGCCAGAAATTCCAGTTTATGAGCTGGATATCGGGACTCACTTGCAGACAGCCCCCGGCTGGCATACGCTATAACGCGTAACTGTCCGTTTTGCTCCTGATATAGTGCAGCCCCAAGGCCTATGGTGCTGGCGTCGGTGTGCAGGACGTAGGTTTTCTTGGGATTGGCAAATCCAAGCACCGGTGCTGTTGTAAGTCGGTCAATCAGTGTTTCGAAGGCGTGTTGGCACTCAGATGTCCAACGTTCATTGAATGGTTGTTTAGCGTGACTAGGCGAAGGAGCGGATTCCTTAGGCTGATGGTGCTTCAAGCTATGGCCCCTAGTCAAGTCGTTTAGGGGTTTAGCAATAGCAGCATAGCCCTGGATAAATCTCCGATAATAACCAGCAAACCCTAGAAACGATCTTAATTCCTTTAATGTTTGCGGAATTGGCCAGGATTTGAGAGCATCTATCTTCTCTGGATCAGTCTCCACACCCCGCTCGGAAACAATATGACCGAGATAGCGCACAGAAGTTTGAAAGAGCTTGCACTTCTCAAGGGATAACTTCAGGCCATAATCTTTCAGGCGGTGAAGTACCCTCATGAGACGGTCTTCATGTTCTTCGAGGGTGTCGGAGAAGATGATAAGATCGTCCAGGAAAACGAGGACTTCTTTCAGGTGAAGGTCTCCCATACACCTCTCCATAAGCCGTTGGAACGTGCTGGGCGCATTGGTGACACCCTGCGGCATCCGGTTGAATTCCCAGAAGCCAAGTGGAGTCACAAAAGCCGTCTTAGGTTTATCTTCCTCCGCCATTTCGATCTGATAGTATCCTGACTTGAGGTCAAGGACACTGAACCAGCGGGAACCTGTGAGTGCTGAAAATGACTCTTCCAAATTTGGGAGTGCGTAAGCGTCTTTAATAGTGTGGAGGTTCAGCTTACGGTAATCAATACACAGCCTCACATCTCCGTTCTTCTTTCGGACTACCACAATGGGTGACGAAAAAGGGGATTCTGATTCTCTTATGACTCCTGCCTCCAACAGGTCACACAGATGGTTGCGGACAGCCTCGATGTCCCGAGGATGAATCGGTCTAGCCCGATGTTTAAATGGAGTCTCGTCGTGAAGGCGGATATGATGTTTGACTTTATCCGTTCGACCGAAGTCAAGGTCATGATGCGAGAATACCTCAGGAATCTGCTTCAGCTTAGCGATGACTCGGTCTTTCCACTCAGATGGTATTGGAGAATCTCCGAAATCAAATTTCAGCTGATCAGGTTCCTGGTTTACGTTGATGGAAACACGCTGAGACAGGACCAATGGAGATACGGTGAACTCTGCAAGGGTAGACAGTGGCATGAGTGTAATTGCTTTCTCTGATTCATTAGTAATTATAGTTGGAAGCTTGTAAGGTGAGTGAGTTGGTAATGTTACCAAACAGCTCTTCACACAAAGTCCTCCAGGTAGTGGTGTGGCTGGTTGCTCCAATAAAACGCTCTTACCAATGGGTGGAGGATAAGCACGGATAAGACCTTCCACAACCATGGTGTGGCCAGCTGGAATTAGGACGGGCGTCTTACCGGCCAATGTCACCACATTGTCGCTGGCCCCTTGAGTTCTCTGGCTCTGGAGCTGCAGTAACTCAAGCAGTGCTTTATAACCACTCTGAGATGGTGTGTAGTCTGAGTACTCACTCTTCCGATGCTGCTCGTAAAGCGGCTCCAAGGTGTTCATCCCTATCAGGATCTGGGAGTGACCCCCTGGTCTGACATCGGGAACGATCAAGGCAAGGGTGTGTACGCCAACATCTACACCAACAAAGTCTTTTGGAAAAACAACTGTTATCTCAATATACCCTAAATATGGTACCTCTTGTCCAGCAGCTCCCTCAACCTGTAGCAGTTCATGTATTGGTTTCACCGGCTGGGCTGAGAAATGCTGGTTATAACATGAGACAGGTATGGTCGTGACTTGGGATCCAGTGTCTAGCAAACACCAGAACGGGATACCAGCGATGGTAACTTGGGCTGTACATCTGGATCCAATCAACCCTCTCGGCAGACGAGTCTTTTCAGTTGAAGTGGAATGCGACGCTGTGCGGCATTTCACTTTAGACTGCTTATCGGGACATGGTTGGTCCTCCGCAGTTCCTGTTTGTCCCTCAACAGGAACTCGCACTAGTTTAAAGACGAGTTTCTGTGGGGTTTTTGCTGCCGCTTCTGCTTTTCTGAAAACTGTTTCTTTTTCATAGCCACGAGCGTTGGATTGGGATCGTTGTTGCAGTCGGGTCTTATATGTCCATCTTCACCGCAGTTGTAGCAGTAACCTGGCTTAGGCCCTGCGGATGATGATTTGTGGGGGGTGCGGATCGGCTTACTGTTTTTGGCAGGAATAGACTGGTAGGTTGCAGATTGGTTTCGGCTGGTTCGTCCGGCTGTAAGAGTCCGTAGCTGCTTCTGTATGTCAGCTAGTTGCTGGGCAAGCTGTTGCGTGATGTTGGTTAGTGCGTCAACCTTTTCTTCTTCAGGAGTGTGGGTGTAGGCGTATTGAGCAAGCGCCCCGGCCCTGGCTTTTGAACCGAGGTGCTGCTTCATACGCTGAGCTTTGGAAGCTTCTCTGTCTTCCTCAGTTCGGAGCAACAACAAGAAGTCAGAAAAAGATGGTGGACTAGACTTGCGTTGTTTTAATTGCAGTTCGGAAATAAGATTGTTGTCCCAACACCCACGACAAAACTGGTTAAGAAGGTGTCGATCCACATCAGTGGCTTTCACTCCTCCCCTCTTCAAAGCTGCAACGAGTGCAATTTGTAATCGTTGCAAATACGCAGATGGTTTCTCACCAGCGTCCTGAAACAGCTCCATGAACTTGGCATACAGCTCATCTCCATCCTGCACAGCTCCATAGGCAGAGTCCAGGATCTGCAAATAGACTTTGGGTAAGGTGTCTGGCTTTAGATGTTTTACCATGTCTGCCGCTGGTGGGAAAAGGCTTTCAACCAGTCTTCTGGATCTTTGCAGATCAGAAATTGCCGGATCCTGAAGAAGCAGATCGATACTGGAGCGCCATGTCTCATAGTCCGTTTCGTGTGGTGGTCTTGGAGCTCGGCCTGAGAAGGATCGAAGTCTCACAGCAGAGAGATGTATAGCGTTGTCATCATTTTTCATTATGTGTTCAACTACATAACGCTGAACTGTAGGGGGATTCAGATCAGGCATAGGTGGAGTTCCAGACAGCATACCATAATCAGAACGGCTCTGTGATGGTTCCTTCTTTACATCCTGCTTTTCTGCGACTGTTGCACCTTGTGGCCTGAAGGGGATGGTGTTGGGCACCTGCAATGATGCAGCAGCGGGAGGTGAAGATGTCGCACGATCACTTGCTTCTGGCTGGGGCTCCCCAGGTGGTGGTTGACTGAGCTCCCTGATGGACTGGCCTAGCAGAGACATCACCCCTCTGAGGACCTCTGCGTAGTCCTGTCCTGTAATTTTAGCCATATGTTGTAATTCATTCAAATACGTATGAGTCTTAACCGTCCCTTCTAATTCTGAACACTCCGCAGACAGATCACAAATGTCATATGTCACCCTTTCACCTTCACATCTGTGCGTATAAGTGTATGGCAAAATCTTTCTCAATTCGGTCAGTGCACTTCCTGACTCAAACTCAACAACAATTGTGTCTGAGAAAACGGAGTCAGGTTCAATAATGGGTTCAACCTTAGAAATTTTCCCATACTGGCCAAGAAAGTCAATGACCCCATCATCTGCTTCCGCACTCACACTATGTTTAACAACCACAGAGTTGGGAATCTTTAAGCCATGTTTCATCAGCACATCCATGTTTATGAAAGGGGGGGGGAAATTGAAATGCTACTTCACCATAAACAATACCCAGTCCTGCTCACACTGCCCTCCTAGCTAGCTCGCCAAATTATATGTAGCACCTTTGTCGCCGGAAGCTACCAATTGATATGAATAAGCAACTAAATGGCTAATGGGCTAGGGATCAGAAGTCTAGTTATCGTCTCAAGGAGGGAGGGGCAGGAGACTGGAATTGTTCATGGATTAGTAGCACCTTTAATGACTTGTACAGATGATTTACAGTGATAAATAGTGAAACATAGAATGGCCATTCAAACATATATATACAAAAGCACTTCAAGAAGTAAACACATCAGCATTACTATACTCTTGTTAAGATAGCCTTTGTCAGAGGGGAAGAGTCCAGTTTCTCTTTAACTGCACCACACAGGGAGAAAATGTTCAAAGAAGACTCGCCCACCGTTCAGAGGATATCCATAGCGGCTCAAGGAAGCCGTTGCGGTGGGGAGAGTCAAATGAAGGTCTGTCGAACCGTTCAGGGAAACAGCAGAAAACTGTGCTTTGACTTATGAGGGAAAGACAAGAAGAAACAAAAACCCTCTACCGGCCCGGAGGGAGGACGCGGCTCTTCTTAGTGTTCAGATTCCAAGGTCTAGCTCGCCACCTGGACCCGGCCTGGATAACAGGACCAAAGCCACAGGAAATCGCGTGTTAACACGTCAAAAACAATATAAAACATCATAACATATAGTGTGCACACAAAAATCATAAACACAGCATATTAACATAACATATACCCATACTGAATGTACAATATTCGGGTCATACTATGAGTCATTATGCTTGGATATGATAGGTAACATTTAACGTTAACCACATCTGATACACAGTAGCAGCTAAAGCTACGTTAGCAAACAAATAGACAACTCACCAGATTCCGCCAATCACATATTACCAACGCTTTTATGTATGGTGGAACTGTGGACCGGATAGAGGGCTCCTATGACAACATTTTACCACATTAATCACTTAGCGGAAAATGGTGGTTAACGAGATGTAAATTCCGACCGATACCGTACCGCTCATGTAGCTTCCCCGCCGCGTCTTAAACCATTGATTCCCTGCACCCTAATAAGCGTACGCGACTGGTCGCGCCGTATCACGTGATGTCCTGATGACACGAGAAGCTTGGCCGTGATTGGCCAACTAGCCCACGTGAGGGAGTGACGTCGAAGGGGAAACAGAAGGTGACGAGAAATGCGCAGAAAGGAAACTAACAGACGGTTAAGGCAAAACAAAGTAGGTAAAACCACCTGGGCTACATGTTCCTCCATCATACAAATACAAAAACAGTGTGAAACAGCAACCAGAGACCTTCAAAGTACAACACTAAAAATGACTGGGCAACCCTTAAGCCCACTCCTGCTTTGTTTGGCTTAAGTAAAAGAATAATAGAGAATAGACAGTTAAAACAATACAAAAAAAAAGCTAAAGTAAAACTTGGAACACACGTCTTGGCCAGACACTTTAAGGGATCCTGCCGACAACGCCACCTGTGCAAGTGGTTTGACAGACAAAAGGGATGCAACAACGCTACCCCGGGACAAGGTCTGAGGAACCTTAAGGCGCTTCAACCCAGACGCAAAGATTACTTTTCAAAATGAGGCCAAGACGTGGTACCAATTTGAACACAATTTTTTTTACACTAAAATGTCTTAAAAACAATGGACTCAATCATACTGGGGAGGGAGTAATGGGGGAGGAGACCCTCCAAGGGCCGAGGCTTACCAACGGAGCGCTGGGCGGACCCACATGGAGTAGATTGGCAACCAAATAAAAAAATAAAAATAAAAATAGCAAAGAGGGGTTGACATCACTCTGTTGGCTGCAGCAGAGGCTAAGAAGATGAATGTCCGGGCTCAGAGTGCGGCCTGAAGCCCACTGGCAGGAGCTGGAGAACCGAGGCCTAGACCTAGCAGCCCACTGGCTGAAGCAAGGTGCAACTGCTGAGTGATTAAAAATCAGGAAAGCCAAACAAAAACAGCAGTGTGCCTCTGCTGCCCCTGAGCAGTGAGGAGACACTCATCCACGTCTTAAGCTCACTGGGCGTCGTGGGGAGCCCCGGATGCCAGAGCTCTTTTCTTTTTCAGCTAAAGAACACAATTTGTTTAAAAAAAAACCCAAAGCAGATTCACCGGGAGACGGCACCACCACACTTACCAGGAAGCACAGAGGGTTAGCCACCAGGAAATGGGCGGGGTTTGAGCACCAGACACCAAGTGCTCAAGTGTTGGGCCAAACCATTATGAAACTGCTCCCAGGTAGTCAGGGGGATTGCCTGCAGCTGTGCAGCATCATCCTGCTACAGTAAGTTTAAAATAAGCAACATGCACAGGGAGAATATGCAAACTCCACACAGAAAGGTCCCCCATTGGTGTTCTGGTTCAGGTCCCCCATCTGGGACTTGAAGTTCAAAATGAGAAACTTAAAGTTTAGTTAGTGCATTCTGTCACTTTGATTTTAAAAAAACTCAAAAATGATCCATAAAATGAATGACCATGGGAGTGTTTCAGGTGGGCAACTCGAGCAGTGCGTTCACCTGGTTACTCCTCCCTTCTTTTTAATCAACTCACCTGTTCCACCTCCTAATTAAGTTCCAGGTGTGCGGTCCATTCCTTCTCTTCCATTTCCGTGAGCTCTGCGTTCGTCACCCCACCCTCTTCCCCGGTGTCCACCTGTGAGCTCTGTTAGGGGTAGTTTAATACCAAAAAGTTTTCTATGGAGATCTTTGTTTTATGTAACTGAACGGCGCCTTATGCCAACTAAAAGAAATTTGGAAATACATTTTCTTTACTGAATGAGTTGTCTGACTGAAACTATTTTTACAGTCCCCTTGACACTGAAACCTTTAATGTTTTGTTTGAAAACTGCAGCCAGCTGTACTTCTGAAGTGTTGTGTTGATGCTTTGCTGGTGGGGCTGCACATTTCCTGTCAGCCTCAGAAAAACAGACACCCATAATATTAGTGCTTTTCTGCTCCAGTTTTTAATAAATTGGACCTGATGTCAGAATGAAGCTTGTATAAGTGCACACTTGCAATTTTACTACTTAAATATGTTAGAGGCTGAAATAAAATAAAGTAAGGTCTCTGCATGAAATGCACTTTATTGTTTTTTCCAAAGTGATTTTGGGAAAATCTGCTATCTAATCCTTTCTGCCTTTTCCCTGGCTTACAAAGCTTAGATAACTTGGGCTTGTTTGATGGGGGGTTATTAGAATTGAGCAACAAACAGCAAAAATCCCTCCAAACATTCGGAACATCAGTTCAAATTACGTCCTCTCTCATGGAGGCCTTCTTTCAAACAGTAACCCTCACATCCAGGAGCCTGCAATTAGCAAAAAAGAACTGCACAAAGACAGAGAATACAAGGAACAATCAATCCATCTGTTCCGTCGTCCATCTATCCACTGACATTAAAAAGAGAAGGACTTTGCCACTGGATTCACATATTGGTTCAGTTAGAGACAAAGACTCAGGAGAACAATTAACTTCAATCTCAAATGTCTGCCTAACAGGTAATGATCGGTGAAAGGATTGGAACCTATCTGGTCATTGCTTTAACTTTAAGGTCCCTATCCAATCATGTTTTGATCTATTTTCAAAGGTTTCCCAGAGGTCTTCTACTTTTGATGAGGCTTTTTCCCCAAAATCTAAAAACTTTTTTCGTTTTCTCGGACATAGTTTATGCAGAGCGGCAGGAGTTTATTAGAAATTCACCTCTGAGTTGTTGTTGGGACTGTTGGTACACTCATTTCCCATGAGCTCTTTGTGTACACTTTCTACCACTACCTTACAGCCCCTAACAACCTCAAAAAAACATTTCAGTGCAATAAAAACTGGCGAGCACTATGGGAGCTGTCCAGCCGTACAGTTCAGATCCAGATTCCAAAGACGTACAGTACATGGATCTATTTGTCTGCAAGTGGATGAGTCAGAAAGGAGCGGAGCAGGAGCTTGTGGCTTGCCGATTATAACTTTCACATAATAGTCTGACATTTTCTTAAACTGCATTTTTTCATCTGCTCCTGATTCACAACAATTTCAATAAAGAAATATTCAGAAATGCAATTTTCATCTTAATTTTTTTTCCCTCTATCATGAGAAAATGCTACAAGACCATGTTAAAAACACCAAAAACATTATTTTCCTCAAAGTGAGTCTTTAAAAAAAATGTACGTTCAGTTAAAACACCACAATGTTACGCATACTGGATTTGTTTTAAAGATTTAAACTTCTGTCATTAAAAGTGAGAAAAACATAATTTATGTTTGAAATTGATTACTTGTGATTGAAGATGTTAATGGTTTTTATTTCAACCTTTATTTAAAAATTTAACAGTTCGAGCCGGTTTAGCTCGTGCTGGTTTGCGGCGCCTTCCGTCCGTGAAACCAGGGTTCGACTCCGGGCTGCTCCCTGTTCCCTTCTCTACCTCTGCCGGTTCCAAGCCCAGTTTGAGAAGGTTGCGTCAGGAAGGGCATCCGGCGTAAAACATTGCCAAATCTACCATGCGACTCGCTCGCTGTGGCGACCCCTGATGGGAGAAGCCGAAAGTGGAAGATTTAAAAATTTAACAGTTCAATTTATCACACAGCTCTTTCAATATTTAGTGGCAACGTTTTTGTCAGTCTTTTCTTCAGTTGTATGTTTTAAATCTACAAACTAGAAGTCCTTTGGCAGAAGTGGTTAACAAAAACACAAAATAGGACTGTGCAAGAGAAAACTAAAATATGTCTTATTTCTTTTTAACTCACACTGAAGGCATTTCATTTGTTTCCAGATTCACAGTCTTATGTTCACGTGTTGACTGCTTCCTATGTTTTCGAATACCTTTAATGATGTTGCTTAAAAAAAATTATGTTATTCAAATTTCTTTATCTCTTTTATGTTTCTTTTTACATTTATCTCCAGGCTGCACAATGCCACAGCGGTTAGCGCTCTCACTTCATGGTGAGAAGATCCCAGTTGGGTTCTTTCTGTGTGGAGTTTGCATGTTCTCTCCATTCATGTGTGGATTTTCTTCAGGCACTCGGGCTTACTGCCACCGTCCAAAAAGCATGCTGCATAGGTGAATTGGTGACTTTGAATTGTCCCTAGGTGTGAATGTGAGTGTGTGACCCCGAAACAGACGGGAAACCTTCAACACAATCTGGGTTAGGTCCACCAACCCTGTGATCATGAAGGGGATTCAGCAGGTTCTATGTACGGATGGACATTCAGTCTCATCAGATGCTTTTACAGTTTTTATCATCAGAGGCCATTACCATTTTTTCTTGGATTTTTATAGCTGTTTGTTATCAAATGCTTTGACATTTCTAGGATTGGAGGCTTCAGTTTATTTATTTATTTACACTTTTGAGGCATAAAGGCCTTGTCAGTACTGCAGGAAATGCAGTCAACACCCGATTTTGTGCAATCTCTGATTTTTAAACTCTTTATCTCTCAGTCAGACCATTCCATCAGTAGGACAGTAATAATTGGAACTGGTTTGTTATGATGAATGAAGATCCTGATGATGCAGGCGCCTGTCTAAAAGAGATGAACACAGGTTTTCCAATCTTACCACAAGATGACATAAACCACAAATCACACACTCCTTGTCCACGCCCATCTTTGAGCCAATCTTTGGAGATTTATCTGTGGAACTAGAATATGAGGGTGTCAGTAACTTGCAATGTGAGTTAGTGTGGATTTGTAGCATCAGGATGAGTGAGTCAAAGAGAGATTTTTAATTTAAAGTTTGAGTTTTAATGAGCGGTGCCTTGTTGAATTGACTGTGGTCCTGTTAATCCACATAAATTTACTGATGGAACTTATAGATACTGCTTCATTTGAGCTCTTACCAATAATTTATACTCAGCTGCTGCTGAAATTCTCATTCGTGCAGAAAGTCCTGCTGTGCTCTGGTAGTGTTCAGTCTTCTCATTTAACCCTTATGCTATCCTAGGCACTTTAACATTGGGAGTTGGGTCATCTAGACCCACTAGACAGTGCTCTGAACCTTTTTTCTTTAATGATTTGTGATCTTCACTGGTGTCCATGGATTACATGAAATCTTCCCACCTTTATCCACCTTTGTCATGGTAGGAAGAACACGTCAATGGAAGGGGGGGTCATCTAAGATAGCACAAGGGTTAAACACACACAAAAGGATATGAAAATTATCCAACTGCCGTTGGATTGTTCTGTTGTAGAATGTTCAGCAGATGCTTATAAGTGTATGAAGCACTAAATGTAAAAGTGAAATATTGTCATGGTCCCTCTGTCAGACTCCTCCCCCTCCCAGCTCTGCTCTGCTGCTCATTCATCTCAGCTGTGACTACTCAACTCATCAAGCCACCTGCTACATGAGGAGACTCAGCTTCATCATTCTTCGCCAGTTCGTTAACCCTGATGGTGCCTAGTCTCATTGAGATCCACGTCTGGCTCCCCTTGTCTCGTGCCTCGCTAATCTTGTCTTGTCTTTTCTTCTGTGCCTCAGGTTCATCTCATGCCACGAGAGTCACCTGAGTCCAACACCACCTCGAGCAGCAGCAGCCTCATTTCACTCAGGCTGACGCCTTCCACCTTCAAGAGCCACAGCCTCTGTGCTCCGCAAGAACTCCAGCCACGCCACTCACCAAGAACTCCAGCCTCGCCTCTCTCAAGACCCACAGCCACGCTCCTCCTCTAGAGCGCCAGCCACGCTCTGCGCCAGGATCTCCTGCCATGATCTACAGCCAAGTTTATCCACAGTCCTGCCTGGATAATTAAAAATAAATCATCTTACTTACCTACCACTTACCTGTCTCCTCCTTCCGGGTTTCAGCATCTGGGTCCATTTCGTGTTCTTATCATGACAAATATAAAGTTAACATACATTTAAACAGTAAAAGCCAATTAAATATACAAATGTTGTCTTCCAGACATCACCTGGATAAATGAGAACTTTCACTGTTAAATTGTTAAATCCAAATCTAAATAAAAATCTCAATGTTAAACCTAGTGGACTGCACAATGGTGTAGTGATAAGCGCCCCTTTCTGTCAAGAAACGATCACATCTGAGCCGGGGGTGTCTGTGTCCCTGAGGTGTGGGTTCTGGTCCTTGCCCCTGAGCGCTGGGCCTTTCCAAATTTACAACTGTGGAAGAGACTAGTCGGGCCATGTTTACAACACTTCCTGCAGACCCCCTCTTACCCTGGGTGTCCTCCTCCTGGACGGGGACGGCTGGCCCCTGCCTTGCTCCTTCCTGGACCAACTGTGGGCTGGTAGGGTGGCTGCCTGAAGCTCGGGGCGGGTCTCCCTTGGGGGGTCTTGGCTCGTACCTGGGGTTGGGGCGGGGGGATGCCCAGGACTCCTGGGTGGTGATGGGGTGCTCGTCTCGGGCTGTGGGCGTTCTTCTGGGGCGGGGCCCCGCGTTGGGCCCTCCCGGTGCGGCGGGGGGGGCTGCTCTCCTAGTTGAGCCAGAGCTGCACTCTCTGTCCCCCCGTGCCTTCCTTCTCTCTGGCTCTGGGGGTCTCGGGGCGGCCCTGCTGGCCCTGGCCTGTGTGGGGGATGTGATCACCCGGGAGGCGGTTGATCTCTATCTGCTACCGTGCGGGTGTTGGGGGGGTTCTGGCTGCCGCTGCTGCCGTGGCGGGGCTCTTGGTGTGGGGATGGCTGGGCACTTTCCCTCCTTCTTTTTACATTCCATCATCCATTTTAGAAGAACATAAACACTCATTAGAGCAGAGGTGTTAGCTCACCTAGTTTGCGTGACTGAAGGAAATATTTCACACTGGTTGGTTTGAAGGCATAAGTATGCGTGTCTGAACAGTATTTGTTTTGTGTACATGTTGACATGTGAACATTTTTTGAGCCAACAGGTGTGTTTATAACAATTGAGTGTGTGTGTGCCCTTATACACCTGTATTACATCTGAACTTCACCGTGTTGAGTATAACCATCCAGAAAACCTGTTGCTTCCTGCTGCTTCATGGTTTTACCCCATCTTACCATAATCACCCTTCTATCCCCCCCTCGCTAATATCCCTCTGTCTTCTTCCCTTCTTTCCTTTTGTGTCCGGTCCAACACCAAAGATTTTAAAATATGATTAAAATGAATAAAGTTTGGCCTCGATTACAAAAGGGGTTTATTCAGACATACCTCTGGTTTGTCAGAAGATTCATAACCCCTGTTGTTAACCCTTGTGCTATGTTAGATGACCCCCCCCCCCCTTACATTGACGTGTTCTCCCTACCATGACAAAGGTGGATAAAGGTGGAAAGATTTCATGTAATCCATGGACACCAGTGAAGATCACAAATCATTGAAGAAAAAAGGTTCAGAGCACTGTCTAGTGGGTCTAGATGACCCAACTCCCAATGTCATAGTGCCTAGGATAGCACAAGGGTTACAGTAAAATATGTCCAACACAAGAGGCCTTCAGCTCTCATCTGTATGCCCAGCTGTTGGACAGGACAAGTTAAAAAATAAGAAATAAGGAAAATAAACCGCAAAATAACTTTTGTTTGTTTAAAAAATATTGTTTTGTGTGCCAAAGGTACTATATTATCAAACACATGGGTATGGTTTACTATAAAAGGCTTTGGAATAGCATGGTACAGACCCTTTAAATTGTCTCTCAGCTGTGAGTGGCTGCATGTGTCTGTGTGGTATTACCCAACAGTAGGATAGGCTCCAGCATCCCAGTGACCCCAGTTAGCAGGTTCAGAAGATGGATGGACAGGAAGACAGCAGCAGTGTGCACTGTAGGGAGCTGTTGCAGAAACATTAACCCGTAAGCTCTGTTTTGTATTGTGTCACACTTATATCAAATTATTCAGTTACATCTCTGAAACACTGTAGGTATGTTCCAACTGTGCCTCAGTACTGCTGCTTTAAAAAAATGTCAGTGTCAAAGCAGGCAAAAGAGTCCAATATCTCTCCAGACTAATTATTTTACAGCCCAATTTAGCAAGCATTTAACTTCGTTAAATATTCTGGCTAAAATCTATCACTGACATTTAGATTTATTTTTAGGTTCTTTCATTTGAGGAGGAAACAACGCAGGAGATCCTCACTCAGGTCCATTTCATCAAGATCTGAAATGCTCTGCTGCTTTTTTTCTGTTGATCAAATATTAATGCTGAAGCCTTGACACAATGATATGTTATCAGTTAATGATAGGTTGAATAGTGGAGGGGGGAAAAAAAGCCCTAATATCCCTTTTGGTCATAGTACAAAATAAACGGGACATTGGGGCCAGTTAGAGCCACAGACTGGTGCTTGTTTGTTGTGGCTCTGCTTCCCTTTGGAGAATCGAACTTTTCAGGTAAAGATGACATCATGGGACTTCAGCTTTAACCCTTGTGCTATCCTATGACCCCACCCTTACACTGACCTGTTATCTCTACCATGACAAAGGTGGATAAAGGTGGAAAGATTTCATGTAATCCATGGACACCAGTGAAGATCACAAATCATTGAAGAAAAAAGGTTTCAAAGCACTGTCTAGTGGGTCTAGATGACCCAACTCCCAACGTTAAAATGCCTAGGATAGTACAAGGGTTACGGAAGGTTTAGGTAAAGCTAAAAAGGGTTATCAGGAACATCTGTAGCAGGCATTGATCTGCTTCCTGCAGTATAGTCTTTATGATCATGGAAAAATGTAGCAGAATAACAAAAATAGAATTTTAAAAAGTTGCATCACCAAATCTGACAGATATTGACTCTAAACAACATGTTTTTAACCTTAGTCTAACACAAACCAATGCTCATACTGAACATCGTTATAACATGGAAACTGTAACCCCTACTGATTGAATAATCCCTCACGTAAAGAAGAAACCCCTCCGTCTCCTTTAGGGGGAGCCAGGGCTGACTTTGTACCTTTTTTTGTTAAATCAAACTTATTTTTTATTTTAAAAAAAAGCGCCTCTCAAACATTGAGTAACTAGAAGCGCTTTTACCCTTGTGCTATTTTAGATGACCCCCCCTTACATTGACGTGTTCTTCCTACCATGACAAAGGTGGATAAAGGTGGAAAGATTTCATGTAATCCATGGACACCAGTGAAGATCACAAATCATTGAAGAAAAAAGGTTCAGAGCACTGTCTAGTGGGTCTAGATGACCCAACTCCCAATGTTAAGGTGCCTAGGATAGCACAAGGGTTAAAACAAAACAAACAAACAAAAAAACACACAATACTACAGTACAAACCTAAACCACCCTTCACCACCCGTTAACACATATGACCCATGACCCCGCACACAATGAATACTAATAAGAGTAACTACTGAAGGAAATGTAAGGCTTGGCTCTGCTGCTAGGAACCACTATTTAGGGATCCATTCATACCAGGAGCAGCTCGGCCATATAGGAGCATTGCCACAGTGCCCACCCAGACCGGGACAGCAACGGGGTCCACTCCACAGCCACAAGGCTGCAATGTTATACCTCAGCTGCCCCAGCAAGGGCAACAACCCCCACCAAGCCGGTAAGCCCTGGCATACAAGATCCCCACAAGAAACACTAGGGCTAAAATCATGATAAGATACTAAAATTAAATACATCAGATGTATGTAAAAACATAATATTAACAATAAGATGAAGTACATAAAATCAAATTAAATACCTAAAACAATATGTATTAAAACTAATAGAATAAATAAGCAGATAACATCAACTAAAAGCAAAATGATTGATAAAAAAAATTGTTTTGTTTGCATGAATCTGACAACTGTTCCTTCATTCAGTAGAGGTCTCATTTTCCTGGAGGTAAGAATCTGTTCAAGCGCTGCTTTGTCCTCGCCGCCAGCATTTAGGGGCACCTGTAGACACAGACACCAGTTAAGGGCAGAGCAGATGGGGGAAATGAAATCACCTCTACATGTCAGTAATGTGACCGTCTTGTACTAAATCATTCCAACATGACACACTTGGTCTCGCCTGGAGGTGAACCAGCTTTCTAGGAACTAAAGGGAGATTTTCTGAGAATGAACATTGCTCTAAAGAGAGGCTCTGGGCTCTTTCACAGCCTCTCAGACTTCTTCTTTCATACCTTTGACTATTTTCCTTCCAAGTCTTTGCAGGCTTGAGAACCTCGATTATAGAAAGCTTCATTGATGATCCATATCAGGCTGTCACTGTATCAGGAACTATGAATCTTTAGGCGGCCCCAACAGTTTCAGGACAGTTCTGGCAGTCCCTGAAGAGGTTTATCCTGACACCCCAGCCTTAAGGCCTGTTCACACCGGGACGAATTTCGCCCGCGCTTTTCGCCGACGTTTAACGCCTCATTACTAAACAAAGGGCACCAATGTGAGTGTGCACACCGACGCGAAAAAACGCCACGCGTCAAAGCGTCACTTTTTAAAAAACGCCTTGAAAACTATACGACCAATGAGAACAGCGCTTTTGCACACGTGTCTGGAGCTTCTGAAGTTACAGTAAAACACAACTTGGGGCCCTCAAACATCAAACTGCCTTGCTGAGCACACATACCAGCGAAGAAGATAGACGCCAAGTAGCGTCTACACTACCACGACGAAATAATGACGGACATTTTAAAATATCCCCGAACCAAGCACCAGTTGGAGCTACTGCTGCTTGAAATATTCATGTTTTCTTTGTATGATTCTGACAAGCGCGTAAATACTTGCGTGTGTACGGGCCTTTACTCTGTCATCCACCGGGAAAGCTTTATCCTACCGGCAGCAAAGGACTTGTGTGAGGTTTGACTTTCATTTGTTAGCAAACAAAGCCACATTGAGAGGTATAGAGTAGAGTCAAGTGAGAAGCTCATGAAAGTGTTCATCATTCAAGTAAAATGTGGGGAAGAAAGTTGATGTGAGTGATTAGCAACATTATTGAGTTCAATTACCCAGTGACCCCTCAGGCCAACTGCTAGGAGAATGATAGCACTTTTAGAGTTCCTGAATGCAGCTATCCAATGGTTGTTGAAGGAAAGCTCTGTAATTATTCAACCAGATAAACACAAATAGGCAGTGATCTTTCAGTTTTCCTCTGTAATTAAAATGTATTTAAATGTATTTTTTTAAGAAACCATTGACCTTTTCATCTTCAGAAGACGGTGGACTAATAAATAATCGTCAAAAATCGCTCATATTAATTATACTTTAACTTTGTGAAATTGATGACATCATATCCGCCGTTTAATAAAAAAATAAATAAAAAAAGTCGTGAGCATGGCGTCTGAATTGCTTTTAAGATTCAGGGCACTACAGCTCACCTTTGCACTAACAGTTTGTATGACTGAATGACTGAAATATTTCACACTAGTTGGTTTTAAGGCATAAGTAGGCGTGTGAACACTATCTGTTTTGTGTACATGTCGACAGGTGGACATTTTTGCAGCTAGCAGGTGTGTTTATAACATTTGAGTGTGTGTGGACAGGCTCCGCCCCCTTTTTTTGTTTTTTTTGTTTGTTTTTTGTTTTCTACATTTGAACCTTACCATAATGATTAACAACCAGTAAACTTGTTGCTTTATGCTGCTTCATGGTCTTATCCCCCTTCCCCTCCTATTATCACCCTCCTACCCCCCCCCCTCTCTAACATCCCTCTCTCTTCTTCCCCTCTTTCCTTTTCCGTCCGGTCCAACACCAAAGATTTTCAGACATGATTGAAATTAATAAAGTTTGGCCTCAATTACAAAAGGGGTTTATTCAGACATACCTCTGGTTTGTCTGAAGATTAATAACCCCTCTTGTTAAAGTAAAATATGTCCAACCCAAGAGGCCCTCAGCTCTCATCTGTCTGCCTAGCTGTTGGACAGGACAAGTTAAAAGAGAAAAAAAAAAAAAAAAAAAAAAAAAGATTCAGGGCACTACAAAGGGCTGTACTATATAGTTTTTAGTATATAGGGGCTAGGGCAGGAATTCAGACACAACTTACTTAACTTACTGGTAACGCTTTCTTTTACAGTACAGTACTTACAATGTACTTAAGTGGTATTTACATTGATTCAATGAGGTTCATTGTGTCTATAAAATTATACTGCATATTTAAATTCTATAAAAGTTCTATAAAAACGTACCGTTTTTATAAAACAAACCAGTGTCTGATAAAAAAACAAAATTTAAATACGTGGTATTTACATTGTACTTATACTCTAACTACTTTAACACTAGAACGTCCAGGATTTTTCACTCCCCCTGCAGCGTCCAGAGCACAGCCAAATGGCTGTGCTCTGGACGCTGCTCGAGCCACCAAACTGCACGAGCAGTTTTGTCTTTCTATAATGTCATTCAAAGCACAAACACAAACGTCTCTACTTCCCTCCAAACCACTTGGTTTTTCTGTTATTTACACAACACATACTAGAAATCAGGGTTGAAGTTTCTCTGCAGGGGGATAAACAGTTACTGCAGCAAAAACAGGTTCTGCTGTTTTCTCTCGTCTTCATGCTCACCACTGTCATCCTCTGCACCAGCTGGAATCTCTAAACCTGTTCTAACAACATGGCTCTCCAGGAGGGACTTCTTCAAGCTCTCCCTCAGGGATGCCAGGCTAGACTTCTCAGTATGAGACCTGCCAACAGCACATCTGTCTTCAAATTTTAGAAGAACTTTGTAGACCTCACAGTGTGCTGGAAGTCCATTTACCCTTACTCAAGCAAAGTTTGTACGATCACGAAGAAAGTAAGAAGGACAAATATTTTTAAAAACCGGCACAGAATCTAGGCTTGCTGTCGACATCCGTTAGTGTCTCCCTCAGCCCAGGAAAAGCCATCAATGAGCAGAGGAACAAGAGTTCTGGCATTGTTGAAAAACATTAAAGTGCTTCACAGCAGAATGGCTGAACAGGAAAAATACATCCCACCTTCATTTGGTTTGCTTCTACAAACTCCACTCTTGCAGAGTGTGGAAAGGAACTTAACGAAAGCGTCAGAAAAAATCAATCACTTACAAACGCTGCTCGAATGGGGGCAGTCTCAGAAAAACAGATGAAACTTTGCCTCCTTACGGCACCGTGTTACCATTTATTCATTCAGCTGCACACATTCACAGGGACAGAACACCTATGAGGCCCCTTTTTTGGACTGTGGGAGGAAACCAGAGCATGAGGAAAACACACAGAAAGGTCCCAGCTGGGATTTGAACCATCCAGTGAGGCGAACAAGCCAACCACAACACAAGACCAGGGATTTAACTTGTCTGGAATTTTAAACCCACACACTGCTGCTATATTTTCTGCAGCCCTCCAGGGAAGGGCTTTTACAGATAAAGAATCACTTTTTGGGAGACCTGTTTAATGTGAGCATTAAAAAAACAGATCCTGGTCAAAGATGCTGAGGCCAAGCTTATGGCATTAAAAAGGGATTCAGTTGCTGTTATTAGTTTCTCTAGGGCCAAATTCCAAAACTTTCACAGCTATCCTTTTTTGAGAATTCAGTCTTAATAGTGTGCTTTACTGTGTGAAAAGCAATTCTGAGTGTATAAGGAGCATCATAGGAGCAGAGCCAGTGTCAGTAGGAATCAGGTTGTTTATGACTTTAATCAATGCAATTTCTGTTCTGTGCTCCACATCAGTCTGAAACTTCTCAAACGGTTTCTCTGGAAGTAAGAAAGAAGATGGTTAAAGTCCATAATTTCGGAACCATAATGAAAACTTGGATCTGTGGCAAACAGTCTGAAAAACAGTCTGAAGTTAGCTTAGGTACAGCAAGTTCTTTAAATTATGAAATTGATCCAATTTTTGGCGGTAGAATGTCTTTTAATACTTAAGGAAGAACTGAGCTCCACATAAAATGTTATTCCTGCCATCAGTTGAATCAATGCTGAAGAAAGAACTGAAGTAAGAACTATAAAAATGTATGAATTGCTCAAATACACAGAGAATAGTATGTGATGACCTCTTTTTCTTTGGTAGCCTTTTCGTGTTGCCTTTAGTTGCATTGTACTGGGGAGTCGACCTACTTTTCTCTAACGCTCTGTGAGAGAGTAAATGCTGTCGGGCTGAAGAGCTTTGAGCTGAATGACTTATTTGTAAGTGAAACATCCCATGAACAACATCTATTCAGAAACAGAACAAGATGAAAGCTGTTGAGTTTGTTTAAACTATGTTCTGAGAGGGACAATTGGGGCAGCATCCTGAAATCGAAAGCTTTGCTCCTAACCGGAAATTACAATTTTCAGTGTCTAGGCCTGACAGGAAGCAGCGGGGTCAAGGATGTGTGAAAGAGTAAATGAGTAAACTGTGTTGCTGTTTTGGTCACAGGGTTTAATTCTAATCAATGGTCCTTGGGTAGCACATGACCCCCATAAAAAAATAAAATCCGCTCCAAGTTGCTTTAACCATGAAGAACCCTAGAACAGTTTTCTTCTGGGCTTTCACAGAAAATGTGCTTTTTGTTTGTTCATTTGGGAAACAGCAGTAAACAACAACCAAAAACTGACTGCTAGATGAATATTTGATTTTATTAAAATTCTTGTTTTTACGTTAATGTCACTGGCAGGCACTGCTCTTCTTACCTCTCCAGTTTCATGGTTTGGATGTATTTGCCTTAGTTTTTGCTTCCTTTTGTTTCTGTCATGTTTGACTTCTGTTTCCTGTTTTATTTTTTTGAAGGTATCCTGTTTTGTCATTCTTTTTTAGTTTTGACTTCCCTGGTCCCCATCTCTCCTGATCGTTGTCACCTGTGTCTTGTCAGTCCTGTCTGTTTATAAGTCTTGTCTCTCCCTTCCTCTTGTGTTGGTCCATTACCCTCTCTTCCCTGGCTGTCATGTCCCTAACTGTCTTCTGCCATGTTTTCATGTTTAGGCCACAGTAAGTTTAGTTTTGTTTCCCTTCCCTGCAGCACATTTTTTATGTTAATAAACCCCTTGCCATGGAAGCGTGTAACTCCCGTCTCTGCATTTAAGGTCCTTTTGGGGCGGACAACTTGACCGACCTTGATGACTGGCCCGACCCGCTGGAGCCTGACGTCTGGCCCGACCCGCTGGACCTCAACGCCTGGCCCGACCCACCGGAGCTCGACGACTAGCCGAACCCTGACTTTGCCATGCCGGTCCAAGATTCCTTGCCTGTCCCATCAGCCAACTACTGGCCTTACCCGCCAGCCGATTGCTGGCCTGACACGCCAGCTGATTGTTGGCTTGACCCGCCTGCCCTCTTAAAGGCAGACTTTACCGACCCCAACGACTGGCCCAACACGCTGCCACCCGGGGACTGGCCCAACCTGCCGGTGCACCCTGACCTTGCCACGCCTGCCCCAGACTTCATGCATGACCCGCCTGCCCTGTGGACTGACGACTCAACCAACCCCGACGACTGGCCCAACCCGCAGGCGCCAAACTGCTGGTCCATACCGGGGTCTCTTCCCTGGCTGTCATGTCCCTGACTGTCTTCTGCCATGTTTTCATGTTTAGGCCACAGTAAGTTTAGTTTTGTTTCCCTGCTCTGCAGTGCTTTTTGTTAAGTTAACCCTTTTGATATCTTAGATGACCCCACCCTTACATTGACGTGTTCTCCCTACCATGACAAAGGTGGATAGAGGTGGAAAGATTTCATGTAATCCATGGACACCAGTGAAGATCCCAAATCATTGAAGACAAATTTTGATTTTCCTTTGGGTGGCAAAACCTCTTATGAGATGAGAACCACTAACGTTTATGATGTGAATAAGTTTTGGGTAATTTACATGTGCTCCCCTTTCCCCAACCTGTGCCCATATCTGGCCCCCCTAAAAATATTCTAGACCTGCTACTACCAAAAAGGAATACAGCAGGTTAAAAAAAAGGATGGAAGTTCATGAAGAGAACTGTCGGATCGATCAACTGTGTATTCTACCTGCTGTCACTGAAAATGTCTCATGCCCAAAGTTGAGTCCCTGATTAGTTGAAGCGGTGACCTCACCAGGGTTCTGAATTTTTAACTCGAGCTCCCCACGGAGAACTCATGGCTGCCTCCATAGGATGCAGATCAAGGTTCTGGAGTGGCCTGCCAGTCTCCAGACCTCAAGCCAAAAGAAAATCTTTGGAAGGAGCTCAAACTCTGTGTTTCCCAATGACAGCCCACAAACCTGACTGATCAAAAGGAGATATTTGTAGAGGAGTGGGCCAAAAAAACCCTGCCAGCAGTGTGTGCAAACCTGGTGACAAACTACGGGAAACATTTGAGTCACAAACAAAAGCTACTGTCCCAAATATTAACAAGGATTTTCTCCGGTGTTCTAATAGTGGTGGACAAAATTCTTGGTACCCCTCAGTTAAAGAAAGAAAGTCCACAATGCTCACTAAAATGACTTAAAACGTTCAAAAGTAACAATAAATTAAAAAGAATTGAAAATTCAATAATCAAAATCAGCCATTACTTTTGCGTTGTTGATTAACAGAATTATTTAAAAAACAAAACTAATGAAATAGGGCAGGACAAAAATGATGGTACCTCCAAAATAGACTTAGAACTGATTGCCCCGGGGGTCATGATGAACTCAGGTATGTCATTTAATTGACATCACAATTGTTTTCAAACCCATAATCAGTCAGTCTGCCTATTTAATCCTTGTACTATCTTAGACGACCCCACCCTTACTTTGACGTGTTTTTCCTACCATGACAAAAGTGGATAAAGGTGGAAAGATTTCATGTTATCCATGGACACCAGTGAGGTTCACAAATCATTGAAGAAAAAAGGTTCAAAGCACTGTCTAGTGGGTCAAGATGACCCCACTCCCAACGTTAAAGTGCCTAGGATAGCACAAGGGTTACAGTGAGACAAATAGTCACGTTGCTGTTTGGTGAAAAGGTGTGTACTACACTGAACATGGACAACAGAAAGCCAAGGAGAGAATTGTCCTGGGACAGAAACAAAATTATAGACAAACATTGTAAAGGTAAAGGTTATAAAACCATCTCTAAGCAGCGTGAAGTTCCTGTGACCACAGTGGCACATATTATTCACAAGTTTAAGACCCACGGGACAGTAGCCAACCTCCCTGGACGTGGCCGGAAGAAGAACACTGATGACAAATTGAGGAGACGGATAGTTGGAACTGTATCCAAAGGGCCCAGAACAACCTCCAAAGACATTAAAGGTGAACTCCTAGATCAAGGTACATCAGTGTCAGATCGCACCATTCGTGGTTGTTTAAGCCAGAGTGGACTTCATGGGAGACGACCAAGGAGGACACCACTGTTGAAAGGAATCATAAAAAAACCAGACTGGAATTTGGAAAAATGCATGTTGACAAGCCACAAAGCTTCTGGGAAAATGTCCTTTGGACAGATGAGACCAAACTGGAGCTTTTTGGTAAGGCACATCAGCTCTATGTTGGTAGACTCAAAAATGAAGCATCCAACCAAAAGAACACTGACCCTACTGTGAAACATGGAGGAGGCTCAGTTCTGTTTTGGGGCTGCTTTGCTGCATCTGACACAGGGTGTCTTGAAGTTGTACAAGATCAAATGAAATCTCCAGATTATCAAGGCATTCTGGGTAGAAATGTGCTGCCTAGTGTCAGAAAGCTTGGTCTCAGTGGGAGGTCATGGGTCTTCCAACAGGACAAAGATCCAAAACACACAGCCAAAAACCCCCAAGAATGGCTGAGAGAAAAGCGTTGGACTATTCTGAAGTGGCCTTCTATGAGCCCAGATCTGAATCCCATTGAACATCAGTGGAAGGAGCTGAAACATGCCATTTGGAGAAGACACCCGTCAAACCTGAGACAACTGGAGCAGTTTGCTCATGAGGAGTGGGCCAAAATACCTGTGGACAGGTGCAGAAGGCTCATTGACAAATACAGAAACTGTTTAATTGCAGCGATTGCCTCAAAAGGTTGTGCAACAAAATATTAAGTTATGGGTAGCATCATTTTTGTCCTGCCCTATTTCATTAGTTTATTTTTATTTTTGAATAATTCTGTTAATCAACAACTCAAAAGTAATGGCTGATTTTGATTATTTAATTTTCAATAAGTTATATTTCATTGTTACTTTTGAACATTTCAAGTCATTTCAGTGAGCATTGTGGACTTCCTTGTCTATAACTGAAGGGTACCAACAAATTTGTCCACCACTGTACTTACTGTATTTGCAGCAGTCGCATTCAAATAATTTTTTTAAAAATCATACAGTGGGATTTCCTCATTTTTAGATACATCTCAATTGGTTATGTACTAAGATGAAAATGTCAGACCCCTCCACGATTTCTATAAGTGGGAGAACTTGTAAAAATCACAGGGTGTTCAAATACGTCTTTGCCTGACTGTAAGTGCAGATGATTTTGCTTGTTTGATTTTGTTGGATTCCATCAGGTTTCATTACATCTGTTTTATCTCACAATACGATGGCGGTTATTGACCTGAAAGCGTTGTAGCTGTTCCTCAGCAACAGATGGGAGGAGAGCCAGCCTCTGATGCCCCAGACTCTTGAACAGATAAGACAGATGAGCTGAGAGTGCTGTCCAAATCTCTCACCTTCATCCTACCCACTGCATGTCACTGTATTCACACAGATGATGAACGGCCCCTGTCTGTGTTTGGATTAGATACGAATATAAGTACTTGCAGTGATTTATAAGCGTAGACGTTCCATATGTGTGACTTATAATGAGCTCTGAACGGAGCTGGTTGGGTTGTTAGCATTTCTTTGTGTGTTTAATGTGTCTCTATTTTTAGTCATAGCGTCATATTGGAGAGAAAAAATTATATTACCAAACTACAAATATGTTTTGTCAAGGAGGCTGTACTAAAATGACAACCACCCTCCCTCGTTTCTTCTGATTACCCAAAGATTTTCAACTAAAAAATGTAAACTAACCTAATTTATTTTTAAAGGTTGGCACAAGAATTCCTTAATCCAGAGGGCAGCTTGATGCGTTGCTTTTAAAAATCGTTGTGTGCTTGACCTTGACAGAAAAGCATGGTGTCCTATCGAGCGCATACCTGAAAGGCAGCAGCTGACCTCATTTTTCTTTTTGCAGTTCCTAATTTGGAGTTCTCACACCTCTTTTCGGACACATCATCTAAGATGAACTCTGGCATTGTTGTTGTCAGCTGTTGAATTATTTGTCAAAAATGTAAATGGTAGGTGCAGCAATGTCAGCAGAAAAGACCAATTTACGACTATTGTGGTTGAACAAGTTGTTTTGTAGAACAACGGATGGAGGCAGTAAGGAGCTATGAACACAACACCACTGAAAAAGATTATGGGGAGGTTAAATTGCCAATAAATTTTGAAAAGATTTTTTTTAAAGTGCTGTTTTCAAGGAAAGTCTACCTCCCCAGTCTATTGATACTGCTCTCATTGGTGCCCACAATATTGGAAGCAGCAGGAGGCTAAAACCTGAACATCTGCAGCAATAAATTGTGCTAGCTAAAAATATGGCTCCTTCTTGTGATCATGCACAGATGCAGATTATAAACCAGGACTCAGAGTGAGGAAAACATCTGTATATTCTTATAGCCTATCCTTTTTTCACCTTTACTGCAATGGTATCAACCTTCCCAACAGGAACATAACGTGTGATATAGCTGCCCTCAAAAAACCACGGATAAAATAAAAATGATGCTGTGTCTAACATCAGCCTTTGCCTTCAGGACAGTGAACTGGGCTGCTTTTGTGCCAACCTCCTCTCCTCTTCTTCGTCTTCAGCGGCTGGCACTTTCATCTCAGCTGTCAATGTGTTTTGACACTCCCTAAATATTTACTACTCCTTTTCGCATGATGGATATGGAGTCACTGGTGTCAGTGTTGCTTCAAAGAATGGATGGTATATTTTCAGTGGATGAAGGGGAATGGAAATAAAGCTAAAGAACTGCAGAGAAACTGCTCAATAAGGGCAAGATGCAGAATCTCAACTCTCCTCATACTACATTTGTTTATTTTTTTTTCAGAAAATATCCATTCTGTGTATGTTTCTTATTGATAGAAAAAGTTTGCACTTTATTCCATCAGTGAATAAAACAATGTCAAATGTTCTAGAACTATTTACCATCCGTCTGCGCTGGATAGGCTGCCCATCTGCATCTGGGGCTGGGATCACTCCTTCTCTGGCCCTGGTACGGTGAGGTCCACGGTTGCTCCGGGTGATACCTTCCATGGCTGCGGGGTTGGGGGTAGGGCTGGCCCTCTCCTGGGGGCTGTCTGTGGAAGGTGGGGCACTATAGGTATGGGACGTTGGAGGTTTGGCAGGTTAGGGTCTCCACTGAGGCAAACAGTGGGGGCCCTGACTTGTCCTGTCAGAGCCTGATCAGAGCTCTCACAGGGGCAGGGGTTGGGTGTGGGGGCCTGGGCTTGCCCCTGGGGCCAGCTATCGCTTGGCTCCACTCTCTGTTTGTGGGGGATGTGGGTATTAGTGTCGGGTCCCCACCTTTGCCAAATGGGGGGAGGGGGGGTCCGGCTAAATTGCCACACACAAAAAGATTCAGGAGCAGGGAAAGGGCACCACACAGAAAACTCAAGAAGGATAGAATAAAAACTTGCAACTGCAGCACGACAAAGTCAGAACTGTTAAACCAGAACATCTAAAACCCAACGTTTAAAAACATCATAAAATTGTCAAAGGGGAAACTCAAAAATATTGTTGAAAAGAAATAAAACGAAATGGTCCATGAAACACAACCCCCCCCCCCCCCCCCCCCAAAAAAAAAAAAACTCCAATACAAAAGCATGCAAAGAAAAATCACACAGGGGAAAAGGTTTCACCTCACAACCATCGCGAATATCATCAGTGTTTGTTACTGACTCCTCCCAGACCCCGGTTATTTTGGGGTTGTCTTGGCTGCACTTAAATAATCCCCAAATCGACTGGTCGTCTACCCATATTGCTAAGTAGAGTACTTACTGCATGGCTAATTGTTTGCATTCCGATCTTCCGCCCACGCCCGTTGCTAGGCTGCCTGATATCATAGACATTGACTTGTCTAAGGTGCCGACCTGCTATCACGATCTTAAAACTATATTTAGTAAATCCAAGGCTAGTGCGCTGCCCCCTCATAGGCCCTAAGATTGCGCTATCGAACTTCTCAGTGGAGCCCCCCTGCCCAAAGGGAAATTATTCAATCTCTCTGGGCCCGAAAAACTTGTCATGGAGAGCTACATCCAGGAAGCGCTCTCCCTCGGCCACATCCGGCCCTCATCCTCGCCTGTCGGTGCTGGGTTTTTCTTCGTTGAGAAGATGGATAAGACCCTTAGACCCTGTATTGATTATCGCAAGCTCAATCAGATAACTGTAAAAGACAAGTACTCTCTTCCGCTTATAAACTCAGGTTTTGACTCCGTCCGGGGGGGCTGTATTTTGTAAGTTGGACCTTCGGAATGCTTACCATTTAGTTCGGGTCCGCGAGTGGGATGAATAGAAAACGGCTTTTAACACTCCCCTCTGACATTATTAATATCTAGTCATGCCCTTTGGCCTCACAAACACCCCCGCCGTGTTTCAACGTCTCGTTAATGACGTACTCCGGGATTTCCTCAACCGATTCGTATTCATCTAACTTGACGACATTCTCATCTATTCTAGCAACACTTCCGAGCATCAACACCACGTCCGCCTCGTTCTCTAGCGTCTATTAGAGAACAAACTCTTCGTAAAAGCTGGAAATTGTGATTTCCACGTCACCACAGTACCCTTTTTGGGTTACATCATAGAGGCTGATAAGATCAGACCCGATCCCCCTAAGATCCAAGCTGTTTCTGAATGGGAGGTTCCGGAATCTTGCAAGAAACTGCAGCAGTTTTTGGGGTTTGCAAACTTTTACAGAAGATTCATCTGGAACGATAGTAGCATCAAAGTCCCCCTCATGCAACTTTCTTCTGTCAAGACACCCTATGCCTGGAACCCTGCCGCAGATTCTGCCTTTAAAACAACTTCAAGAACTGTTTGTTTCCGCAAACAATTCATCATCGAGGTGGATGCTTCTGACTCCGGGGTTGGAGCTGTTTTATCCCAGCGTGAAACGTCCTCCGGGAAACTCAAACCATGTGCTTTCTTCTCCAGGAAACTCAGTCCCGCAGAACAGAACTATGATGTCGGCAACAGGGAATTAGTGGCCATCAAGCTCGCCCTAGAGGAATGGCGCCACTGGCTGGAAGCCGTGACAAGCCCGCTGTCTGTTTTTATCTACAGGTTTCAATTCACCATCACCTATCGCCCAGGAAGCAAAAACGGCAAACCTGATGCCCTCTCCTGGAAATAAAACACCACAGACGTTACCTGGTCTCCTTCCATCATTCCTGATTCATGTTTTGTGGGCAATCTCACGTGGGAAGTTGAGACCAAAGTGCAACAGGCTCAAGGTGGGAAGCCTCCTAATGTTACATGCCCTCCTGGAACTCTATTTGTTCCCAACCATCTCAAGTCAGACGTCATCACTTGGGGGCATACTTCTAAAATTGCCTGCCACGGAGGGGTCCACCGTACCCTACATCTACTCAAGCGACGGTTCTTTTGGCCCTCCATGGACAGAGACATACGCTAATACCCCTCCTGTGTACGATTCAAGTTACCGGCAGCCCTCAAAGTTCACCCCTCATTCCATGTCTCGCAAATTAAGCCCGTCTGTAAAAGCTCCCTTTGCCCGCCATCCGCTTCCCCTCCACCCGCCTGGATCATCGATGGCGCTCCAGCGTTTACTGTCAGTAGGGTGTTGGATGTTCGGCGCCGGGGTCGTGGTTTCCAGTACCTCGTGGATTGGGAGGGCTACGGTCCGGAGGAGTGTACATGGATTCCACGCTCCCTCATCCTGGACCGCTCCCTTATTGATGATTTCTTCCGCGACCACCCGGATAGGCACCCTGAACCGCCTGGAGGCGGTTGTTGAGGGGGGGGGGGGTACTGTCATGGTGCCTCTGTCAGACTCCTCCCCCTCCTCAGTCCTCACCTGGCGCAACCATCTGTTCCCTCTCAACTCATCAACCTGCAGCCTCATAAGGAGATCCTGGATCAGTATTCGATGCCAGTTCGTTGTACTCCTACGGTGCTTAGTCTGGCCACTTCTAGTCTTCGCTCATGCCTGTTTTTCCTCTCGCTAATACCTTGTCCTTGTGCGCAATCTCAGGAATCCATTCCCACGAGAAGCTCACCTGGTTGCTGTCTGCCATCCAAACTCCTCGCCCAACAGCGTCTCTGGCTTCATCTCAGAAATCACGGTTGCTGCCGCCAAGCCCCTCCAGCCTCATCCTCTGGCCGCAGCAAGAGTCCTGGGATTCATCTCTATTCATTATTCCACTCTCGGCTGTGAAATTAAAATTATTTTGCACCTACCTCGCTGCCTGCAGAGTCTCCATCCGGGTTTCAGCATTTGGGTCTGTTAAGCCTCGCGAGATCATGACAGGTGGTAATATTTGAAGAGGCAGAAATAAAGGCGGATTAGATCTTCTGAAAATACAGGGCACATAGCATTAAAACTAGACTTAAAGCTTGGCTTAAGGAGTCAGTACTCAACCGCATAACGCAGATGGACTGATGTCAGCTGAAGGGTGGTGGTTCCTTATAAAGGTTGCAGGCTGATTAGAAGATGGGTGGCAGGTGCGGAGATGAGCCCAAGAGCCCAACAATAATGGTATTCTATAGGGAAAAAGCTGTAATGTTGCTTTTATTGAATTTTTACAAATCAGAACAACTTCTACAAATCAACTTTTTTCCTTCTCCAAATCCTTGTCATCTGCAAAAATAAAAAGTAAAACTACTTTTGTTTTTTTCCAAACTAAATTTCTTGTGTAGCATTTTAATGTGAAAAATAGGTTTTTCAGAAACTGGAAGCTAAAGAATCTTTCAGTGCAGTGCAGATTTCTGCACATGAGCCTCCACAAACCAACTTAGTCTTTCCTTTTTATTGCTTCACAGGACACAGGGGGGCGTGTGTGTTAGATTCTCTGAAGCAGCAGGACAGTCTTACGAGATCAATTAAACAAATGTCATACCATTTGGTGTCATCAGAAGCAAAAGACAAAAACTCATACCATCGTTGATGACGTTTACTGAAATTTGGCTCCTTTAATCGGTTTAATGTTTGGCAAGTACCCACGTTCCAATCATGAAGTTCTGAGTTTAAAGTACTAGCAACATTCTTTTAGTTGAGTTCCTGCTTCAAAAACAAACTAATTCTTTCAGACTAACCAGATTACAGGTTACATGGAAAAAATGCTACAGATATTGTTTCTCTGTCATATTTGTGCAGAATCCATGAAAAATGAACTGACCAGGAGGCTGGTTATTATTAACTTCTTCTACCCTTCCACATTTACCCTTCAACCAGTAAGTAAAAGACATTTTACCACTTTAAGGTTTCCAGGGATGATGTGTAGACGTGGCCGTTCCGCTGTGATAAAAGAAGAAATATTATGGAGCCCTTTCTGAAAAAGTTAAAGTCTCAGTTCCACCTCTGAACGTGGGAGGGGCAGTCACAGAAAACCTTAGTTGGGTTAACTCAAACCAAACTAATCAAAGCCTACGAAGGTTGTTCTCTTTTATTTATGTTTAAGAGAAGCTACAAAAGATTGCTCATGTTGACGTCTTCTGTTTTTACTGATGATCATTCTTCCGTTTCTAAAACAACAATTCTCATCATTCAAGATATAAGACATGTAACTAAATGTATATTTATCAGTTTCAAGCTCTTTAAACATCTGCTAACACAAGTTTTAACCATAGAAAGATAATCTGCTGAATGTCAGAAACCTGTCTTCACTAAAACATTAGAGAGACTGTTCAATTTTTTCATGTGTTAGCTTTCTTTAGATTCACTTTTATGTTACTGAAACTATTTGCTCTATGGCTTATGGATAATTTATCTGCAGTTGCACAGGTGGACCATCAGAACAAAAACTCAAGTCTGGACCAAACAGCCCAGCGGGAATGTGCCCTAAAAAACCTCAGATCCTTTGTGCTGTTTTTAATCTTTGCTGCTGCTTTCCTCACCCTCTTTACCTGTCTAATTTGAATCCGTTTGTAATACATGTACAGAAGTAGGAATTCCAAAAAGGAGCATTACTGCTTTTCCAAAAATATACTTTATTACACACATTTTGTAAACGGCGTGCATTTATGACCTGTAAACCCACTTCTATCCAGGACAGAGGTACTCATGACACAGAACATACAGCATAACAATTATTGACATGCTTTTTGTTTGTACAAGAAACCAGTGAAGTGTTTTGCTACTCCGCTTGGGAAGCAGGGAAATGAGTCAGTCCTCCCTGCCCTTGTTAGCATGCAGCCCAGTCCTTAACTCTTCCACCAAGTAGTCAGACTGGCAGGTATGTTTGATTTCTCCGTTGTCTGGTCTTGAAGGTAAAGTTGCTACACATCAGCGGTTTTAGCCGCTGTCCATGGCTCTGAGGGAGTCTGTGTGAGCAGCTCAGAGGCAGGAAAAACTCATCGGTAACAACAATATGTGCTGATTTAGAATATGAACAGCATACATTTCAAGGTACAACACTTGATCATCTAAAATTGTGTACATTTATGTTACTGTGCAGCACATTTTGCGGACATACTGTACTATTGTGGATCTCTAATCAGGCTTTTACCTAATCATCAAACTTTTGCTCAGACACTGCTAACAGTAACAACAACATTGACTTTAGTTAACAATTTCTACTAAAAATTAATTAAATGAGAGTTCACGGACTTTGTTTCTCTGGTTGGTAGTGTTTAGTTAGAAATATCACTGCATATGTCTACACCTAACAACAAACTATGACACCAACAGTGAATCGGGATGAGCTTAGGCTAGTAACCTGTACGATATCAGGTCCATCCATTACTAATCAGGTGAGAAGCTACAGCTAATGGACAATCGCTACTTTCAAGCTCAGTACTCTAGTGGCAGTGTCCACCCTGAGACTCTGATGTTGTGGGTTCAAATCCATTGTTCGGTATACCAAAGACTAAACTTGGAAACCAGTACCACCCTGCTTAATGCTCAATAAACTGGAGGTGGTGGTGGTGGTGGGGGGGTGTTGATCCACTAAACGTGCCCCAATGCAGCTGTCACCCCCCACCCCCCAACCCCCAAAACAACATCCACCACCACCCCAGGAACTGGTTCAATGCAGAGACTAATATTACACACCAAGTTCAGGCAAGTCGTTAACTTTAAAAACTAGCATACACATGTATTGGTATTGTAGTTGTAGAGGAGCGTGGCTCCAAGTACTTGATAAAAGTTCAAAATGCCACGATTGGAGACAGTTGATCGGTTTGAATTGACATTTGAAATAAAATCAGCTATGAAAACTAGCCTAAATAATTCCTACTGTTGTTACAAATGTCAAACATGTGACCACATGTGGTGGTGGTCATTTTCTTTGAGATGTACTTAAGCTCAGTATTGGGTTTTATTCTGCACACTCATAGACTGAGATAACCGAAAACTCAGAAGCTCCTTTCATCAGAAGTGGCCTGATAGTTTTACCCTTAAACCCTTCAGGCCATATGGCGCTAATTCACAGCATAACCTTTAAATACAGGGCTCCACTTGTATTATCATTGCCTTGAACAGAAAAAACACTGAGGAATATTTTTTGCATAATAGAAAATAAGGTTAGGCATGAAGGGGTTAAATAAAAGAAGGAAACAGGAAATTATTACAGATGTTGAAGATGGTTGAAGGGAGGAACGTCTATGGATTTGACAAATACACATAGAATTCTTGATCTTGTTGTGCTTTAAAAATCGAATCCAGTGGTATTCAAATCCAGGCTACCTGCTGCTTATTACGGAGATCGCATGTGTTCCCCAAATGAACAATTGCAATGAAAAGGTTATTGGAAAAGGAGCAGGACAGCAGCTCCCCAGGCCAAGACGTAGACAGCCATAATTTAATTCTAACTGAGTCACTGTCCTGCTTGTCCTGCAATTTGCAACAGCACATACTGCCCTACTTCAGCGCCTCATCCCATGGCCAAATGAGATTAAAAAAATGATTCTAGTTTTAAAGAGCAAGGAAGAAGTTTGATAATCAATTCATTACTTAAAAAAGCTTCACTTTAATCAAACCATGCTTTGTTTGCTTTCAAAGTTAGGTGGGCACACACAGTGACACTCTGACTATGAGCTGTGATGCATCACAAAACACTGATGTTTCATTTTGAGAGAAAAATAAGAGGAAGTATTGTTTTCTTTTAACTATGTGTCTCAGTGGTCTCGAACGTGGTCTGCTGCTCATATTGAGCTGATTATTTTTTTAAATTCACTCCTGATGTGGCATTCATCATTCATTCATATTCTTAACCGTTTATTCCCTTTCGGGGTCACGGGGCTGCCGGAGCCTATCCCGGCCACTTGGGCGAAGGCAGGGGACGCCCTGGACAGGTCGCCAGTCTGTCGCAGGGTAGAACATCCACAGTCACACACCCATTCACTCTCCTGATGTGGCATTTGTAGTTAAATTAGAAAGACATAAGATAGTTCCCTGTTTGATTTTCTGGGAATCAAAAGTTGTCCTACTTTGACCGCAACATGACAGACATTTCTGGTTTTTCTCATTAATTGTTGTTGGAGTGTGCTATCCTAGGCACCTTAACATTGGGAGTTGGGTCATCTAGACCCACTAGACAGTGCTCTGAACCTTTTTTCTTCAATGATTTGTGATCTTCACTGGTGTCCATGGATTACATGAAATCTTTCCACCTTTATCCACCTTTGTCATGGTAGGGAGAACACGTCAATGCAAGGGTGGGGTCATAGTATAGCACAAGGGTTAAATAGTTTGTTTCAGCTGACAAAAGTGCACACTTGGACTTGCTGAAAATACAACAGTCTACCACAGTATTGGGTATAAACCACCAAAAGATCTCACACCAAATTAGATTGTGGACTGTGTGCATTTCCAAATGGTTTAAGTGCTGCATGTGACCTAGGACTGCATCGTGTCCAGTCCAAGGATGGGAGACCAGCCTTTAGAGTGTGCATTTAATCTGGGTAACATCATTTTAAAATTTGTGTTGCGCTACACAAATTACCTGGTGGAAGTGTCAGTTTACCAAACTTGTTTGAATTCCACTGCATAGAAAACAGACACAGCACATAAAGAGATGTGTTCCACATGACAGTGTTTTGATTAATACCCAGTAACAATAAACAAACATGCACGACAAATTTCAAGTAAAAAGACATTTCAACAATCACTGCTATTGTAGCTTATGCCAAAGTGCTAATATTTGGGACATTATTCAGCTTAAATATTGCTAGTGAAGACTTGTGCGTGTGATGGAAACACCCATTGCTTTTACACATGGCTCATTAACAAGGCCACTCTTGTGCTGTTGGTGTTTATTGTTGCGTTATTTTATCGCCACAGTGACTTACTATAAAATCAGTATTAGGCTGAGATCTTTAAGTGTGTGTTGTGTGTGTGCTGCTTGTAAAGCCTTCTGCTTGTTTCTGTGGATCCCCAGCTGTCACTTCATAAATATGTTTTCCAGGGCTGGAGGCAGCAGGAGAATGGTGCTTCTAAATCAACTTGACTAAAACCTGAATGCTTTGACCCACTCCAGTATGTGCAGGAAACAACACACTGAAAATTCTAAATTCTAAGACCGCCTTTGACGCGCAAAGATGAATGAGCCTGCTGCCAAAAACAATACTGAAACAGCATTGGGAAGCAATGCATTCTCTGCAGGCGCCATTATGGGCCTCAACGAAGAAGGCTAGGACGACATGAAAGGCTGGATCCATAGTGGTACTTGAAAATACCGGCTAGACCTAAACTAACTGATGTAAAGGGTTGCAGTTTTTTGGCAGCTCTCCTTTTTCCCCCTACTGAGATTTAAGGGCAAACTCTGTTAAGCTGAATGGAGATAGAAGCCACCAAGCCATCAATGATGGGAGAAGAATATCAAAGAAATTCTCACACACCAGGAGAGAATATCCAGCAAAGAAATATTTACATGTTTTCCACCGGATAAACCTCTTCTGCCATTACAGCTCTTTTTCATCCAGAAACTAATCAAACATCTCTAGCCTCTACAACAAATAAGAAAAAGAAAAGAACTTACATGAGCTTTTCTTTATGCTTAGGGGTTGTTAAACATCCAGTGTGATACTGGATGACATTAACATGAACCTTTGAGGAGAAACAACACCTAGAGATTTATTCTAGTCAACTTTATCCAACCCCTGACAACAGCCACATTGCTGCCCAAGCAACAACTTCACGATGCAGTCCTAAAACAGATCAAGGATCTTATGACCAATGCTGTCTTGTCTCCGTTACCTGATTTAACCGACAGTATGGCATCTGTTTTGGCTCGGGATGAGTGTGACGTCATGTGCAGGAGCTGTGTTTGTCTGAGGTTTACAGCTACAGTGGACACACTTTGTTCTCTGGTATAGGAAGCTGTGCAAAGGAACCACAGTCAGTCTGGGAGTCATCAGATCTGGGTGACGTAGTGCCACCCATGGGGATGCGGGCGGCGATGGCAGACATTTCCCCCGTGTGACTCTCAGCCGTAATTCCTGGTCGCTCTGAAGTCTGGTTTAAGTTGCTCTCTGGGATGGTTCCCATTCCGGTGAAATGCTGAATCAGACACTTCCTGAACTGGAGAAAAGAAGAGAAAACCAATTATAAATTAAATTAATGTAAATATGTTTGCAAAAATAAAAAGACACACATTCCAGTTACTGTATCCATATAGCTGTAGGAGGATAGTTAAAAAAATGGCCTTAGTAGATCAATTAATGTCTACATTTGTTTCATTAAAGGTCTTCATGCAGATTTTTTCTCCTCTAAATCAGTTGTGTGCAGCACAAGAAACAAATCAAAGTGAGGGTGGATTTTGCCTCTCTTGAATGAACAGACTACCACAGGGCTGGCCAACGTTGGTCCTGCAGAGCCTCAACCCTGCTGGTTTTCCAGTCCTTCCTGACCAACTTGCTGCTGATTGGCTGACTCAAGTAATTCCACATCCTGATTGACTAAACACACCTGATTTAGGTAGTCAGCTTCAAGCAGTCCAGAGAGAGCTGGAAAACAGGCAGGGTTGTGGCCCTTGAGGACCAGGGTGGGCCAACCCTGCACTAACTGATCAAGTGTCTGCTAAAATTTCAGCCATAATGTTTCTTACTTTTTGTGTTGTGCTCTACACAACTGTCATTGTAAACTGATCCTTAAATAAAAACTGATCATTTGAATCAGGGGTGTCAAACTCCAGGCCTGGAGGCTGGCCTCCAGCTGGTTTTCCAAACATTCTGCCTCTGCTTCTGATTACCTGGATCAGGTGTGTTTAGCCATTAAGGAGCATCAATGGCAGGTTGGTTGGAAAGCATGAAAGACTCCGGCCCTCGAGGCCTGGATTTGGGACCCCTGAAGTAAATGATTGTAAAGAAGACAAAAACTGATAAAAACTAAATAAAGAATAAAAATTTAGTGTGGTCATCTCAATCAAAAATTTGTATTACTCATTCATTCATCTTCTAAACCTACTTTGTCCCTTTCAGCGTCAAAGGGCTGCTGGAGCCCAGCCACTTGGGCAAAGGCAGGGGACATCCTGGACAGGTCGCCAGTCTGTCGCAGGGCCACAATCCCACACCAATGCACTCTCACATTCACGACTAGGCACAATTCAGAGTCACCAATTAACCTATGAAGCATGTTCTTGGATGTTGGGAGGAAGCCGGAGTCCCCGGAGAAAACCCACGCATGCACGGGCAGAATATGCAAACTCCACACAGAAAGGTCCCCCAATGATGTTCTGGTTCAGCTCCCCCAGCCGGGCCTTGAACCGGGGACTTTCTTGCTCTGAGTCAAAATCGCTAACCACTGCGACACCGTGCAAAAATTTGTAATACACACTTTTTTAGTTCACTGGATGTCATCTTCTTGGCCAAATCTGAAAACACCCAGATGGTAACGGACTAACCTCTGTCCAACTGTTAGGCATGGGGGTGGATGAATCATGCTCTGGAGTTGTATTACAGCCAGCGGCACAGGGAATATTTCCCAAGTAGAATATAGAATGAATCCAACCAATTTTCAGCAGATTTGGACACTAACTTGATGGCATCTGTGAAAAATCTGAAGTTCAAGAAAGGATGGCTTTTTTACAAAAGGACAATGATCCTAAACACACCTGCAAATCCACGCTGGCACACATTAAGAAACTAAAGGTTTGGCCATGGTCTTCCCAAACAGCTGACCTTAACATCATTGAAAATATATGGCTAGACCTGAAAAAAGCCGTGTGTAACAGACATCCCAGAAGTCTGAAAGAACTGGAAGAATTTTGGAAAGAAGAATAGATAAACATACCTCAAACAAGAAGTGAAAGACTCTTGGCTGGCTACAAACATTTTTTACAAGCTGGAATACCTGCCAAGGGCAGCAATACAAGATACTAATTGCCCAAAACTTTAGCACACAATATTATTTTGTTGTTTGTTATTTTGAAAGGGTAAATGATGGAAATAAAGCCACATTTGTTGACATGTTATTAGAATGTCTCATCTGCAATCTGATGACTTTTCAAGATTTTTCCATTTTTAACCTTGGCTCCTTTATGCATAATAAAATAACATTTAATCTGGGGTTGCACTGTGTATATATGCAAAAAAAAATGAACCCCTCTCCCTATTCCATGGGTGGTTTCTCCTCCAAGTTCAGGGGCCTCATTTATAAGCGTTGCGTACGCACAAAAGAAGGCGTACGCCACTCTCTACGCAATAATTGAGATTTATAAAAAGCAAACTTGACGGGAAAATGTGCGGTCCTTCACGCAAGCTCTGACCCAGGCGTACGCACAAAAACGGGTGAAATGTGAAACGGCGACACCGTCGGCAGATGGAAGAAACACGTAAAAGTGAAAATGACAATACTGCCTCTCAGAAATAACATGAAGACTTCACAAAGCAAGTCTTACAATTAACAGCTACACCAACACCCGTTTGATCGATCAGCAGTGAAACAAACAAAAAAAAAATCAAACGAAAATTACAACAGAAATTCAAAGGAACACTTATTTGCAGAAAGAAAAGTGAAATATGTTCTGCAATATTGGCATGTTGTGCAATTCATCCTCATAAATAATATAGTTAACAGAAAAAATAATGTACAAAACTGATATTCTCGTTAATGTGTCCGTCTGGCGGAGCAGATATAGGTGCAATTAGACAGACAGACAGACAGGTTTTAGCACGGTTTTATAAATCCGAATATTTCTGTGCGTACGCACGTCCTATGTTTCATCCGTACGCCACTTCTGACGCAAATCCTACGCAAAGTTTTATAAATGAGGCCCCAGGTCCTCTACCAGAGGCCTGGGAGTTTGAGGTTCCTGCAGTATCTTAGCTGTTCCTAGCACTGCTCTTTTCTGGACTGAGAGGTCTGAGGTCTTTCCAGGTATCTGTTGTAGCCACTCCTCCAGCTTGGGGGTTACTGCCCCGAGTGCTCCAATTACCACAGGCACCACTGTCACCTTCACTTTCCAGGCTTTCTCCTGTTCTTCTCTGAGTCCCTGGTATTTCTCCAGTTTCTGATGTTCCCATCGCTTGGTACTGCCACATCCACCACAACGGCTTTCCTCTGTTCTTTATCCACCACTACAATGTCTGATTGGTTGTCCGTTACCATTCTATCAGTCTGGATCTGGAAGTCCCACAGGATCTTTGCCCTCTCATTCTCTACCACCTTCGGAGGTGTTTCCCATTTTGACCTTGGGGTTTCCAGTCCATATTCTGCACACATGTTCCTGTATATTATTCCAGCCACTTGATTGTGGCGCTCCATGTATGCTTTACCTGCCAGCATCTTACACCCTGAAGTCATGTGCTGGATTGTTTCAGGCACCTCTTTGCACAGCCTACACCTTGGGTCTTGTCTGTTGTGGTAGATCTACACCTTGGGTGTTGTCTGGTGTGGTAGATCTACACCTTGGGTCTTGTCTGGTGTGGTAGATCTGAGCCTCTATGGCTCTGGTGCTCAGGGCTTGTTCCTGAGCTGCCAGGATGAGTGTTTCAGTGCCGTCCTGTAGGCCAGCCCTTTCTAGCCATTGGTAGGACTTCTTGATATCAGCCACTTCAGTTATGGTCCGGTGGTACATCCCATGCAGGGGTTTGTCCTCCCATGAGGATCTTGTCCTCCAGCACTGTATCCTCTGTTCTCCATTGCCTGAGACATTCACTGAGCACACTGTCATTTGGGGCCTTGAGCTATGTATTCATGGATCTTGGATGTTTCATCCTGGATAGTGGCTTCTACGCTCACTAGTCCTCGGCCTCCTTCCTTGCGGCTAGCATACAGTCTCAGGGTGCTGGATTTGGGATGGAACCCTCCATGCATGGTGAGGAGCTTTCGTGTCTTAACATCTGTGGTCTGTATCACTTCCATCTTATTATTCCTGCAGGGTATCTGATAACTGGAAGTGCAGACTTCTTCACTGACTGCCTTCTCAGGACTTGCCTTACTTGTTGGAGGTATTTGGCTGTTGCAGCTTTCCTTGTTGCCTGTTCCAGGTTGCCAGTTGCCCGTGGAATTCTAAAGCCAGAATGACTACAAAATGTCAGTACTGTAGATCTTGGTGATGTGGATGGATGGATGGATGGATGGATGGATGGATGGATGGATGGATGGATGGATGGATGGATGGATGGATGGATGGATGGATGGATGGATGGAGAGACAGACAGACAGACAGACAGATAGACAGACAGATAGACTTTTTTCCTAAAACATTTTTAAAATGAATCTTTAGGTTTCAGATGTAGATTTTTAAGTTGATTTACAGATGAAAAACCCAAAAGAACTCTTCAGAAGGTACACACATTTGATTGTAAAAAGAGGAATCAAGTTTTGCTGATTTTTTTTAAGGTTCATCCGAATTTCCATAGCTAATAGCTTGTAAAGTGTGTCATAATTGCTTTTTTTCCTTTGGTCGCAGGGACTATAACATGTCATTAATGATTTTCTTGGGAAAAAATGTAATTTTTAACAGGTCCCAGATTGCTTCCCACTCATTGTTTTCCAGATGACAATCCCACTAAAAGTCTAATTGACCTTTTTCAATGTTTGTGCCTAGCCTTTGGAACCCCCCTGGGAGAAAGAAATTGATTCATGGCCCACAACAGCCTGCCTAATTTGACACATATACTTCCAAACTGCTTCAATCAAACTGGCAGTGCTGTTTGAGCTGCAGTAGTAACATCTCTTACTAACTCGCTGCTGTCCTGAACAGGAAATATGCTGATGCTTTGACTTATTTTCTGAAAAATTTGAAAAGCATTTTTTTTCAAGGCTTCAATGGGTTGCATTAGAACTATTAAAACAGAAAATTATTTTCCATGACAAAGTTTTTTCTATTGCATTAGATACAGTTTTGTCAGGTGTTAGATATAAAAGCAGTTATCTTCTCCAAATTAAAACTGGACAAAAATAAAATTTACATTCTTGCAATTTACCAAATAAATGTATCCCATGCATTTATTTATTCAGGGAAGCAGTTTGAGATGGTTCGGATGTGTTGAAAGGAGAGACAGTGATGATGTTAGTGAAAGGATGCTGAGGTTGGAGCTACCTGGAAAAAATCCTACAGGAAGACCAAAGAGGAGGTACATGAAGGTTGGCAAGGACTTGAGGGTGGTTGGTGTGGGGGAGAAAGATGCAGAGGAAAGGGTTACATGCATGGGGATGATTCACTATTGCAACCTTGAAAGGGAAACACAGAAAGCTGAAACTTATAATTGAAGTAAATTTAAATCTGAAGTGCAAAAGGAAAATCATAAATGAATCAATCAAACTTAACGCTGTGTCTTCTATTTTTCTTTGGTAGTTGTCAGAACTCCTGTTGCGCCTTCTCTGCAGCCTAAGCAGAGATGTCCAGACTTCTCTTCCAAACCTGCCAAGAGTCTCTCCAGTACATCTTGGGTCATGGTCAAGGCATCCTCCCAGTGTGATGTGCCCAAAATACCTCCTCATAGAAGCATCTAATAGATATCTGAGCAAGATACCCGAACCACCTCAACTTGCTTCTCCGACTGTGGAGGAGCAGCGGCTCTGTTTCAACCTTCTAACTCCATCTCCAAGAGGGTGCCCAGCCACACTGTAGATATAGCTAATTTCAGCCACTTGTACCAGGGATCTTACTGTTTCAGTCACGACCTAAAGTTCATCACCAACTTTTAGTCGAGGAACATGTGTTGATAAATAAATCCAGAGTTCTGTCTTTTTGGCCAAGATCTTCACTACAACGGATCAAAACAGAAACTGCAGTAATGCAGCTGTTTGCTGCTCCTATCTGCCAGTCCGTCTCATGCTCCATCCTTTCCTTACTCTGGTACAAGGCCCAAGATACTTGAATGCCCCCACATGGGCAGGAGCTCTTTACTGACCCAGAGAGGACAAAATCTCCTTCCTCCAATTAAGAGCCATGGCCTCCTTGGAGGACTAAATTCTAATTCCAGCTGCTTCATACCGTGTCCTGACATGGATAAAATAAAATATATCTCGTTCCCACAAATTAATATCTTGTTCCCACAAAATAATTAAGTTGTGCGAACGAAATAGTCTCTTGTTCCCACAAAATAATATTCTGTTGCCATAAATTAATTAATTTGTGCAAACGAAATAATTATTTACGTCATAAGTCATTCATAAACACGGATTGCTGCTTCGCCTACCCAACTTAGCTCCTAGCTTCATAAACACAGATGTGAACAACAATTGGATTTACAGCAGATATTTTCATATTTCTGTCTGTGTGTCTCATTACATTGCATGGAAGACACAGATGATGTTTAGAGATCAGATTTATGTATTGTAAAAAGCACAAAAGCATCGGTAATCACTATTTCATGTCTGGGTTCATTCACATCCCGGTATGGTCTCCATCCTGCTACAAAAGCCGCTTTCTGCCGCTACTTCCGTGTCTCTGTGACCCACATTCGTTCAAGAGGGGGAAAATAAAAACAAGAATGATCGATCTATAATTGTCTCGATGAAAACCTGAAAAATATCATAAGATTTTGGATACCCAAACTTCCTGCTTCAGCTACCGGACATAGCTCCTAGCTCCGCCGCAGACCTCTTTTGCTTGTCATGCTGGCATTTGGGCAGCTGGCTGGTAGACGGACAGCCAGCTGCGGTATGGGATATTGTAGTTTAGGGTCGAATAGGAATAATAATAACTAAGGACTTGTCTTTTATTAACATACTCGTTAGCAGTCGCTTAACATCTGAAGGCCAGTAGAACATGCTACTTATAACCTGAGACTGGACTTATGAGCGTCTCTGAGTTTCCCTGAAAATGTGAAACAAAGAGTAGCCCACTGCAGTTTTCCAGCCTGTATAGAGACTAATGAGCCGTGGATTGATTCTACTCTTGTTTTCATGGTTTTGTGTTTTTACTGAATAGCAGGGTTTCTTGTTTATTTATTACCAAGCTGTTTTCTGTTGACGGAGTATTCATTTTAAATAAGTGATGTCATTAACCATCTGTAGGCTAAATGTTTCAATGACTAAAATGTCAGGTTGAACCAGGAGAATTAAGGACTATTTGGTGTGCGCTTAAATGCAGGCTTGCAGAAAACTGGAAGAATTGTGATGAAATATTTTCAGCTCTTCTCCCACATTTGAGAGATGGGGGTTCTACGTGTGTAGAACCCCCATCTCTCATACTTTTGAGACGCAGCAGTCTAAAAGTGAAAGGTGTCTGTGTCCTTTAATGTTGTTTATCCAAAGACCCTCCTCTTGTTTTTCTTTTATATTAAGTTCATCATATATACAAATTCTTGGTTTTTAGTGCAAATCTACTTGTTTTTCTAGATTACCTTATATTTACATTTATTTTTTGCATATTTGTCTTGGAGAAACTAAAATAAAGTGATTTTAAACAATCTTAAATACAATCTTTTTTTATCGTACTAATGCTTTTGTCGTACTAATGCTACGGTCACAAATCCACCTGCCACTGCAGAATGGGGAGGGATCGGCAGAATCTTCAAGATCAGCTGCAGCTAACCAATTTTTTGGAAAATCTTTGGCGTGATCATGAATGCAGATGACGACAGTCTGGCAGCTGTCAGTCAGGCAAGGATGACGTCATCACGAAATCAAGCAGCAGCTGGGTGGCCACAGGGAGGGCACAGCCAGATTGTTTCCAGCAGCTCTGATTGGACGACGAGAAAATGTTTCCAGACGGCAGCTGTCCATATCAAGTGCCACCGACCGGCTGGCCGGTCGTATTTTATATGGACTTGTGCTGCAACCACGGCTTCATCCAACAACTCCTTTTTCTCCGCTCTTCTTGTGTGTGTTGCTCTTCTTTTATGAGTAGAGCACAAAGCACAATGTTCTGTCTCCTTCGTATTCTCCTCAGCACCATCTGCAATTTGTCAACACGCAGGTCTCTGAGTCGCTGTTCTATCAACACCATGAGGAGTTTTGTCCACCATCAATGTCGTCTCCCCATTTGGACCCAACAGCCATGATCGAGTGCCCGCACTGCTACAGAACGATTTCTAACAATCAGAAGGTGGCAGTGGGACGGCACCACGGGGATGGGTGCCGATGGGTGCCGATGGGTGCCGGGAATGGCAGTCTGAAATCGGCCGATCATCAGACGAAATTGGGGACCTTGGAGATCCTCCTATCAGTCAATTATCACGCTGCTGCCTTCATGCCATCCTGTCACTCACATGTTGGTTGCCAAGCGGTGGCAGTTTGGCATCTGTGACTGTAGTCTAAGTGCAAGCGAAAAATATAATTAAATTTAAAAATGTTTTAAGGACCCACTCCAAAGAAAACTGTGTTTTTTACTGCATTTTTCTTCTGATGGAGGATGTTTATAAAGAAATGTTTAACCACTGTATGCTTTGGCCTTTTGCACACACTTAAACTCAAAGGACAGGAAGTTATTAACATTTGGACATGGTTTAGTGAAAACCATGTTTTCCTGCATGCATGACTATCTAGTCTAAACTTTAAAGATCATTTTATTTCTGAATCTCTTTAGTCCACTGGATAACCCCATGTCATTGTGAGATCAAAGCTGTCAAAAGCTCACCTGAGATGCATTTTTAAAAACATATTTGAAGTAAAACATTGCAGCAGAAACCTTCTGACCTTTGAGATCACCAGAGGCTGTCTACCTCTAAAATTACAAGCAGAATTATTCATGCATCATAAAAATCCCCAGAGACTGTGTTCTTCCTAACCTTCTTATGCAACGCACAGAAACAAAGCCAAGCACTACAGGTCAGCTGAATTCAAATTAGCTCTGGTCATTTGTGTTACAGGTCCTGCTCTTAGGCTGGTGTTAGTAAAAACTGCTCTGACCCCTCGAAAGGGCTCGAAGGTACATGGATGCTCAGACTGCATGCAGATCCTCAACATCACACTATATGAGTCATTCTCATATTTCATATTCACTATGTCATTGAAATTCATCTTTGAAATGTTTACCACATTTACCAAAAATACATTTTCCGTCTTGTTGGATTTCTGCTTCTCATGAAATGTACTACAACATTTCTTCTTGGTTTATAATCCCTTTTCGCCCTCTTGCTGATTCAAAAGTCCCATTCATTTGAATGAGAAGGTGTGTCCAAACTTTTGGTCTGTACTGTACTTAATCAATCTCTTCTGTGCAGTTTCTCCTGTACAGAAATGTACAGAAATCTTTGATTGTGATCAGATCTTTGTTTTCATTATATAATACTGGACTGATTTTTCTAAGAACATTTCAACTTTCAGAGTTTAAACAAGAGACAAAAGTGTGAAAACTCTAAGAAAAGTGTTTCTTGCTGTAACACGTGTGTAGTGAGGAGTTTTACAGCCTTAAAACATCTGTAATCCTACTATGTAGATTTGGCCTTTTGCTGGGTATTTTTACAATGTAACTCCTGTAATAAATAAGGGATCACTGTCCATCGCTTACAGTCTTCTGTATATTTTGTGCTCTTGTCCAATGCTTGTCCAATGCTTTTTGCATTCAGACCAGTGACGTGCAGTCAGGGGAGGTAGAAATATAGCCCAAAAATACACAAGTTAACAAGATGAATTTACTTTTTCATTCAAATGAGAATAAAATATTATTTTTAGACATGTCTTTAGACATGGGTTAGAGCTTAGGGTTAGTGCTGGTGCAAAACCCATGCAGGGAAAGTCAAGCAGGTCCGAGCTTTAGCTTATGTGCTGAAAGACAAATGAAAGGAGCGCGTCACAGAAACCTCAAAGTGACAGACAGCAAAACTCACAAGCAGAATTATGATGTAATTAAATGCGGTTTATTAAACATTCGATCCATTTCCTCCAAGTCCCTCTCAGTCAATGAGTTAATTACTGATAACAACCTCAGTCTTTTAGCCTTAACAGAAACTTGGCTCCATCAGGATGACTATGTTAGATTGAATGAAGCAACCCCCCCCACTTATGCTAACTATCAGAAATCCAGGATTTCAGGTAAAGGAGGTGGTTTGGCAGTAATATCACAGTCTAGCTTACTTCTCAGCCCTAAAGTTAAAAATGCTTATAAGTCATTTAAAAACATCATATTGTCTTTAAGTAACCCAAACAGGAAAACTCGAAAACCTGTTTTACTCATAATTATTTATCCCCCCCCCCCCCCCCCGGCCCATATTCAGAATTTTTAACTGAGTTTTCTGACTTCCTATCGCCTATTGTCTTAGATTCTGATCAAACTATAATATTAGGGAATTTTAATATTCATGTTGATGACCCCAGTGACTGCCTAGGAAAGGCTTTTGCAGCTTTATTAGATGATGTTGGTTTCACCCAAAGTGTGAATGAACCCACTCACTGTCATAAGCACACCTTGGACCTTGTTCTAACCCATGGTATAGAGATCAGCCAGCTGAGTGTCCTTCCTCTTAACCCCATCATTTCTGATCACTTTATGATTACCTTCCAGTTTACACTGGAACATCCTTCTGCCCCAGTGAATAAGAAACAGCTTAGAAGAACATTAACTGACCGTTCTGTGTCTGAGTTTAAACACACAGTTCAGGCAGTACTTAGTGATATTCTGAGAAAATACTCTGAGTCCAGCTCCCGTAGTATCAGTCCTAGTATAAATGACCACTTTGTTAATGATGCCTTACAAGCCCTCAGGAGTACAATCGATGTTGTTGCCCCCTTGAAACCTAAGTTCGTCAGACAAAACCGAGTTGCACCGTGGTTTAACGCTGAAACTCGTTCTCTTAAACAAGAAACCCGTAAGTTGGAAAGAGAATGGCGCCGCTCCGGTTCAGAGCAGTCTCTGGATATCTGGAAACATAGCCTATTAAATGATAAAAAAGCTCTGCGTAGAGCTAGAAGCCAGTACTATTCAACCTTAATATCAGAGAATGGAAACAACCCAAGATTTCTTTTTAGCACTATTGCTAAATTAACTCGCAGTCAGAGCTCAGTAGAACCACATGTTCCTGTTTCTCTCAGCTCTGATGATTTTCTTACATTTTTCGATAGTAAAATCTCAAATATTAGACATAAGTTAAATCAAGTTATTCCTACTATCAGCCCAGAACAGGCTGAAGCGGTAGAAATGGAGGCATCCATAGAAACCTCTGTAACATTGGACTGCTTCACTGCTGTGGATCAAGCGGAAATAACATCAATTATTACGTCCTCCAAATCCTCAACGTGTCTGTTAGACCCAATTCCCACTAGACTTTTTAAAGAAACTTTTCCCCTAATTAATGATCCCATATTAACAATGATAAATGCCTCTCTGGAAACGGGTTATGTGCCACAGTCTTTTAAATATGCAGTTGTTAAACCTCTTCTGAAAAAGCCCAGTTTGGATCCTAGCATCTTGGCCAACTATAGACCAATATCAAACCTGCCCTTTATTTCTAAAATCCTAGAAAGAGTTGTAGTTAAGCAGCTTTACTGCCACCTACAGGACAACAGCCACTTTGAAGACTTTCAGTCGGGGTTTAGACCCCACCACAGTACGGAAACTGCACTAGTTAGAGTCTCTAATGACTTGTTATTGGCCTCAGAAAAGGGACTACTTTCTATACTGGTCCTGTTGGACCTCAGTGCTGCCTTTGACACTATCGACCACAGTATTTTACTCCATAGATTAGAGCAGGACATAGGGATCAAGGGCCTCATTTATAAACGTTGCGTACGCACAAAAGAAAGCGTACGCCACTCTCTACGCAATAGTTGAGATTTATAAAAAGCAAACTTGACGGGAAAATGTGCGGTCCTTCACGCAAGCTCTGACCCAGGCGTACGCACAAAAACGGATGAAATGAGAAAAGGCGACGCCGTCGGCAGATGGAAGAAACACGTGAAAGTGAAAATGACAATACTGCCTCTCAGAAATAACATGAAGACTTCACAAAGCAAGTCTTACAATTAACAGCTACACCAACACCCGTTTGATCGATCAGCAGTGAAACAAACAAAAAAAAAAATCAAACGAAAATTACAACAGAAATTCAAATGAACACTTATTTGCAAAAAGAAAAGTGAAATATGTTCTGCAATATTGGCATGTTGTGCAATTCATCCTCATAAATAATATATTTAACAGAACGAAATAATGTACAAAACTGACATTCCCGTCAATGTGTCCGTCTGGCGAAGCAGATATAGGTGCAATTAGACAGACAGATGGATAGATAGAGAGAGATGCATTAATTGTCCACTGGGGAAAGTTGTTTTCATAGTAAAACATTTCTTCATAAGGTACGAAATTATGGTATTCATGCATATGCCTTTAGTTTGTTTTATTTTTCATAAAACAATGTATGGCGTATGTCTCGACCATTCAGAAAGCAACAAGAAATTACATTTGCGCTGATCAATTTCCCATTTCCACGTCGATTATTACCGACATCTGCAGCTTGTCAGATGTAATTAAATGGATGGAAATAAAATGCCCCATCACAATGCGTAATGACGCACTATGGCTGATCTTGCGCTCTTAGAAGATGTGGCAAATGGAAGAATTCGGAGTGAACGCATCTTTAGACAGCAAGGAGACTTGTTGGCAAACGAGGACGAGTGGCTTATGAGCCGGTTCCGACTTCCTCTGCGGGATTTTGGGGGTGTGTCACCCCGTGCATCTGGCGCGTCGGTGTCCCCCTGCGCCTCAGTCACCACTCCACTTAAAAGGGGTTCCCCAATTATTGCCGCCAGTATCTCATCAGGAGGGGTCAGCTCCGGTGCCCCCCCCCCCCCCACACACCCGGGGCAGACACGTGTGTGTGTGTGTGTGGGGGGGGGGTGGGGTCAGCGCTAGACGTTTTTTTGCCTTGACTTTGATGTCCGACCTTTTCTTTTTTATTTCGGCCACGGTCCGAGGTTGTGAGGCTACAGCATTTACAGCGTCTGCCACCGTCTGCCACTCACGTGCCTTTTTGGCATTAGTAATGCCCACACTGTGCCCTCCAAACAACATTATTCTCCTCTTTTCCACCTCGCCAACGATAACTTCTACTTCACATTGAGTAAAGTTACGTTTTTTTGATTTTCTCTCCGTGTTTGGCACGGTTTCGCAAACCATGAATATTAATTTGTGGGCGTTTTACGGACTATTTATGGGCAACTATATTCGTGTCTTGAGGCCGCAAAAGCTGCGCAGCATTTAGAATTTGTTGTGATTTATTAAGAGAAAGATGCGTAGGATGTGCGTGCGCACGGTTTTATAACTCCGAATATTTCTGTGCGTACGCACATCCTATGTTTCATCCGTACGCCACTTCTGACGCAAATCCTACGCAAAGTTTTATAAATGAGGCCCCAGAGGATCTGCTCTCCAGTGGTTTAAATCCTATCTGTCCGATAGGTATCAGTTCGTTAATGTAAATGGCCATTCCTCTCAGTGCACTCGAGTCAACTATGGAGTCCCACAGGGCTCAGTCTTGGGACCGATCCTGTTTACGCTTTATATGCTACCCCTAGGAAACATAATCAGGAAACACAGCATTAATTTTCATTGTTATGCCGACGATACGCAGTTGTATTTATCCATGAAGCCTGACCAGAATGACAATATAGAGAAACTGAACGCCTGCATCAGTGACATCAAGACCTGGATGACAATTAATGACCTCCTCTTGAACCCAGAAAAAACTGAGGTCATTATACTTGGTCCTAAAAACCTCAGAGATGCTCTGTATGCTCAGATAGTCTCCCTGGATGGCATAAGTATAGCCCCCAATTCCACAGTTAGAAACCTTGGGGTTTTACTTGACCAGGATTTATCATTTAAGGCTCACATATCTCAGGCGTGTAGAACTGCCTTTTTTCACCTGCGGAATATTGCTAAGATCAGAAATATACTTTCTAAGAGTGAACTGCCTTTTTTCACCTGCAGAATATTGCTAAGATCAGAAATATACTTTCTAAGAGTGAACTGCCTTTTTTCACCTGCAGAATATTGCTAAGATCAGAAATATACTTTCTAAGAGTGAACTGCCTTTTTTCACCTGCGGAATATTGCTAAGATCAGAAATATACTTTCTAAGAGTGATGCTGAAAAACTCATCCATGCATTTGTTACGTCGAGGCTGGATTACTGTAACTCCTTGTTAGCAGCGTGTCCTAAGAGTTCCTTAAGAAGTCTCCAGCTTGTTCAGAACGCAGCAGCTAGATTGTTAGCAGGAACTAGCAGAAGAGATCACATCACTCCTGTGTTAGTTTCACTTCACTGGATCCCAGTTGATTCTAGAATCAAGTTCAAGATCCTCCTGTTAACCTATAAGGCCTTACATGGACTGGCCCCGTCCTATATTAAGGACCTCATAGTCCCTTACCATCCAATGAGAACACTTCGCTCGCAAAATGCAGGACTGCTTGTGGTTCCTAGAATTAGTAAAAGTACGGTTGGAGGTAGAGCGTTTAGCCACCACGCCCCTGTCTTATGGAATAAACTCCCAGCTCATGGAAGAGAGGCCGACTCAGTTTCTACATTCAAAGTTAGACTTAAAACATCCCTATTTGGACAGGCTTATTGTCAGACTAGTTAGTATTTAGAGATTATTTAACTTAATGTTAATTTGTTTAAATTAAACTTAATAATAACTATTTCTTTTAAAAGGCTGCTAGAAGTTGAAGCTGGGGTAACTATGGTGCACTGGGGTTCTGTCCTCTTTTCTTTTCTACTTCTACGCTTCCTCTCCTCTATTCTTGATCATAATTCATCATTTAGTTCTCCATGCCTCTGTTTGGTACAGTGCGATTCATGTATTGTCCCTCTTTCCCTCTCCCCTCCTGGGGAGTGGGAGTGCTTCCAGACTCCAGTTGGCTCATCCGTGCTCCAGTTCCTGACCGTTTACCTCGCCTTTGCTCCTGCTCCTACACCTGGCTGTGGTTCCTGTCTCCGGCTCGACTCGCGCCTTTGACTGTCCCGATAACCACGGCTGGATGAAGCTCGTCTGCTGGACTTTTATATATATATATATATATATATATATATATATATATATATATATATATATATATATATATATATATATATATATATATATATATATATATATATATTTATATTTATATTTATATATATATATATATATATATATATATATATATATATGTAGTTGTAGATTTAGATAAGTTAATTCTTCTCTAAGATTTCTGGTAAATCGCCTGTCCGTCCTGGAGGAGGATCCCTCCTTCATGTGGGCACCCCTGAGGTTTCTTCGTTTTTTCCGGAATCCGTTTTTTTTGGGAGTTTTTCCTTACCGCGAAGGGGGGTCTAAGGGCAGGGATGCCAGTATAGCTTAGTCAGTTTGTTATTTCATTTTAGTATTTTCCTATTGAACTCTTTGTATTCGTGATCCTTTTGAGTTCATGTTTTACTTCGAAGCCCATCGAGACGACTGTTGTTGTGATTTTGGGCTATACAAATAAAATTGAATTGAATTGAATTGAACATGAATACCTTTTTCTGTGGGGGTTTTCAATCTTTTTCTTTGTTTAAAAAGTTGCAAATTTACAAATTTCCTGTTCAAATACACGAGGAAGCGACAGGTGAGGCTAAATCTGACTGATGACATCAGTGTCTCACCAGCCGTGAACCTCACTGATTCAGGCTGTAACTGAACTCTACCAAACAGACCGAGCCCTTGTAGAATCTAGATGAGCTTTTATATCTGCAAACATGCAGACAGTGGGCTGGACCAGAAAGAAACGTTAGTCCAGACCAAACGGCCCTAGTGGGATTACTATTTGGTGATGTTCCTCCTTGACTGTTAGCATCTTTCACCCTGCAGCTTGCAGGTACCTTTGCACAGCTTTTATCTAAGATCCTGTCTCGTGTGGCAAATCCTAGCCTCTATTGAACTCGTACTGTTCTTTCAAGCTATGATCATTGTGTCTACGATGTTCAGTCTTTCCAAACCATGTCATTAGAAACTACTTCCGGTATCATTCACATCTATGATCTATTTAGGAAGCCAAGCACGCAACAGTTTGACCTGCCATAATGGATGAACTTTAAGGGGAGGACACTTCAAAAATGATCAGGTACCAACCATTTTGTTGTGAACTAATCTTCTCTATATTTTGGTGGCAACATCAAGCTTTTCTATTTTCAGCATTGATTCAGAATGCATCCAACCAAGAAAGACACCCCAGTCCAGGAACGTGAGGTCAGGGGAAGCATCATGAGATGTATCCTAATAATAAAACACATATTTGTCCAAGGATATGTGCTATAGATGCCATGGATTGCATTTATCTTTTTTATTCACCTGTATAACAAACATATACACCAAGCAACTCCACAGATTTAGTGGAAGTGATCCTTTACCTCAGACGTGCAGTCATGGTTTTGAAGAGAATTCGGCTGTCAAATGAGGAAACAACAAATGCTGCCTGCCAAATACATAAAACAGGAAAGATGTTTTTTCCAAGTGAAGGACTTTTTTTTTCTGATTAGATTTCAACAGATAGTGGAGTGGCTGACAATACAGAGCAACACACTTGACCAAGTCAATTCGGAAGCAGCATAAGAGCAGAGAGGAGGCAGTGGCTCAGAGGCCATACAAGATGAGATGGAGTGCAACAGCTCAAGGACAGAAACTAAAATTAATTGTCTACTGGTACTTTGGATGGCTTCAAAAGAAACGGAAAAGAACAGAATCCCATTGAAACAGTGTATACATTTCAATCATCCCACTTGTGTTAATATCATTGCCACCTGTGAAGATCTCACAAATGCTGCAGTTGGATCAATTTTATAAAGATATCTTCTAGATTATTTCTGACTGAGTACCTGTTTGTTCATGAAGACGTAGATGATAGGGTTGTAGACAGCAGCGGTCTTGGAGAAGAAAGCAGGGATGGATGCCAACCTCGGGTCAAGTTTGATGGTTGGATGAGCCGTGACCAATATGGAAAAGACAGCATAGGGCGTCCAGCCTACCATGAACGCCACAATCATCACCACGACCATACGGGTCACCTGTCGCTCAGGCTTCCTCGCCGTTGCAAGACGACCATGAGACACCTGGAGGAAAAAGAGAATATGACAGTTATAGCAAAGCAAGCACAACAATGAAATTCAATCACTGCTTTCTATTTTCATTGGCAATACCTAATCATACGTGAGCATCACAACACTAATGCAATGTTTCAAATTAAAAAAAAAAAACGTTGTTAATAAAAGATGATATAAAAGATAACCTCTAGCACTCTGGGTCTCATTTACATTCCTTTAGTAAAATAACTGCTTTAATAACAGTTACGATTCACTAAAGAAGACAAATAATTACAGTTTTTTCAGTGGCTTTAGTACAATTCTCAGATCAGAATGAAATTCCCAAAACTATTTGTTCAGTCTTCACATCATGATGTCACTTGTGCACATCATATAAGCAGTTTCTCACTTCTTTGAACAAGTTGCAATTGCTTTGGTACATCCATGCAAATGATTATGTACAATTCTCTGCTCTTTGCTAAATTATCAATTGTTTATGTCATGTGGATCAAAATGTATTATATAGTTCACTGTGCAATAGTCTTACTCCTCAAAACACCTAGTCATTAGTTCATGGTATAAGTCATAAACGGCAAAATGGTTGACCAAGTTGTCATAATGTGACAAAAATATATTTTGCTGCATTGCAAGAGAGGATATTTGCTGTGATGTGGATGAGAATTTGTGGCCTAACATACAGGAACGACAAGAGGTGTAGGAAGACCACACCAATTCCTACTGTACTGCCTGTACTGTTGTACAGAATATTGTCCTATCTTTTTTTTCCCTTTGTGTTACTGTTTGCAGTGGGTTTTTTCTATGTTGGTATGACATGGTCTGTCAACAAATTACAATATGAACAATAAAAGTGTAAATGGGAATCTTGTCCAGTCTCTTGCAATCAAACAAAAAAGGTGTTACTAACATTTTACAATAATTGTCATCAAAACTTTAGCGATAGTTTACATCAGAACATCCCTCTAAAGTACACAGTTATATTGACAACATGACTAAGTCATTTGAAAGATTTTGAGCAAGTTACAGGCTTTTGCAAGAAATCCATAGTGTTTTGCTGTTTGTACAAATTGTTTTGAGAAATGCACACAGATATTTGCAAACTTCAATTCTGATCTGAGAATTTTACTAAAGCGACTGAGAAAAACTGTAATACAAAATACATATATCATCATCATCGTCTAATAAAAATTCATTGAAAAAAAGCCAAATTGCCTAAAGTTTTCAGACCTTTCAGTAAAACTTTAAACATCTTAAATGTAATCAGACTGGACTTTTCCAGATCCAGCTGAAGGTAGCATGTTTATGTGTTTGGTCCATGGACTGTACAGGAGAACAGGACTGAGTGACTGCCCCCCCCGGCATTCCAAACAGGAAGTACCAGTTGGCTCAAAAAAGCCAAAATCCCATAGAGAACTAAACAGCTGTTACTCAATCATTCCATTGGTCAGAATAACAATTCTTGCTCTGATACCTTTTTCTTAACATATTTTTGATTATCCTCCTTTGTTCATGATATTTGTTCTGTAGTTCAACTTATTTAAGAAATTTGGACTCAGGTGGACTTGGAGCAATCATTGGTAACTGACGTCGTCTGGGTCCAACATGGCGGCATCCACGTTGCAAAACAATGGTGAGTGAGTTGACTTCATTTGGCTGGAGCTGGAAGTGAACCGTTTTCTATGGGGGACATCACACCACACTCCAGTTCTCTGATACAGTCAATGGTTTTGACATGGCTGAATATGAGGTTTTACTCTCAAGGAAACAATCACATGAACCTGTGTGCGTAGCAGCTTTAAAGGTTTGATTGCTGCTGACACTGGAAAACCTCTTAGGCACATTTTCGCTGCTCTGGTTGCTCATTTAGGCAAAATACTGAATAAACTCGTGTTTTAGTAGCACCATAACAGCTGACCTTTCTTAGTTTCCGCAGCAGTCTCCCATAGCAGTAGAATATCACCCCAAGAGGCAAAATGAAACAGGTGGCGAAGAAAGTGATGATGTAGCTGTGATCGCTCATGTTGGTTGAGTACCTGTTTATAGGTGGACAAAAAGGTTTTTATTCACTTTGAATTTTATTACACAGAAGTGCTCCAGTGAACAAGCATGTTAACTAAATCCCAGCTGAGCTGCTCTGAAACTCAGAGCTTTTATGTGACTCCAGAGGAAGACGGCATGTGTGCATCTCAAATGAGCTTCCGCTAAAAGAGAAATTTCACAGCTGAGACAAATCTGTGTGAATCACTTAGGAGCCCATAGGACACTAATTTAGTCTAATTAAATCTGTTCCCCAAGAACACCTACTACCCTCATATGAAACAAGCCTCAGATTAATGTCTAGGAATCCACCTGGCCCACACAGCTGACTGTGGGTGTGTGTGTGTGTGTGTGTGTGTGTTTGAGCACTTATAGCCATCCATCTTAATCTTTGTTGAAGAAAGAAAGTGCGGTTAGCTTCACATTTGGGATGGTACATTTCACACTTCATTCCTCATTAACTGTGTGGCACATGAAAGAAACCCTCTACAAAAACAGAGTCATGTGGAAGAGAAAACACAGTAACTACACACATCAAGATTTCCTTCATGGATCAGAGACTTCAGTTAACAAAAGCTTAAAAAAACACATGAAAACATGTTTTTTGAATAAGAAAAAAATGTTTTTTTTCAGTTATCTTATACCAGTGCTTCTCAATTATTATTTGCATGGCCCCCCCAGGAAAAAAAAAGACAATCCCCCCCCCCTCCCCCCAACACGCCGCAGAGGCTATAAATAACATCAGTGTCTTTGAAAATTGCATAAGTATACCTAAAATTTTATCTTTTAGCATTAACGAAAGAAAAAAGCAATATATATGAAGTTTTAACAAATACTAACTTTATTTTGCCACACAGAAACCCTGTAAGAGTCTAAGTCAGTCCCAATTTAAACTAGAAATATTTTTGACCAACTGAACCATTTGATGCTGAAAAAAATAATTCAATCCATAAATAATATTAAATGTAAATTGATCTGAAACATTAACACAGCAGCACCAATCTATGTAACGTTCTTAATCAGAAGAAATAAGCAAAAAAACATTGTGCTGATTATTTTCTGAGTCACATTAATGAAGTAATGATTAATGGCTACAGTGAGCACGATTTGCGGAGCACAGCTTTTAAAAGCGAGGTTTGAAGCATGATGGTGCTACTCTCAGCGTCTGCTCAATGTTCAGCTGGGAAAGCGGGAAGATTGTTGGCCGTACCCCCCACGTTCTTGCTGAAAAAAATCAAGCGGCTTGACAGCGTGTTGAGGATGTAATGTCTGTAGGTGACATCTTAATGGCTCCTGCCCGCTGTCAACATTTTCAGACACAGAACACAGTGAATCCAAGCGCTAGATAAGATTCCTCATATTTCCTCGTCTTAGCTTTTGGGAGACAATCATTGGTCTCTTTCCCTCCGTTTCTCTCTGCCTTTCTTTTCGTTACTGTTCCATATTTCTTCATGGTGTCTCTCGAGGGGTTTGTCGACAGCAAAGTTTTAAACTCCTGCGCAGACTTTGACAATAAGCGTGCAACTGCACCACCTGCTGCCGTGGACGAACAATTGCACTTTATCCCGCAAAAAGCAAAGCCTGTTGCTCGGGGTCATACCCCCCCCCCCCCCCCCTTTCATCGCATTGCGCCGCCCCACTATACGAGAAGGACTGTCTTCTACTGATTTACTTTATAATGACCACTATTGTGTTTTCTAGTTTTATATGGTTTACAGTGGCTTTATATTCAAGAGAAGGTTTTCTCCTGTCTGAAACCAGCATCACAATTAAAGAAATGGAGCCACATCAGCTCAACAACTAACCATTAGGAGGCTTTTTGCTAAACCAAATCAAGCCCTTGATCACAGAAAAATAATTCATGGAATGGTCTATATCATGCTTTTCTTAAAGCTTTCCGAGTAAATGACTAATGTATATGTTAATATTACCTTTGGGGCACTAAATAACATTTTTTATGACATATAAGTTATTTTCACAGTTTAATTTCCTACCCAGTAGTAAGATGACTCGATCTCTGAGGCTCCGCCTTTCTCTCCCTGTGGGTAACGCCCATTTCATGACGTTAACCTAGAGTTGGCCTCGGTCTGCATTTCGCCCACGAAAACAAACAACATCCAAACTTTTCAAAGACAGATGTGCATATTGTGCATAGAAAAGGAAACCGTTTAACCGATCTCCAAAAAAAAGGATTCTGGAGGCAAGAGACCCACAACATTGCAGTTGGAGAAAGTGGGGGTGTGTCAGTCTGGGGGCAGGGCGGAAGTGCAGACTCTTCCTGGAAGGGGCTGTTCCTCACTTTGTGACATCACAGTGTGAGAGCCCACATGTTTTAGTAGATCTGAGGGGGGCTGGTGCTCAGAGTACTGGTTTTTAGAGGAATAATCAGAAATGCGTGAACAGATCAAAACACCGCTTTGGGAAAATAATTAGCATTTTTATACACTTAAACGCTAAAAAGATATTTTGCACGATAGGCCTTTTAAAAAACAACAGCATTACAAAACAAATAAACATAATTACATCTTGTTGTGTTTGACTTTCATTATTAGGTTTTTATTTTTAAATGAATATTTGAGATAAAATGTGGTTCAAACGAGGCTCAAGACTTTTGAATGGAAAACGACTTTTTTCCTTTTCATTTTTTCTCTACCAGAATTTGTTTTGGGAAGTCTGGGGTTTTGGAATTTCGTATTGAGACAAGGTGGTGAGAACCAACAACAAAAAAAAGACACTGACTTTAAACCTGCAAGTCAAACAACTCTGACAGTCCATCTCTTCCACAGTTACTGTTCACACTTCACACGTCTCAAAATATCTTGTTATCCTAACTTTCCACACTGCTCGATTTGGCAATATAGAAATGTTCAGAGGATCGCAGGGATGAAGCTCTTCAGGCACATAAATGTAACTAAAGCACAGACCAGCATAAACCAAACCTGCAGTTATCAATCAAAACATTATTGTCATTCAATGAGAGAAAATAAAAGCTGTGAACACAATTTATAAAACCCACGATCATAGACATCTGTTATGTTATTCTGTCCCGTCCCCCGATTCATTCATCTTTGTCTCTCTAATGCCACTTAAGAGCAACCTCACTTTAGCTTAATTGTGCCCTTACAGAGAGTCAACCCCCCTGCTCTTTGCATTTTCTAAGGTTTTTGTGCCCAGAGGGGAAGTTATGTTAAACTTACGGATAATTAGGTTAAAGCATCACAAGTTCTGTCTGCACTTATTATCAATTATTTGCAGCCTTTGGCTGCAGAAAGCAAGCTGAAACATGCCACTACAGTAATCCTGTTACTCATTTTAAATCTTCAATTCACAAAAGATTTCATTTAAAACAAATGTCTTAAATTAAATTAACCCCCCCCCCCAATATTCCCTGAAGGACTTGAGGTCAAAATAAACAGAATTAAAGCACAGCTGGACCGTGGTGCATTCACTGCCAGTGGGACCTTTTCAGGTAGCTTTTAATGTGTTTGCAGGTTAAAAACCCTTCTAGGAAAAGCTTCCCGTGACTTCATCCCAGCCTGCTGTAGACATGTGGTAGCTAAAGTTTGTCGCTATGAAAAGAGTCCGGGGAGCTCCAGCTCTTGGTGCAGAGAAATGAGCTTTACCTAAACCACATTTCACCGGTAAATGTAGCAGACTGAGCTGGGAGACCTGTTTAGAATATTTTGGCCTTTTTTTCTTCAGCACAATCTAACAGACTGGCCATAAATTACAAATAGTGAGGTGAACTAATGTTTGTGCAAATTGATGGCTGTACTGTACTGAGTGTGGACAGACATGATCCTTCTATTCAATTTCCTTTCTTCCTGCACTTTAATGAAAGCTTTAGCAGATTCTGTGGCGGTGCATGTTGAGCAGAAAGGTTGATATAACAAAAGACTGATGGAGCACAACAAGTACAATCCTCGAACTGTGTAATTGATGCAAAAAGCTCATCTTTGTGCTTAAAAAAGCAAATGCTGGATGAGAATCTTTCAATGACTTTTAGAAAAATCAAAAATTTAAAAACCAACTTGGAACACCAAAAAGTAAATTCATTTGAGCAGAGTGGAAGGTTACTAACTTTGCTCATGTGTAGCTTTTCCAGCAAACTCCATCTCCATGCCGTTGTAATACATGCCTCATACAATACCCAGAGATAACAATAAAGTTAATAAAGTTTTTAAAGAATTTAGGTATGGTTTGGTCATGCCTTTTCCTTCTGGACACTCCTCCGAACCTACCTGATGTTCAAAAGTCTGCCTGTGAAGTCTACGTGTTTGTGAGCACTAAAGCCTGCACATAAATGAGGCTCTTAAAATGCATCAGACGAGCTTGCTGCACAATCTGGGCCTCGCACACCTGTGCCGCTGCAGCTTCCTGCTGGCAACCAAACGTTTTCTGATGGAACTCATGCCGCGTGCGGCCGGGGGTCGCTCGGGTCATCTGAATGACAGGATTCTGCATCAGGAAACATCTTAATTGTGTCACGTGAGCCTTTTCTCCTCACATCCCTTCACGTCATCAGTGGTTCTCCTATAGCGACAAACGCTCAGCTCCGAATTGCCGTGTTTGATCCAAACAGCTAAGCAACATTACCCAGATGGTGCCCTGAGGGCCGGGATTATAGCAGACCTGCTCCTCTCATAAAACAAATACATGTGTGTTTAAACAGCCAGAGTGAAGGTCTGAGCTATACAGGTATGAGCCGTGTGGCTAGAGAAATTATTCAAAAGATGGTTGTGGGTTCAGGTCCTCTTGAAATTGTCATGGAAGGCGTTAAAGGAAACAGATGTAATGACGCCCACATTTTTGGTATCCAACGATTCAAGAGTTTTTCCTTCAAATAGAAATTAGTCATCAGCAGGAAATGTGCACAAGTCTGTGCCATCTCTCATCAACACTGCAGAGAGCAAGGCAGTTACAGCAGCTACTGCGGTGAGGATAAGTGCTTTACCTGATTAAACTCATTATCTCCTTTCAGCCTAAATACATTTGAAAAGGAACACATAAACAGAGTTTCTGTGATAAAAAAAGACCTCACACATTCTGTTTTTCAGCTCATGTCTGGCTTTGAAAAGCTGAGGTCTTGTCTTTTAAATCATCACCTTCAGAAAAGGCAGCTTTGATTTGATCCTCCTCTCTAGGTACTACAACAAAAAGACTTTTACTGCCAGCAACACAGACGTTCTGACCAGAACAGGATTCCAGCCGCACCCTGATCTCCTGCATCAAACCGAAGTAAATCGCGCTTCTGCTTAAAATTGTTGACTTATCGCCATATCCCTACAGGGGTCGCCGGGCGAATCAGTGAAAGCTTGGCAGACACTTTTGAACTGGAAAGCCTTCCTGACACAACCCTGTTATTTAGCAGAGGTGGAGACACTCAGTTACATAGTAGTGTGAAGGCTCTTGTCCAAGAGCACTGGATGAAGCTCAATACTTGGGAATTGACCCTGATTTCCCATGTGCCAGTCCTACACTTAACAAACTGAGCTATCTAGCCACCATGCGGTTCATTTGACTTCCTGATGGTCCAGAAAAACAAATTAACTGTGCTGTGACATACTAACCAACCTTTGTTAATAATTTATCAAATGCAGCTATTTATTTCCACATTGATTCATCACTGACTGTATATTTCCAAACATGAAAGAGTCACTTAACCCAAATCAGTCACATTCTGAAAAAAGACAAAGTTTTGGTCTGATATTGGAACAGACAGTCTGACCAGCCTTCACAGGGATGTCTTCACGTTTGGTTCTAACTGCAGCATCACAGCCCTGCTCAGGATTAAACTCTTTGTTTTGAGCATTTCTGTGAGCTGACCTTTGAAGGTGACATTTACTTTTCTTCCCAAACACTCACAGATCTTTTTGCGGTCCGCAGATAACAGAGTTCTCATTTCTCACCAGTCAGGCTCGCACGTGGTTCCAATCTTGCTCACAGTGTATCTGTTCCAGCCCAGCACGGGAGGGAACGTCCAGATGAAGGAGAACGTCCACACGAACAGCAGACCCAGCATGGCATGCTTGGACTGCAGCCGGATGTTCCCCAGCGGGCGGCAGATGACGAAAAAGCGCTCAAAGGAAAGAACAGCCAAGGACCACAGGGCCACGATCCCTGAGGAGAACAGCAGAGCAGCTGTCAACACCCCCTCACTGAAGGGTTTCTGCACCTCCTTCAGATCCTCCACTAACTGAAAGGCCATACGTTCCTTAAGAAGTTGAGGCTTTCAAACTGACAGATGAATTATTTTAGACAAACTCTCCTAATCTGTGTTTGAACGCATCAGTGGCTGCTCTCTCACTGAGAATATTTCTTTATTTCATTCTATTATGAGGCTTCTGACTGCGTCCTAATGGGCTAAAAAAAGAAGGCAGGCTTTAATTGTGGTAATAAGTCACTCTCAGAGTCTGCTTAATTACTTCTCACACAGCGAGGTGCTCATTATGTCTGCCTGCCACACTCAAAGGGAGGACAAAACTGCATGTGTGATTATCACACACGTGCTAACAAGTAAAAGTGAAGCCGTCAATGATGAAGCCGGGCGCGTTTTCAAACTGGGTCTTTTTCTGAAGTATCCATCTGTGGAGCAAAAACATGAAGAGCAGAGCCATCAAATAGGCAGCACAGAATATTAATCAAGACATCTATTATTCCACATTACATCAGAACTGAAAAAGCTTTCCCAAGCACACAAAACGTGAACATCAGGTCAGGAAATCACTGAAACAGCTGCTCAGATGTAATTAGATTTTTTTTATATCTAAAATCCCTTGATAGGACTTTGACTACATCGGCCCACAACAGTTTGCTCAGTTCCAGTTCTGCGTGTCAGCCTTCTTCAGTGATGAGTCGGCCCGAGAGTTAAATCTGTCAAACTCCTCAATTCTCCAACGTGTCAATCTGTGAGGATGGCGCTCACTCAGGGCCCAGCATGAAGGCTTTTTTCTCATTTTTCTCCCTTTGCATCCATGTAAAGAGGTTTATAGATTGTATTTGTAGTTGGTTGCAGGACCAAAGCTGTCCTAATAAAACAGTCTGAGTTCCTCATGATCAAAAAACGGTCGTCTGATGATTCCTATGTGAGGTTCATCCAGCTGTACTTTCCCTGGAATTCAGGGTTCTCCGTCTGCTTGTTTGTGATGAGGACATCTTCTCTTTTTCTCTGTAAAACCCGCCTGAGGAGGATCAAACACACCGGGCTCCTCGGGTCACTAGTGCTCGTGTGAAATGATCTCCACATTTTCACCACCTCGGTTGTAGAGCTTCTGCATGTCATCTTACAGAGTTTTGCTGCAGAACAACAGCCTACTGACTTACTTACATTGGTAGTCACAGTTCTCAGAAACTATTTATGACAAGTCATGCATGCAGTGAGACTGATCCTGTTCACGTTTATACATCTGCTGTGCACGTGCCTCGTTTGTGCTGTTCAGACTCTGAAGAGGCTTTCGACTGATCCCACTTCAGCCCAGCAGCACTTTTCTACAGATGTCATTGTGCATTAAACCAGAGACAAGATACACAATCAATTAATTTAAAACAAATGAAGTTTTAAAGTAAGTTCGGTTTGAAATGAAAAGCGTTTAAAGGCTGGAAATATCAAAAATCATTTTTTTCCAAAACTTTTTCTGTTGTTTTTTTTTATAGTAAATTCGTGGGGGGAAAACTCTTTAATCACAGTGCTAATATTGACATCTATATGACGAAATTGTTATTTCTGGAGCGTTCTTGTGAAACTATCTTTAAAAATCCACATTTGTTGGAGCTGATTTGACAAAAATGTTCAGAAACGGCGGTTATGACATAGAAGAAGTCAGAAAGAGAACATACCAAAGAAAGTTACAGCAAACCCCTCCAAGATGCAAGCCCACTTTCCGAGGAAGAAGTAGCCCCTGGCATTTGTCAGGAAACTTATCAGCCCCCCCGTGAGGGACACCAGGAAGTCCGCGATGGCCAGATTCACTATGATGTAATTGAGCGGCTGTCTGAGCTGCTTGAACTTAAAAGTGACAAACATGACCAGGAAGTTCTCGGTCAGAGACAGCGATGTGATCACGAACATGAGGACGGCCAGGACGGTGAAGTTCCACGGCGCGATGTTCTTGATGGGTCCAGTGAACGGGTCATCGGTGGAGAAGATCTCTGTCGCCACGGTGAAGGACACCGCGTTCACTGACAAGCTCAACGAATCCATTGTCCATGTCCAGAGAGGGGCTTCAGTGGAGGAAGACTCTTGTCTGCGCTCTTCTTCTCATGCTGTCAACTTCAGCTGGAGCCGCTCCGGTCTGGACAGGCGCGCCCGCGTCTGCGTTACAGGCGCTGCCTGCGCACCGCGTCCCGTGCGCGCTGCCGCTCGCGTCTCGCAAAGTTCTTGGGCGAAAATCCGCCACGGCAGACGCGCATGGTGAGGACAGAAACACGCCAGATGTGTTTGGTGGAGATGGTGGGTCACTGATAGGAAGCGCGTGAGCTGGAGCTGCGCGGCGCGAGAGCGCGAACGAGCGACCCGTGGCATCTTGGAGCGTCTTTTTATAGGCGGCTCAGCATCCGCGCGGCCCTGAGGAGAGGAGATGGGACCTATCCGGCAGCCCGTGCGCGCCTCTGCTCTGATGACAAGGAGAAAAAAAGAGAAGAAGAAAGGCTGCAGGCGGGTGTGATGAACTCCGGAGTTTGGAATTGACACAAACTATGTTGAAAACAGAGGAAAAAAGAAAGATCTGTTCGACTAACTTTTCCGAATTCCATTTTTGTCTTATTTCAGGTATAGATTTTGCTGCTGGGACAGAGCAGCATTTCATCGCTATAATCTGACCAGATGATTGATTCACTGTTCTGTCCTTTCAAACACCAGATTAGGAATGTGTCAGACGTGCAAACATTCCCATTTGTGAAGACTGAGCTCTTTGCTTTGGTTTGGTTTAGTCTGGTTTGGTGATGTGAATTCTGTTTTTTTGGAAGATGTTGTCAGGTGTTTTGTTTTCCTGCCTTTATAGTTCAATTCAATTCAATTAACTTGTCTGTTAGACCCAATTTCCATGAGACTTTTTAAAGAAACCTTTCCCCTAATTAATGATTCCATATTAACGAAAATAAATAACTCTCTGGAAACAGGTTATGTGCCACAGTCTTTTAAATATGCAGTTGTTAAACCTCTTCTGAAAAAGCCCAGTTTGGATCCTAGCATCTTGGCCAACTATAGACCAATATCAAACCTGCCCTTTATTTCTAAAATCCTAGAAAGAGTTGTAGTTAAGCAGCTTTACTGCCACCTACAGGACAACAGCCACTTTGAAGACTTTCAGTCGGGGTTTAGACCTCACCACAGTACGGAAACTGCACTAGTTAGAGTCTCTATTGACTTGTTATTGGCCTCATAACAACAATAGCAGTACGTCCCGTTTCCCAGCGTGCTTTGCTGCCAGGGGACACGGTGATTGGCCAGTGATTGGCAGCAAAGCACGCTGGGAAACGGGACGTACTGCTATTGTTGTTATGCTACAAGCTAAAGGTAAGTGCTTTAGGCGAAGCATCCAGCTTAATATGATATTTTTCAGATTTTCATCGAGAAAATAACAGATCGACCATTCTTGCTTTTATTTTTACCCCTATTGAATGCTCACAGAGACACGGAAGTAGCAGCAGGAAGCGGCTTTTGCAGCAAGATGACTGAGGGCGTAGCAGATGATGTGAACGTGAATACGATGGATGCTTCTGTGCTTTTTAAAATAAATAAATCTGTTCTCTAAACATCCTGCGTGTCTTCAATGCAATGTAATGAGACACACACAGACAGAAATGTGAAGGTATCTGCTGTAAATCTATGACGTAAATTAATAACAGGAAATGATCGGCTAGTCAGTTAGCATGTAGCCTAATAGCCTTCGAATGTAAAGATACTGACTGCTAAAGTTAATAAAAGACAAGTCCTGAATATTATTATTCCTATTCGACCCTAAACTACAATATCAGCTGTCTGACAACAGACCAGCCAGTTGCCCAAATGCCGGCATACATCAAAGAGCTCTGCGGCGGAGCTAGTAGTAGTAGCCTAGCAGAAGCTATCGTTTGACAAAGCAGCCTAGTTATCATAAATCTTTTGATATTTGTCTTATATTCATTGAGACGGTAATAAAGTGATCATTTTTGTTTTTCATGTTCCTTTTTTGAACGAATATGGGTCACAGAGACACGGAAGTTACCGCTGAAAGCGGCTTTTGCCGGCGTACAGAGAGCATAGCCGCGTGAATGACTTATGACGTGAATAATTATTGCGTTCGAACGGATTAATTATTGCGTTCGAACGACATAATTATTGCGTTCGCACGAGTTAATCATTTCGAGGGAACGGAATAGTATTTTGAGGGAACGGAATAGTATCTTGTGGGAACGGAATAGTATTTCGTGCGAACGACATAACCTGTGGGAACAAGATATTAATCTGTGGGAACAAGATATTTTTTTATATCTTAATGTCAGGACACGGGCTCCGTATTAATCATCTAAAATGAAATAAAAAAAATTTTGTTAAAGATTGTCTTTGATTAAGACAAGAGAAAAACTAATAAAACTTCAACATGTTCACTTTTTCTGTAGCTACAGAAAACAAAAAATATAATGTTAGTTTTTTTGTGTAAAATTTGTCAAACATATTGTGGTCACATAAATGTTCAAAATTACAGTTGCCTTACACAAACATTGAGGTAAATATATAAATAAATAAATCACTTTTTAGAAAAGATATATTTGTTGTTTTTTGTAAAGTTACATAAAATTGCATGTTAATAAACTGAAGGGAAAAAAACTACCAGGTTAAAATTTCAAATAATTTAGTTGAACATTATTACGGAAAAATAAACCTAACTTGTATTACAGCTTTTTCTGCCATAATTGTCACACAGTTCTTGTGACATTGCAGAGGGTCTGTACATCAACACAGACTATAGAGTTTCACCTTTTTTCATTCTTGGATGCTGGTTACCGCGGGATTTTTGTCAAGGATAAAGTGTGCCTTGGCTCAAAAAAGGTTGAAAAACACTAGACTAATGCATAATTAATGACCTAAACCTAAACCTAAGACTTGATTTATGCAGCATGATAACTCAGAAAACTGAAACCAGAGAATCACCAATCTACACAAAGGTAGAACGAACTGGCTCTTTCAGCATTGTTATGCCAAAATGCTGTTTGAGAACTTCCACTCTGGATATTATTGTCTTCATTTTGGGTGCCTTAAAATGATATGTGAGATAACACTGAGCATTTGCTATTTTCCATTTTATTTCCCATTTGACGTTATAATTGTACAACTGCCCAAGACAAGAAAGGATCCCCTTAAAATGTTATCACAAAGGAAGCCCCTCATAATGCATAGGATTTAATTTATGGACATTAAGACACACATTTAAATCCTATCCAAAATACTTAGGGACCCTTTAGGCACATTAGGGCTAAAATAAAGAAAGCCAAAAAAGAAGAGGAGAAGAAAGTGTCATATGTTGGAACAGAAATGCTCTCAGTTTGGATTTGAACTGGGAGATTGACAGCGAAGAAATGTGATCAAATGTGGCTCCACAGAGGCCCACAAGTGCTCACACTTACACAAAAGCTACTTTTAGCACACACATTGTATGTAGTTAACAGGGAGATTTTTTTGACACTGTTCTCTGTTGTCACACACAGCTTAGCTGAAAACATTTCCCACCACCTGAATATCCGCTCTGTGTTCATCAAACAGGCCAGGGTTGCCCACTGAGTAGCCAGGGATATGGAAGATAACAGATTTTTTTCTTTGTGTTTATTAATATTCAAGACATAATTTTGCTGCAACCTTGGCCAATTGCTCTAATTTTTTTGGAAAAGTTTGACCCCGTAACCCTTGTTCTATCCTAGGCACTTTACCATTGGGAGTTGAGTCATCTAGACCCACTAGACAGTGCTCTGAACCTTTTTTCTTCAATGATTTGTGATCTTCACTGGTGTCCATGGATTACATGAAATCTTTCCACCTTTATCCACCTTTGTCATGGTAGGGAGGACACGTCAATGCAAGGGTGGGGTCATCTAAGATAGCACAAGGGTTAAACTGTCTCCACCAATCCTTCTTGGAGGTTTAATCATATACATCACCAATCTAACCAATCAGCCGTGGTTAACGTCCTCACTTCCTTGTGTCAACAGGCTCATAAAGTCTCTCAGTTACAACATAAATGTCAGACCGTGGACAAAGTGCATAAAACATGAAGCCTGGAGACTTGAGTCTGTCTGGCATCAGTGCCACTGTTTTCGCACTACATTCCCATGATCCATTGGGTTAATGTTACAGCATCTGTGCTACTGTACTGTTAACTGTCATGAAGCACAACAAACGCAAACATCGAACTGTGTGTCCTAACAGTTTCTAAATGTTCTTAATTTTACAGTCTTTAGTTGAAAATTATTATTGAAAACCATCTAAACTTTTATCAAAACCTTTAAAAAAAACTTCAGCAACTTTAAAATTTTGGTGCCTCCACTGTTACAAAAAAAGGCACGCAAGATCTTGGAGGGACTGTACGTCAATAATACAGACCACAGAGTTTCTCTTTGTTCACATTTTGGTTGGTATTGTGTGCCTTGGGACTTTTGTCGAGGAAAAAGGTGGACCTAAGCTCAAAAAGGTTGAAAACACTGTTTAGAAATCTCCTGATTCAATTTCTGTTGTATTGATTCAACTCACTTAGATCGCTAAAACTCATGGTCAGCTTTCAGTTCACTGAAACATAGAAACACCTTAGAGGAAATGTGAGTCATAAGAGTTGGGCTGATTGTGTGATGGTTAAAAACACATCTACCACAGGTCTTCAGAATTTGAATACAAATGAAATATTCTGAATAAAATGGTATTCCTGAACAAGCTTGGAGTTTTAGGGATCACATTTGCATTTTTCATATAAAAATGACCTCTGGTGTCAAGAGTTCATGTGTTCATACAGAACAATTTGTAGACATCAAGCCGCTCAAACACACAGTTCTTCTGACCAATCAGGTTTGTTTTTCCACATTCCAGCTCTTTATCATCATAGATGTTGTAGTTTTGAGAGTGAAGTAGAAGAGAAAAAGATGGCTGCATTTAATTGTCTAAACAACCCTCCCCACAACATTTTAGCTTATTTGTCACATTTACACTACTCTGTATCCATCAATGGTGCCCCTGTGCCTATGTGGGTCCTTCAAAGGCGCAGGGCGTGTAGCTATGGGCTACAGGCCGCAGGCAGCAGGCATGTGCCGTTAATGTCCAACAGCCATTGAACTTCTTCTTCAGGATTTACACGTGTGGTAAAAGCTACAGTACATTTAGTTAACATGGACAACAGAGCTCTGAAAAGTATCCGTTTATCAGTGAAAAGAGATTTACAAGATGGGTGTTTCACAGTGTTTGTTGTGTAGTTAATCTGTTTGTCTTGACTGATGTCACTGTGATTCCTAAAGTGTCCTTTAGATGGACAGATGTGGTTTTTATCCAGTGGCATATCCTCAGGGCCTGCAATGCCTTCAGCAAAGGCCTAAAATAATCTAGGAAAAAGTATCTAAATCACAGAGAAATGTTTTATATTGGTCCGAAATATGTATTAGATCATTCCAATTGTTCTGTTAGCTTTCTCATGACTGCACTGCTTTCAGACATGTTTTTTCACATGATCGCTTCAAACCAAACATTTTGATTTGATTTATTGATTTATTTCAAGCATTGTAGTCAAAGCAATAAAGAATGTATACATTAATTAATTCATCTTCTTTCGTTTATTCCCTTTCGGGGTCACGGGTCTGGCGAAGCCTATCCCGGTCACTTGTGGGCGACGGCAGGGGCCATCCTGGACAGGTCGCCAGTCTGTCGCAGGGTCGCAAGGATGTACACAGATTTACAGAAATTATGAAGTGCATAGATAAAAAATTAAAAAAAAAAAAACAGAAAATAAAAGAAAGAAAAATACACTTAAATCACATTTGCTTAATTAAATACAGTGATCATTAACTAAAATCAAGTAGAGCTTTATTTATTGCTTGAAAAGGAGAGAGATGAAGCGAGTTTATATAATCTCACCCCTACTGAGTTCATTCAGTTTTTAGTTTTACATAATTTTTCTAAACCGGTTCTGATACGATAGATTCTTTTCAAGTAACAAAATCCAGTCCCGTTTGATAATTGAATATCTTCAGAAAACATTCATTTATGATTTCAGTGAACAGTAACGGTAACCATTATGAAATAATCATTGATTAGTATTAGAACACCTGATCACATTAAACCAGTAACTATAGAAGAATTATTTGTTATTATTTATTTATTATATATATTTATTTATAATTAGAATTATTCAAACACCTGTTAATCCTTAACTCTTAAATCAGTTTCTTTATACATTTTCTTAAGCCCTGACTTGTTTCTAGGTTCATAAAGTCTGCCTTTCGCCAACACAGTCAGTGCTTCCGTCTGCACATCCACTTTGGCAGGCCTCTTTCCATTAAAAAAAATACTGCTGATGAAACTCATTGAAGTTGATTCAACCAATCAGAATTGAGTGAGAGTATCTGGGAGTTCATGAAGGCCTTTAACCACCTAATCTCCTCTGGCTGGATATTCAAAGCTCGCACCACCAAGACCAGGCTATCTTCCTCTGTACCTTATTTTTGGCAGCAGCAGGACTTTTTTTTCTGTTCAAATAGTTAGCTGTTTTGCAATTAACAAGGGGGGGAGTTGATTTAGTCGCAGATTTATTGCGTACGCCATTCTCAAGACTGACTTTTCAGGAAAAATGGACATCGCAGAAAAAAGTCGCCCAACTCCAAAGATAGTGAGCCTATCTTAACAGGGAAACGGATTTGTCTGCCACTTTCAGCCCTACAGCTACGAGCAGCACAACCAGCTCACGGGCTCTGATTGTTGCGAATGCCTGTTGTTTGCAATGGATCAACAAGGTGTTTGGGTCACACTGGATTTGTAAATTTATCTTCTCTAACTATGGCAGCAACCAGACATCGAAGCACTGCAGAAAATATACAAACAGTGGTGCTCTCCAAAACCTTTAGGGAAACTATAGAGTGGGAACGAGCAAGTGTGCAGAGAACAACGGAAGGGTGAAGACGTTTTATTTCTATAGCCCAATATTACAACAATAGTCATCTCAATGGGCTTCATACTGGTAATTGTAGAAGAACAAGAAATCAGTCATAAAATTCAATTGGTAAATTGTAAACTAAACTAAACAGACTAAACTGGCATCCCTGCCCTTAGACCCATCTTCACGGAAAGGAAAACCTCCTTCCAAAAAAGAAAGAAGAAACCTCAGGGGTGCCCACATGAAGGAGGGATCCTCCCCCAGGACGGACAGGCAGTGTACCAGAACTCTTAGAGAAGACTTAGCTAATCTAACACTACAACTTAATAAATAAAAATAGTCCATCAGAGGGGCTTCATCCAGATGTAGTTGGGGGACGGCTGGGGGCGCAGGACGAGTGGCAGAGGCAGGAACCACAGCCTGGTGTAGGAGCACAGATCAGCCAAGTGGAATCCGAAATCACTCCCGCTCCCCAGGAGGGGAATGGGAAAGAGGGACGATACATGAAGCTGCACCAAACAGTGGCATGGAGAACTGAATGATAAATAAGGATCAAGAATAGAGGAGGGGAGAAGTAGACAAGAATAAAGGACAGAACCCCAGAGCACCATAGTTTACCCAGCTTCAAACTTCTAACTAACAACTAATTGTTATTGAATATTTATTCAAGCTTGTCGGGCATATATATACATATAATATTATATTATATTATATATACGTGGAGAGAGGGCCGCCCGGCCCAGGAAGCCAGCACCCAGGGAACACGGCCGCCGTTGCAAAGGGCCCAGTACCCCCTACCAGGGATGGGGTAGAGGACAGATGGTCCTAGGTCCTAGCTTCCTTGTGAAATGCGTGTGTGTGTTTGTGAGGGTGTGTGTGTGCATGGGTGTGTGTTTATGTTGTAATGTATATTTTGAGGAGTAAAGGGTGTGTGTACTAAAGGGGTGCAGTTAAAATTGGCAGGTAGGGCACTGAGAGGACATCTCCTGATTACTCACAGTGATGTCCCCTCACCCTCCCTACCAAGGGGCCCTAAATGTCTAAGGTGCGGTTAAAATTGGCGGGTAGGGTGCTGGGAGGACATCTGCTGCTTGCTGGCAGTGATGTCCAAGCACCACCCCTTACCAAGGGCCCTACATGTCTAAGATGCAAATAAAACCAAGAGGGGGGGGGGGGGGGGGGGTTATTCCATACGGCAACATAGGAGGGGGCCACTGCCAAGTAGCTCCTCCCCCCAACGTGCAACGCAGGCTGAACTACCCCCCCATCACCCTAATAACAGATTACATGAGGAAGGGGGTAAGTCGGGGACAGCTGGTTAACTGTCCCCCGGTAGTCAAACAGCCGTCCCCCAGCCCCCCCCCCAGCATAGCCCAGGTCCCCTCAGCCCAGGGGCCCCATCCCCCAAGGCGCTGACCCCCCAGGTCCCGCCACCACCCACCCCACACAGAGAGAGGAGCCAGAAAGCACCGCCCCCTCCGGAGCAAGTCCAGGCCCTGCCCCCAGGCGTTGCCCCTTGGGAAAGCTCTGGTGGAGGGGTTTCTTTTTCTTCTGTTTACCAGCGCATGTTCACCACCTACAGTTGGAAGGGGCTTGGTGTCAAAGTGGTGTAAATCTCATGAATCTTTCTTTAGGATTTTTCTTTTACACCTCTTTCAGATCTAGAAAAGACTTGGAGTCTTATAATGCCTGCTGGACACAAATTGCAATTATTAATTTCCTCCATGATCAATTTTCAAACGGTTGGCAACTATGTATGTTATAAGGGATGCCCTCGGATTTGGTAGTAAAGTATACCTCACTACCAAATCCCAAACCCTGATTGGTCAAAGTTAAACAGGCATAACTTTCAATGTGCATTCAATGGCTTCGCAGTTTGTACATGCAGCCCGAAAAGGGTCGAAAAAACTTGGGTAGCTACGCATGAACGCAAGATTTTTAAATAGAATATTTTTTGGAAGTGGTTGCTTGAACGCACGTTGTTACAGTGGTGTAGCATGGACAGGTCTACTTTATCCCTTGTGCGATCTTAGATGACCCCCCCTTACATTGATGTGTTCTCCCTACCATGACAAAGGTGGATAAAGGTGGAAGATTTCATGAGATCCATGGACACCAGTGAAGATCACAAATCATTGAAGAAAAAAGGTTCAGAGCACTGTCTAGTGGGTCTGGATGACCCAACTCCCAACGTTAACGTGCCTAGGATAGCACAAGGGTTATACAGTTCAGTGAATATTCCCAGCAGGGCTTGTGACATTACTAAATGTTACATATTCTGCAAAATGACTATCAAAGTTCCTGCACTCCTACATCAGAGATAAAAACGTTACTGAGCTCTTCTGAGAATTATGTAATGCAACACAACAATTTGGATTTAAAGTCTGCCTCTGATGAAAATCATGTTTATGGAGTTTTTGACATGTACGTGTGGCATTTTTATTATGAAAGAGAACAAATGTAATAATAATCATTTCATTTTTTGCATTTCTGAGTATTGTCGCAAAGACGCTCGGTTTGAATTAATGAGCTGTTGTGATGTCATAACGGCCCAGCAGCACATGCGCATTGCACAAGTTCCCTAATCTGAGTTCTTTTTGGTGTGTAATTTTATCAGACAGCAGGGTCTGGTACACACGATCCTTGTGTCATTCCACACATTGTTCAAAGAGTCTCGATTTGGAACCAAAAATGTGTCACTTTTCACAGATTCTTTAATCCTAAAGAGAAACTTTTGAGAATAGAGACTGTGAGTTGGTGTCATTTGTGCCCTTTTAGGTTGTGGGATTTTGGTTAAAATGTAATAATCCTAATTAAAACACTTCTGGGTACGTTTTTATAAATAAAAAAAATTGTCACAGGGGACTTTAAAGTTGGACAAAGATGACACTGTGATACAGGTTAAATGTTCTGCAATAAAAGAACTAACAACAAAGATATCTTCTCTGGTCAAACAACTGTCCCAAACAGTAAACCCTATTGATCTCAACCCCAATTAACTGCTTCAAATCCTGATGGACTCAGGGGCCCAAGAGACCACGGTAGGGAAAGCATGGACGGAAAGAGTTCTGTCCAACATTCAGATTCAGCCTCTCTATGGAAAGGCATTAGTGTTCCATCCGGGCTGATGCTGATGCAGATTCGCAGCCCGAACTATTGTCACATTACCGTTTAAGTGCCAATATTAATCTGTAAAATAGCCTTTACTGTCCCCTCTTAGGCAGTAATGGTATAACAGGTCATTGGAACAAACTATAAAGAAAAGCAGGAAAGTGATCTTGTTCCTTTACTTGAGGAGAATTAAGGTGTAAGTAACAGTCAAGTAAAAGAGTTGCTGTCTGTTCTCTAAATCTTTACATCTATTGAGAATTACAAGAAAGTACAAGTATTAAGAAAGGTGTACTCAACCCAGCAGGGCAGTCAAGAGCATGGTCAGGGAAAGGTGGATCATAGATGTCATATGAAGGCCTAGAATTTTCCCCTGCTGTACTTGGGACCTGAAGTAGAGTCAAAGAGTGTTCAAATCCCTATTCAAAATATGACATGGGCCTGGCTGTGGAGTAGAGGTAAAGCAGCCGAGTTCTGATTGCTCATGTGTCCTTGGGCAAGACATTGAGTCCCACATTGCTCTGGTGGTTTCAGGTTGGCACCATTGTGAGCCAGCAGAGCCGCCACCATGAATAGGTGTGTGCATGGGGCTGTGGCTGTACAGCACTTTGGTCAAGGTAGAAAGGCGCTATATAAGCATACGCCATTTACTATTTTAGGGTTTCTTGGTTATTATTGAAACTTCAGTGAGGATGTTTGAGGATTTCTAGACCGATGTTTAAGATAGTAAACGTTTTAATTTGTGCAGACAGACATTTCACTCAGTTACGTCCAGAGACCAGCTGAAGCACAAGAACGGTGGACAGTCATCATCAAAAGCTTTGGTACAGTGGACAACAGTATGCAGTAGTGCAGTATCTCCTCTTATTGATGTGTTAATTTTAATCACTCTTTTGTCCTTCTCACCAACAAATCAAATAAAGGTCAGATGAGAGCCATACTCAGTCAGCAGCATGAAAACAAACTGTGTTATTGCATATGGTTCCAGGACGCTGTTGCCTACTAAAAAGAACTATCTTCTCCATTTTGGCAAGCCTGGGTTTCTTGCTATTTCATTGAGTGGGTGAGTTATCTGGGTTACATTTCAAAACAAAATATAGACAAGAAAAATGCATATTAGATTCAGAAAACCCTCTCAAGTTATCCAGCCATCCTCAAAGACTGTCCTAGGCTACGTTCACACTGCAGGGCTTAATGCTCAATTCCGATTTTTTTCTGCAAGGCCGTTCACATTTCCAATTAAATGCGAATTTTTGTGATCTCCTGTGTGACCGTGGAATGACCCAGAAGTGACCCGCATGCGCAGAAGAGTACTTAACGGTGAACGACTTCACTTGTTGTTTGCAGAAGTAGCTAACGGTAACAATGGATGTCAACAACAGTGTTGTCAACAGTGGAGTTCTTTTTGCATTATTACATTTATTTTCACAAAGGAGCCAGTACAATTACAATCTTCTCATTTTAAGAAGGCAATGGAGCCAGGATCGTCTGGACCCACTGTTGTGGAATGGGGATGTGGATGTGTGTGTGTAAGAGAGAGGAGAGAGCGCGTGCAGCGAGGTAGAAAATGAGGGGGGCAGTGTGGGCGCGCATTCATGTTGTGTGTTATGGAGGAAGGAGAACGGTTATAAAAGAAGGCTCCCCCAGAATAAATGCTATTGACTCTTTATTAACCCGTTCTGGAGAATCTGAGGGTCCGAACGAGGCAGTGAACCCCGGAGGAGGAAGGTCTCCCCCGCGCTTCTGACCACGGTCGGAAAGGGTTAAAAAAATGTCATCACGGGGAAGGTTCAACACCACGCTCGGCCATTTAGCTGGAAATTTTTTCAAAAACCGCCCGGTTGCGATAAGAGCCCTGGAGTTTGGCCTGAATAGAGCTGTCACCCCAAATATGAATCCAATCGCTGACCTGGTTTCCCTTCCACTGACTGGTCTCAGCAGCATCGTCCACCATGGTTGATGTTTATGTTCTCGTTCCCGCTTACTTCAACGCAGAATTATGACTTTTGTAGCGTATCGATGACGTACGGGTCGGATACATGTGGCCTGGCCGGTCGCATTTCAAAAGATCTGATACGTATCGGATTCAGGACCACATCCCCAAGTGGCCTGGATGGCATTTCCAAAGATGGGATCTGTGTCGTTCAGACTGTCATGAAAAGATCAGATACAGGTCGCATAGGGGCAAAAAAATCGGAATTGGGTCGTTTCAGCCTGCAGTGTGAACGTAACCATTGGTCATGCCTCCAGAACTGGTCTCAGCAGTACGACGGGTTTATGAAGTTTATCAAAGATAAACAGAAATATGCCACTGCTATTTGTGAGCTGATCAACCTGAAAAAAGGGGATGGAACACAAAGATAAAGATAAAAACGGATGGGTTGAGAAATGACTTGTATGTGAAAGGAACAGAGTCACATTGGACAAGGGAGTATCATACAGGCAAACCAGAAAAGCAATTGGTTTACCAAGTAAGCTAAAGCTGACTGATGAGTCTATCAACTAGCAAGAAATATGTTTTACTGGTCGTATGTGCCGCAGGACATTGAAAATTGTGTAGCTTGTCTGTTTATCTGTGCCACACGTGAGCAGCCAAGCATTGCTCATGGAGCACTGAGGGCTCAACAAGAACAAGTGCCCCTTTGAGCTCATTTCTTCTGACTATCTTCCCCTTAAATCAAGACATGAGTACATTTTGGTTTATTTAATAATTTTACGGGCTGCACGGTGGCGCAGTGGTTAGCGCTCTTGCCTCACAGCAAGAAGGCCCTTGGTTCAAGTCCTGGCTGGGGGACCTGAACCAGAACATCAATGGGGGACCTTTCTGTGTGGAGTTTGCATGTTCTCCCCATGCATGCGTGGGTTTTCTCCGGGATCTCCGGCTTCCTCCCACCATCCAAAAACATGCTTCATAGGTTGATTGGCAACTCTAAATTGACCATAGGTGTGAGTGTGAGAGTGAATGGATGTGTGGTTGAGGATATTCTACCCTGCGACAGACTGGCGACCAGTCCAGGGCATCCCTTGCCTACGCCCAAGTGGCCGGGATAGGCTCCGGTGACCCCGAAAGGGAAAAACGGTCAAGAAGATGAATGAATGAATAATAATTTTACTCACTTTGCACAAGCTTACTCTACCAAGAACGAATCTGGTGAGTCTGCGGCAATTTCTTTTTTTTAATTCCAATTGAAAAAACTTTGGCTATGCCCGAATTTCCTCCCTACCCTCTAACTACAAAAAAACTGTGTACTGCAGGATTATCTAGTGTCCTGAGTTTTAAAAGCAATTGTTGTGGGACCAACCACTACTGTATTGTGAAGAACTGTTGTGAGAATTCACTGAGTGAAAAGTGTGTAAATGTTGGAGGTTTTATTCAAACGTAAGTGCAGAGCAGCAGAATCTGCGGCCATTTTCTGGAGCTGCTCTGATTGAGCTGAACCCTTCAAAAGTTTCTAAAGGCAAATAAAAATACATCTCTAAGGAAATGCAGCATTCATGCATCTCAGCTGTGATTTTCCCTAATCAGAAGAAATAAACTCTGGTGTGTCTCTCAGACAGTCTTAATGACATTTGAGCGTTCTTACACTGAACCTTAAAGTTGATTCTGGAGGTAATGATAGGGAGGGTGGTATGGAGTGATGATAGGGTGGGAACGGTTTTCCATTCACGTGTTTGTCAGGCACATCTCTGACTGGAAGGTGCAGCAATTTTTGAAGTGCAGATGAATCCCGTTTGTCCTGCAGTCTGAAGGAAAAGTCTCTGCACAGGAAACCTCCTTAATGGGGGAGGTGAAACTTTCCTGAAATGGGCAACACATGGAGAGACGGATTAATTCAGTGATGGAATTGTCTGGGTTCTTTCTTTATCAATGAGCAAAATTAAACCACACTACCAACAAGTTACTGTGGACACAGGAAATTAAATACAACAAGCAACAAGTCCTTGCAGTTAAACCACAAAACTCAAACTGGCATCTGCAAATACATTAGAATCCATTAAAGACAAAAACTTTCTTGGATCTCTGAGTGCCTAAAGTTTGTGGATTGTGTGGCACACAGAACTCACGCTTCTGTCTAACTGCTGCATGATAAATTACGCCTTTTGCTGCAGCTGAAAGGGGCAGGAAAAGGCCAACTTGATTATTTCACAGTGAACCCCATCACCCCAAAATGTGGCGGATAATCTGTCAAACATGAGAAACGCACAACACTTAAGCATCCTCAGAGTTACATGCCCTGACAGGTCAGCTCTCCTAAAACACAGTCATGGAACTTCACCTGAATCCTGGCTTCTGAAAAGCTCCATCATGACCTTCAAAAGGCTTAGAGGGAAAGTCAGATTTCTTCCAAAGCATTACAAATATGGCATTTCAGCTTCAGGTTCCACTTTCATGCTGACTCAGATGAAGAAGTCGAGGGTCAAACTGAGCAGAACTTTTTCCTCAGAAGTCTTTGACCTTCCCGCTGTATTTATCTTTGCCCCGTCTTTGATCTAGTTTCCTTTGGTGGAAGCCAGCCTGTCACACCTCAGTGACCATCCGGTAAATGAGGATTTATTGCCCGATCCGGCTGCCCAGCCCTCTGTATGAGGGCTTTTGTTTGGCAGGTGTTTCAAAAGCCCATTGCCAAGTTCAACCATGTGCCTTGCTCACGGAGTCAGAGAGCTGATCCAATTAGTTTAACTTTTGAAAAATTCTTTCCATGATTTTCTTCAAAAACAGGCGTACTTCTCGACCAATTCTCTGCTAAGAACTACAAGCTTTGGTCCAATAATTTACCTTCCCAGTTTTTTCTCCGTACTGTGAATCTGCAGCTTTGACCATCATTGCTGCAGGAAACAGCTCCACAAGATGAGCTGGAAAAAAGACAAACAACCAAACTGTGATGCATGTTAAGGATCTGCTGTCTGGTGAAGACTATGAGGATTTCATAAATGATTGTGTCTTCTCTAAGTGGTGGACAACAGCAGTGCTCGTTGTGAGCCTAAAACAAATTTAAAAGAGCCTCACAACCTCTCTTTTATCCGTACATCTTCTTTTCTGACCTTCCGTTGTCCTTTTTCACTATTTAAAACTGTTTCTGACATAATTATGATACAAACAGCATAAATACACAACATTCATGAATTATTAAAGAAGAGACCAATCTGAGTCACATGGTGGACTTTAATGCAAAAGGGTTAATCAAAGCAGCCAAAGCACTTTTGATTTATTCACAAACATACATTTGTATTCATGGACACGTATATTTGTTTGTGTATTTCTGTGCAATATCAGAACATCTACGCCAGACAGTAAGTATATTTTTTTCTGTACTACTCCTGGATATTTATTGAGAGTTTAAACCTTGGGAGAAGTTGCACTATCATAAATTTAGGATATTTAGAGTTAGAGGAAAAAGATAAGATCCAAGTTCATCTACAAATCGCACAAACTTTATGTTTCAAATGCTGGTTGCTTTTTCAGACCCACCTCAAAGAAGAGCTCAAAGCTCAAACCCAACAATACCTTTATTCCAGAAGTGTTTTATCTACTCGCTGTCTTTTGAAAAAATAAATGAAAAAGCAAATCTTTTGAAAGTCAAGGTTAAGTCTCCTGCACTAAGAAAACATCCTCTCATTTTCTTCTTTTTCATTAAGCAATATTTTCTTATTTATCATAATCTGATCCTTTCCTCTGTGTTTACATTCTTTAGCAGAAAATTAGGAACTTCAAAAAAAAAGTGATGTGCATAATGTGTGTGAAAGTTATGCAGCGGTAAAATACAGAGTCAGGATTCAGAGGAGATTCAAATGAAAAATGTTACTTACATCTTTGTTCTTGGGATTTTGCGTCTCCAAGTATTATAACTATCATGGCCCATTGACACACAACTGTAAGTTGAAGAATTCTAGCATTATCACATGTGCTTTTTTCAGTTTGAACAGTTGAATTGTGAGTTTTTTCTTCTCGAACAGAGAGCTTCCTTCTTCTTTATCCACCTTTGTACATCCTTGTGTTATCTACTGCTTGTCTGGACTGTGAAAAGAGAAACAGTTGAGTAATGGTTAATGAAAAAAAAACAAAAGTTTAGCATTAAAAGAGTTTTTTAATTGGGCTGGACATACTTTGGTTTAGCTAAATCCAGCAAACCAATCTAGAAGCGGCCCTTATATTCACTCCTCTGTTTGATTCAGTCCCTTTGAAAAAACACCGACTGACTGCCGGCCCTCTGCTTGTGAAGTACAGATGACCTATGACAGCGTGGAGTCATGTCTGCACCTTCAGCATCAGCAGACATTTAAGAGATCAAACAGGCGTGACATTGACTTTGTGCGTGTCTGTTCTGGGAGAGTTGGTGGGTGATGAAATTATGAAAAAGGATTTTGGTGGTGTGTTTTGATGAACCCGTTCTGGGACCTTTCTTCACATGCCTGTTTGCTGAATGGCATTACACTTTCTCTCTCAGTTCATTTGCCAGTGTTCTTATCTATCACATGAAAGGCCCAGACAACCCCCCATCAGGAGACGAATGATAATTGTCGATGCCTTTCCAGGAAGGCACAGGTAAAGGATGTGGACTGGCATTTATCCCTGCTGGTCAAGGTGGGAGCAAAGCCGCTGTCCGCTGGGCGTAATTAGATGATACCTCTCTTTAGGACCACAGAAACATAACCACAGCCTAAACAAATGTGTTTCCTTCGTGTATACGAAATAAAAAGTCAGTCTGGAAGCCATTCTCTAAACTGTTGAATTTCATGTTTGTAGTAATGTTTCTGAGGCAAACAGCAGGATGGGGCGAAAGTGAGTGTTCTTCTTAGTCACACGTGTGTCGTCAGGGAGTTAGACCTCAGCCTTTCCTCCTCCTGAAGTTATCTTAATCATGCTCGCCTGCCACACTTGGAACCTATATAAATGCTAATGACTCCTTTGAAATTGGACACAATGCTAACAGTTGTCTGCACATGTTAACAATATGCAACAGTAACATGAAGCTGCTGCAACCTTTATGATTGCATGGTTTAATGACTTTGGTGTTGTAACCTTTTAGCACTGGGCTGAAATGGAGAGGCATGTACAATGCAGTTCATTTTCTGCCGTGTCGCTCAACTCCAACCTGCAACCTGCTGTTGCTCCAGCTTGACCTTTCCGCGGCTTCCACGGTCGCTGTAAATGTTAAACTTTTGTTTGGAACAGGTGTGCTACATGTGACTATCAGCCAAACATCAATTCAAACTAAGTTAAAGTGTTTAAATGAACGAGAATTTGGAATGGCGGCTAATCTGCTTTCAGCGACACATGATGCAGGGTGTTACTTAACTTATCCGTACAGCACTAAAGACTGAAAAACACCTGTGCAAGCTGAGCTTGGCATGGTTCACTTAACTGTGCTGGAGTATAGAACAAAGCGATAGCAAGAAACAAACCTACTCCAGCTTTGGAATAAATGGAGTCATGCAGAATATCACGTGTGAGTAAAACATTCGTCCATTTTAGTTTTAGCAGCTCAACGATCATCCGAACTTCTTAAACAACCCAGTCCACCTTCTAGAGAAACCCTTTGTGGAAGAAACTACAGAAACTAGTGTGAGTCCAATGCAATTCACTGAATCACCACTGGGTTACATAAGCAATTCACTTAAAAGTAAAAAAACGTCGGACACCACAGTATCAACAAAGAAAATGTGTTCTTCCCCAAAGTCTTTTTCCACGTTTTTTTCTCTAAATTGGGCTTGACTAAAGCCCCGCTTGGAGGGGGCGGCGCTCTATTGAAAGTTGATAGTTCATTTTAATTTGAAATAGATGGATGAGCTCACCAATAACTTGTGTTTTAGACTGAAACCATTTTTACTCATTTCACACCTAAAAACAGTCTCAATGACAGTTGGGACATCTTTTGATGGACTATAGAATACCGACTTTACACCTAAAAACACAAAGGACTGTCGATGTGAAGAAGCTCGTCTGGGTCCCGTAGCTCACACATAGATCCATCACAAAGTTGAAGTAAATGAATTTTGTTTTCCAGACTCTCCGGCCAGGTCAGAACCAGACAGTAGAGGTGAAAACACTGATTAGATAAATGTTTGTTCCCCATGTGGCTCTGTGGAGTCTCTTGCTGTTGCTAAATGAGCGTACCCTGAGGTGAGCAGGGTGATGAAGCAGCTGGCTGTCTGTTGAGATCTTCAGTGCCGTTGAAACCCAGACTTGATGCCCCTGGTACATGTGTCAAGCTGCAGACACTTCAAAGACAGTCAACCTCCCCTGCCAAGTGCATTCAATATTTCCATTCCATGTTAGTGTGAATGTTAATCTGTCAATGTCCATTGGAGATAAATGTTGCTTAATGAACTGTTTTAGAATCCAAAGAAACAGCATGACGAATATCGCCTTAAGTTTTCACATCATTCCCAATACTTTTTAATGAATTTTTTCTGTTAGTTTCAAAACCGTCATGAACAGACCTTCTTGAAGCATTTCAGTGTCTTTGTGCCTTCAGGCCCCTTAGAAACAGTTGGAAGGGAGTATCTCCAAGGTCAATCCCCTTTCCTCCAACAAGCTGCAAATTCCAGATGAAGCACAAATCATGTCAAAGGGGCGGTGAGTGGGAGGGGCAAGGCAGGCAAAGACAGAGCTCCTCATATGAAGCCAGCCTCAGCTGTTTGCCTGGAGACTTGTGAAGGAAGATGTTGATCCGTCTGTGCTGAGAAAAACCACGTGCACCTCCGAATCTCAGCCCTCCACCCCCTTCATCCCACCGTGGCCACATGGGGCTGGGCAGATGCGATGTTCTTCAGCTTCTTCCTGAGTGTTACACAACCTGACCTAATTAGTTCAGGTCATTCAGATGAGTTTAAGACAGCACAGACTTTGAGAAACAATTCACTAAAACAAAAAGGAAAACGTATAAGAAAGTTCCTTTGGTTCCAAATGATGCTGTTATGGCTGTGGTCGTATTTGGTTTTGTCTGGTTCTGTTTTTTCTGTGTTTTGTGTATTATTTCTGTATGAGAGTGGGACTTGTGTTTTTTGTGGATCTTTATTTGTATGTCTGTGATTATTTGCAGGTGTGGTGCATGAAGGTGTGGCCTCCATTTGGACAAGCTGATGGAGGCCGCCTTAAAAGCACTACTTGGACCTCCAGTGTGTGAGAAGGGAGCCTTGCAGCAACAGTCTCCACTGCAGCTTGGCCCTCTTCTCAAATGTGTTTTGTAGTTCACCACCTGTTTAGTTGTGTTGCACTTTAGAGTTGTGTTTTAGTATTTTGTAGTTTTCATAGTTGTGTGCCCATGCTGTTTAGTCTTTTGGTGTGTAGTTATGTTAAGTGAAGCTGTAGGGGTGAACTGCCATTTTCTTCAGGTTTTCTCCTGTTTTTCTTAGTCTAGGGAGGTTATTGTTTGTCATTTGATTTTCCTTTTCTTTCATTTACAGGTAAGATTCCATATTTCAGGTAGGAGGGGGGGGGTGGTTTGTTGTTTTGGCCTGGGTTCACCCTGAAGCCTTTTTGCTTCACTTTTAGTTAATGTTGGTTTATTTGTAAATAAATTTGTTATATTTTGTACGGAGACAATTCGTTTTGTTTTTGTTGCAGTCAACTTACTAGCCAAAACTTTACTTTTTTATGTTATGCCGCCTCGGTGCCGCTAGACTCAGAAGGGGGCGTAACAGATGCCACTTCAGTTAATTGTGAAAATACAACATTGAATCAAGCAGATAACAGAAAATTTTGTCCTGTTTTCTTTAACAAGAATCATTTTCTTATCAGATGATCAATACATTTTGACCTGTCTGATCTACTGCTAGTTCCGTAATGGAGTCATTGGTCAGCACTGAGGAGCTCTAAAGCTGGGTTCACACCGAACGCAATTCGTTTTTCAAATTCGCGTTGACTGCCTCTCTTTTGTCGTGCAACAAATTCCCTGTCCGAATCTTTTTAGCCTGATCGCTACATGGAGCGGTGTCTGTGTTTATCTCATTTACAATACATGAAAGACACAGAGGATGCTGGGAAATCAGGTTTATTTATTTTGTTCTGCAAACCAATACTGGTAGTTTGCGTTCTGGGGATTTTCCTGGTTGTACCCAGGGTTCGTACCCTGAACCGCTCCTCGTTCTTTTTTATTCTGCTACCTATGACTGCAATGAGTTGCAGAAAACCTTGAAGTTGCGAACCTTGGTCTCCTTAGCTGACTTTAAGACATCTTTTTTTAGATGGGGTTTGTCATGAATGCAGATGTTAGATGTTTTATTGGGTCTCCTATCTTTTCCTTATAAACATTAACTTAGTGCCTCCTGTAGACCTTTTATTGTAAATATTCTGTGAATATGTCCTGTTTTATTTGTATGTGACTTGTATTACATCGTCATTCTGTTGTATTGCTGCTGGAAAATGACAAATTGTTCTCAATTGACCCTGGATAAATAACGATATAACTAACTAAGATTTTCCCACTACGGTAAGCTTCACCATCTACCGCCAGAGCTGTGTCTGAGTGACAGCCAGCTTCTGCTGTATTTCCGTGTCTCTCTGATCCAGTTTGAAGACTTGCTGTCCCGCATTAACCATTGCGTAGCAGCAGTAACACCTTTTTCCACCCATCTGGGACTGGGTCCCGGGGGCAGCAGTCTAAGCAAAGATGTCCAAACTTCCCTCTCCCCAGCCACCTCCTCTAGCTCCTCTGGGGGGACCCTGAGATGTTCCCTGGCCAACCGAGTGGTGTGGTCTCTCCAGCATGTCCTGGGTCATCTCTGGGGCCTCCGCCCAGTGGGACATGGGCAACATCATCTGCAAAGAGCAGGTCCCCAAACTAGACCCCCTCCAGCCCCTTGCTGTGCATAGTATTTCTGTCCTTAAAAACTATGAACAGAACCGGTGATAAAGGGGGAACCAAGTCCTCCTCCGGTCATACAGAGACCGGACAGCACTCAGTAAGGCTCCCCGGACCTCATGGGCACCCCAGTTTCACTGTCACCATTTTTTTCTCACTATAAATATTTTTTTATTACATTTCTTAAGAACGATTTAGAAAAACGTTTGTTGGTGTAACCCTTTCTGATGCTGACCCACTGTCTTTACTTTACCCCCCCTCCCCCTGTTTACATAGGTGTCATTCTCATGTTTTCCTTTAGTTTGTTACAGTTTCTTCCGGTTGGCATGAGATCATTCATGCATTGTCTCCCAATTTGTGTTCCTGGTTTCTTAAATCCTTTTGGAAAACAAAAACTAATCACTAAATATTTCTCTGATTGTTGGTTCATTGTAACTTGGTGGGTTAATCAGTTAGAGATATAAGATAGAAGATTAAAGATAGAAGATTACTTTTATCTGTAAGAAGCTGCAAGTCTGGACAAAAGAGTTTCAAAAAGGCTTTAGGAATCGAAACACATTTCAACAGACGGTCATGTGAGTTCCTGTGCCAAAATCTGGAGCAGCACAGGACCATCCTAAACGTCATGAGAAAACGCTGGCCAGGTGATGAAAGTTACCTGAAAGTATAACTTTAAATAAAGTCAAAGGTACTTTTGACTTTAATTTAACACCATAAAAAAGGTCTGGTTATAAAAACTGCTTTACAATTGCATGTGGATGTTCTTACATTTACTGTAATCTGCAAAGGAATGCTGTCCTATTTTTAAACCTCAGGTGTTAAACAGCAGGGCACACAAAAATTTTTTTTCCAAACGCAATTTCAGTTCTCTGTAAAACCAACGCAAAGTAATCCGGATACATGAGCAGTCAGAAGCCGAACAGATTGGTATGATGGGTGAATGTCCACTTTTGGAGTTTAAGAGAACAGCTTGAAGGCTAATCAGCCATTGAAGTGGAGATCCTGTAGAAAAATATGTCATGAGCTGCTCCTCCCTCAGCAAGTCGCTGAACAGAGATTTGACTTATTTCCACTTTTGAAACACAAACACCTTTCTTGGTATGTTTGGATTGATGAAGCAGATTAACCTGTTAAGAATCATATCATTAGGACAAGCTCATGTAAATCTTTCAGCTATGAAATTCTCTGTTACATAAATGAATTGAAGGGCCTGTTTTCTAAAACAGGCAAAAAGTGGCCAGTCATTCATCACTGCATGGCAGGATGAGGTCACATTTGTGACATAAATTTATTAAAAAAGATGCAGAGTTTCTTGCACATGTTCTATGTGCACTCAGCAGAGGATGTAACCTGTTTTGCAGGGACAACAGGAAGTCCACTGATACACCCGGCAGGCAGCTTGTCAATCTTTGACAGTACATGACACCATCAACACAGGGCTTGACTGGAGCCACAGGAAGTGTATCATGTTTACATCAACATAACATGAATATTTAAAAATGTTACGGGTCTACTAAGTTCAAGAACAATATCCATAATCAAGATATTAAAATGATCAGAAACAAATGGCCTTGAAACAAACTCAGTGCAACCTTTAGGACACATTTCTCTGAGGAGTTCAAAGACACAAACATTCAGCTTCAGAGCCTTTTGGAGTGGGCTGCCCCACACTTCCTTGTATGATTGCTCTTCCTGTTTTTCTGCCAAACTGCCCACAGAAAACATTATCAGGTGAAGTCGGTCACCGCATGGATGTAGGGGAGGGCCTCTCTCTTCACGCTGACAGCTGTCCTGGAGTGATTCACTAAATGAGCTCCAGAAGTGACAGCCTGCAGTGAAACACATCCACAGTTCCCCCAAGAGGGTCACCTGCATGAGATTATCCAATCTCATAGCTGTAGAACAGTAAAGCAGGAAAAGGGCCTCAGTATCAACCAAATCAGGAATCGTTATTGTCATTTTATCACAGTGATAAAACGGAATTAGGGCCTCTGGTCCTGTTCAGCCGTTTACAGTGAGAAAACAAGAATAAGTAAATATCAATATGATGTAGTATGATTCCTATTGAGTATTGCACAGTGGAGAATATATTACATTTTAAACATGGCTGCCTCCCAGAGAGGGAGAAAAAGCAGCTTCAGAGATTCGGCTTGGTTTCATTTATACCTTTCTGCTGTGGATTCTCATCTGATCTTCGCAGCTTCAGCATGTTAACAGTGAGCAGTGTTTCAAGTTCAATATGAATCGCTAATAAACTCTGAAAATCAAGTAAAATCATACACTACTAACTGTTTTGCCATGAAAACAAAGGATGTGTTCTAACCCTTGTGCTATCTTAGATGACCCCACCTTTGCATTGACGTGTTCTCCCTACCATGACAAAGGTGGATAAAGGTGGAAAGATTTCATGTAATCCATGGACACCAGTGAAGATCACAAATCATTAAAGAAAATGATTTCTTGTCTGCAATCATAAGCGGTGAGTCTAAGCTCCGCCCCCGCCTCTCTACCTGTTTATTGTTTTCCCCCGTGTGCAACACCCCCCCTCCCCCCACCATGTACTACACAGACAGCGAAACATACGGTCATCGTACCAGCAAGGTGACAGGATAGTAGGGGTGTCCTGACGCAAATTTAATTCATTTTTCGCGGAAATGGGTGGTTTTAGTCTAGGGGGACAAAAGGATTTCTGTTTTGGGGCGCTCACGTGTCCCCTACGAGATCGCCGATGAGTGTATTTTTAGAATAACTTTCCATTCCATTCCCCTCCGTGCATTCACGCTGCGCTCATTCTACCTGACGGTGTCAAAGGCACCACGGCAATCTGGGAACATGATCGTTATTTTACTAAAACACAGGGAGGAAAGAGCCGCATTTTGGACCGTTTAGCTCTTTCCGCCATCGCATATCTTTGGTAGCATTCGTGTGTGCGTGCGCCATGTACTGTCTGAACAACAGCCCCGCCCCCCGTGCACACAAATAGCCAGACAGACTTCTCCTCTTCAGCGAGAATAGCGAAATTAATATCATCATTAATTACAGTTTTTCTCAGTCACTTTAGTAAAATTCTCAGATAAGAATTGAAGTTTGCAAATATGTGTGTGCATTTCTCAAAACAATTCGTGCAAACAGCAAAACACTACGGATTTCTTGCTAAAGCCTGTAACTTGCTCAAAATCTTTAGTTCATCTCTCAAAACTAAGTCTTTATGTCATTGAACATGTCAGTGCCATCAGAATGTCAAGTCCTTGTGTCATTGTCTACGAACAAGACAGTCAAATGACTTAGTCATGTTGTCAATATAACTGTGTACTTTAGAGGGAGGTTCTGATGTAAACTATGGCTAAAGTTTGGATGACAATTATTGTAAAATGGAAGTTACACCTTTTTTGTTTGATTGCAAGAGACTGGACAAGATTCACATTTACACTTTTATTGTTCATATTGTAATTTGTTGACAGACCATGTCATACCAACATAAAAGAAATTCACTGCAAACAGTAACACAAAGGGAAAAAAAGATATGACAATATTCTGTCCAGCAGTGCAGTAGGAATTGGTGTAGTCTTCCTACACCTCTTGTCGTTCCTGTATGTTAGGACACAAATTCTCATCCACATCACAGCGAATATCCTCTCTTGCAATGCAGCGAAATATGTTTGTCACATTATGACAACTTGTTCAACCATTTTGTGTCAAGGAACGAAGACGTGGACACAAGATGCAGGACGACAGAAGTTGTGAAACACAAGGATTTTAATCCTGAGGAAGGCTCTGAGACTCGTACACTAGTAACCGTCATAAGAAAACGATCTGGTGATAAGTGAGGAGGAACACAAGGTATATATACACACACAACAGTGATTGACAACAGGTGAGTAAACAGGTGCTGGCAATGAAGAAGTCAAGGCAACAGAAGCACAACAGAACACCGAACCGGAACCTAACAAAATAAAAGCCCCAACCCGGAAGTGAAGGTGAACCTAACCGATCTAGCCCCCGGTACCCGACATTTTGCAGTTACTGACTTATACGATGAACTAATGACTACAGGTAGGTGTTTTGAGGAGTCAGACTATTGCACAGTGAACTATATAATACATTTTGATCAACATAAACAATTGATAATGTAGCAAAGAGCAGAGAATTGTACATAATCATTTGCATGGATGTACCAAAGCAATTGTAACTTGTTCAAAGAAGTGAGAAACTGCTTATATGATGTGCACAAGTGACATCATGATGTGAAGACTGAACAAATAGTTTTGAGAATTTCATTCTGATCTGAGAATTGTACTAAAGCGACTGAGAAAAACTGTAAAGGAGAATTGACTGACTTGGTGAGTTAAAAATGGCAGATAACGTTTTTATCTTGTGGGACACAAAAAAACTGGGACTTCTGGTTCCAGTTTTTTTATTTTAATTATTAGCGTGTAATTATTTTTGGTTCAGTTGAGGCCCGAAATGGCGTGGCTCAGAATTTGGAGTCTCTGTCTAACAATGTTTCTTCAAGCTGCAGAAATCTGGGGGTGATAGTTGACACTGATTTGAATTTGGAGACGCATCTTAAATCAGTAGTCAAATCTTGTTTCTGGCAACTACATAGGTTATACAGGATAACCCCTCTACTATCAAAAAAATGTCTAGAGATGGTGATTCACGCTTTTATTTTTTCCCGTTTGGACTATTGTAACGCACTCTACACATGCCTTTCACAGCAGAGTGTGTATCAACTCCAGTTAGTCCAAAATGCTGCCGCTGGACTCATAACCGGAACCACAATGAGAGACCACATCACTCCAGTTTTAGCGTCCCTGCACTGGCTCCCAGTCCGTTTTAGAATAAATTTTAAGATTTTAATGATTGCTTTTAAAGCAGTCGGTGGACTAGCCCCTTAATATATAGTCGATCTCCTCATTCCATATGTACCTGGTCGCAATCTTAGATCTTCGGCGAAAGACCTTTTAACAATCCCACAATCTAGATTGAAAACCAGGGGTGATAGGGCCTTTGCTGTAGGAGCCCCAACACTCTGGAACGGTCTCCCTGAAGAGATCAGGCTCGCTGAGTCCCTACCAGTATTTAAATCTCTTTTAAAAACTTACCTCTACAGGTGTGCTTTTAATGATTTTACTGGTTCTTAAATTTTAAACATATGATTTTATTGATTTTATTGTTTCTGTCGATTTCGTTGATTTCATTGATTTTTTATTTTATTGATTTTATTAATTTCGTGGATTTTATTGATTTTACTGATTTATCGATTTTATTGATTCTAACCACTATCACCGTTTCAGGTGTGTGCTGGGTTTTATTTCTCCATACTGGAAACTGTTTTTAATATTGATTTTCTCCCATATTTTTGTACAGCACTTTGTAATCTTGATTTTGAAAAGTCCTACATAAATAAAGTTTATTATTATTATTATTATTATATTCTCCAGTGCCGATAGCAGAACCGTTGAGGTCAGATCTTAACGATACTGCGGTTTTGAAGAATGTTGCACTAGGGCTCGTTCAATACCGGGGCTTGGTACCCATCCCTACTTGTCATTGGTCTGGTTATCTGTGGCTCCTTTTCTCATTTTAATTGGTCCGGATACGGCGATTCTCGTGTCGTCACCACCGCATGCTCAGCGTCTGGTTCTGCTCCACCCTTCCTCCCTTGGGGCCAGCTGGTTTGTGGACAGCCACCCCGCTCTGTGTTCCCCAAAGAGTCCAGCCCTGGGGCCTCATTTATAAACATTGCGTACGCACAAAAGAAGGCGTACACCTCTCTACGCAATAATTGATATTTATAAAAAGACTTGACGGGAAAATGTGCGGTCCTTCACGCAAGCTCTGACCCAGGCGTACGCACAAAAACGGGTGAAATGAGAAACGGCGACACCGTCGGCAGATGGAAGAAACACGTTAAAGTGAAAATGACAATACTGCTTCTCAGAAATAACATGAAGACTTCACAAAGCAAGTCTTACAATTAACAGCTACACCAACACCCGTTTGATCGATCAGCAGTGAAACAAACAAAAATATCAAACGAAAATTACAACAGAAATTCAAATGAACACTTACTTGCAAAAACAAAAGTGAAATATGTTCTGCAATGTTGGCATGTTGTGCAATTCATCCTCATAAATAATATAGTTAACAGAACGAAATAATGTACAAAACTGATATTCTCGTCAATGTGTCCGTCTGGCGGAGCAGATAGAGGTGCAATCAGACAGACAGACAGACAGACAGACAGATGTATTAAGTGTCTACTGGGGAAAGTTGTTTTCATAGTAAAACATTTCTTCATAAGCTACGGAATTATGGTATTCATGCATATGCCTTTAGTTTGGTTTATTTTTGATAAAACAATGTATGGCGTATGTTAGGCCTGCACAATATACCGCAAATTTATCGTTATCGCGACATCAAGCTGTGCAATATGCATACTGCAAAAGACGGCGAAAATCGCAATAAATGGTTACCTTGACCCTTGTGCTATCCTAGGCACTTTAACATTGAGAGTGGGGTCATCTAGACCCACTAGACAGTGCACTGAACCTTTTTTCTTCAATGATTTGTGATCTTCACTGGTGTCCATGGATTACATGAAATCTTTCCACCTTTATCCACCTTTGTCATGGTAGGAAGAACACGTCAAAGTAAGGGGGGCGGGGGGGTCATCTAAGATAGCACAAGGGTTAAATGTGCTAAAACAAACTCATGGCAGCTTGAAATATTGAATCAATGAAATAAATCCCTTTATGCATTTAACCAATCGGAAGGACCCGTTTACGTTGATCAGTCAGATGAGCCCTTTTATGTTTGATGGTTGCCTCCTATGTCGACAAGGGTCATTTGGAGTATAATTTTTATACTGTTGCATTGAAATGGAAATTATGTTTTTGGTTGGTTTGATATTTGTTTATATACCGCAAATTATATCGTTATCGCAATATTAATCGCCAATATCGCGAGTTTTCCTCATATCGTGCAGCCCTAGCGTATGTGTCAACCTTTCAGAAAGCAACAAGAAATTACATTTGCGCTGAACAATTTCCCATTTCCACGACGATTATTACTGACATCTGTAGCTTGTCAGATGCAATTAAATGGATGGAAATAAAATGCCCCATCACAATGCGTAATGACGCACAATCTTTAGACAGCAAGAAGACCTGCTGGCAAACGAGGACGAGTGGCTTATGAGCCGGTTCCGACTTGTTTGAGCCGTCCTGTTGGACCTCTGCGGACCTTTGGGGGTGTGTCACCCGGTGCATCTGGCGCGTCGGTGTCCCCCTCCGCCTCAGTCACCATTCCACTAAAGGGATTGCCAAATTATTGCCGCCAGTCTGTCATCAAGAGGGGTCAGCTCCGGTGACCCCCCCCCCCCCCGTGGCAGACACACTCTGGCGATGCAGCGCCAGACGTCTTTTTTGCCTCGACTTTGATGTCCGACCATTTCTTTTTTATTTCGGCCACGGTCCGGGGTTGTGAGGCTACATCATTTACGGCGTCTGCCACCGTTTGCCACTCAAGTGCGTTTTTGGCATTAGTAATGCCCACGCTGTGCCCTCCAAACAACACTTTTATCCTCTTTTCCACCTCGCCAACGATAACTTCTACTTCACATTGAGTGAAGTTACGTTTTTTTGATTTCCTCTCTGTGTTTGCCATGATTTCGCAATCAATGAATATTAACTTGTGGGCGTTTCACGGACTATTTATGGGCAACTATGGGCGTGTCATGAAGCCGCAAAAGCTGTGCTACATTTAGAATTGGTTGTGATTTATTAAGGGAAAACCCCGTAGGATGTGCGTGCGCACGGCTTTATAAATCTGAATATTTTTGTGCGCACGTCCTATGTTTCATCCGTACGCCACTTCTGACGCAAATCATACGCAAAGTTTTATAAATGAGGCCCCAGGCCTTCGGGGAACTAACATCAGCCACCCTTGTGAATGAGTCAGCTTTGTATGCGGCCCCGCCTTCTCAACCTAACAGATTTTTTGTGATTCTCTCTCTTTTTCTTTTCACTGTATGCGCGTGTGATGCGAATTGTACATGTGTATAGTGACAATAAAGGCATTCTTTTCTATTCTATTCTATTCTCTTTTTGTGGTTCAGGAGTTTCCGGCTGGTTTGTACCTTCAAGCAGATGACGAGCAGCAGTCCATTTCTACATGAGATGTTGAACTTCATCATCTACGAATCTCCTTGGTCCTTGGATACCCTTCCCTTCGTCTGCTCCTCTATGTCCTTCTGAAGGTGCGTCCCTCCGGAAATGACAAAGGTTATTTCTCTATTACCATTTGTGCATATAAAAGTTTGGTGTTAAGATTAGATGCAGGTTCCATATTTCACTGTCGATTCTCTGTTGGAATCTGTGCTTCTGATGGTTTTCTAAGGTGCGATGAAAACACAAATAGAACCTTCTCTTTAAACTCACTACTTGATTCCACTTTCTCAGATTTGTTCTTTAACCCTTGTGCTATCTTAGATGACCCCACCGTTACATTGAGGTGTTCTCCCTACCATGACAAAGGTGGATAAAGGTGGAAAGATTTCATGTAATCCCCTTACCTGCCATCTTCCTCGACCCCTCCTCCCATATCACCCCTAATGCCCTCCTGAGAGGACCAGGCAGGTGAAGACCGGCCGCCCCCCCCCCGACCCCACCCATGTATGGTGGTGTGGGTGTACTGTGTGTGTGCTGCAGGTAGACTAGGAGGTCTCCAGTGTTGCAGGCCCTACCGTGTGTGTCTAAAGTGGAAGTTCAAATTGTGGGGCGGACCAGTGAAAGATGGGCACGGATGTTTCACCGTACCCCCCTCCATAAGACCATCCCCGCAAGGCCCTATATGAATCAAGGTGTCTAATATATGAGTAAAAGTGGAATGGAGGGTGGGCGCCAACATGACCCCAAAGAGAGACACCCCAAGTGAGCCCCACCATCATGTCCCACCCATCCAGTTCCCGGAGCCCTATGTGCCTGTGTGCAACGTTTGTTTGGGTGGGAGTGGGAGGAGCAGGCGGATGGGCACAACCGGCTCCCCGAAGGCTCCCCCCGAGCGACCGGTCCCCCAGCCCGCCACGGTAGGCCCCCCCCCTCCCATGCCAGCCGCAGACAAAGGACAGTCAGCAAGGAAGGGGCCCGGCGCCACCCCCGAGGGGCAGGAGGTCCAAAATAACCTAAACCTTAGCACCAAGAAACCTAGTAAATAAGTGAGAAAGAAAGAGAGAGAAAAAAAACAAGGGAACCCCTTAACCCCTTGCTGTGGATGCATTGCCCGGGGGCCAGGCCAAGCAACCGGCCACTGGCGAAACACCAGCCGTGGGCAGCCGACCTCAGGCCCCTGAATTTTTGGACATAAAGTAATCTATTCGCGGAGTAGTAGTCCCGGTAGTTTAGAAGGCTTGCTCTGTCTTTAGGTTTTTGAAAAGTTTTCAGACTGATCCACGGTGGTCTACCTCTCCATAGGAATTGGAAAATGAATGAGTCTAATGATTTGAACCAAGTGGTTGGAGGTTTGGAAGGAATCATTGAAAACAGATACTTAACTTTGGGAAGAATCATCATTTTTATGGTTGCAACTCTCTCTATTAGGGAAACGGGTTTGAGTTTTCAATCTAGTGTGATCAGCCTCAATTGTTTGGGTGTGGTTTAGCTTGAATAGATCAGAAAGCCTGGAGGAAATATTTATACCTAAGTACTTTATGTTGCCTGTTTGTAATTTAATGGAGGATGGATTTAAATAGTTGAATATAATTGGCAGAATTCTGCTTTTAGACCAGTTTATGGAGTATTCTGAAACCGAGGAAATGTATTAATTAGGGAGATGGTTTTGTATATGGAAGATTGTGAATTTGGACTAAATAGTAAAACATCATCTGCATAAAGGCTAATTATGTTCTAGATTTCTGGTTTGAATGCTTTCAATATTTTGACTTTGCCTAATTGCAGCAGCTAAAGGTTCAATATATGCAACTAAAGACGGAGATAGTGGACAGCCTTGTCTGGTTCCTCTTTGTAAGTTAAAGCTTGGAGATATTTGATCTTTGTTCTGACACGAGCATTAGGAGAGGCATATAATATTTTAATCCAGTTGATAAATGATTTTCCAAAGCCAAATTTATTCAAGGTGGCTATTAGAAATTTCCAGTTTACCCGATCAAATGCCTTTCCTTCATCCAGTGACACAATGGTTGTTTCTTGGTTATTGATAGTTAAGTACAATCTTTAAGGTTGATTAATCTGCGCATGTTAGTAGATGAATGTGTACCGTTTGGTCAGGATGTATTAGAGAGGGAACTACCTTCTCCAACCTTCCCGCCAAAGCTTTGCAGATTATTTTAAGATCTGCATTAATAAGCGATATGGGTCGATAGCTGGATGGTGATGTGGGATCTTTCCCAGGTTTCAGAAGTAAGGTAATATTAGCAGAATTCATATTTGGAGGTAGATTATTGTTTTCCTTAATTTCTATTGTCACTTTGAGTTTTGCCAAAACTCTTTATAAAATTCTGCTGGGAAGCCGTCTGGTCCTGGGGCTTTTTTACTAGGCATGTCGGTTAATGCTTTATGTAGCTCTTCTTCAGTAAGAGGGGACTCCAGGGCTGTGATTTGTTCCTCTGTTGGTCTAGGCAAATCTATGCTATTGAGAAAACTATTAATGTCATTGTCAGAAGGATCAATTTGGGATGAGTAGAGGGATTGGTAAAAGTTTTTAAAAACAGAATTTAATGCGGCTGGATCATGTGTTGCGTTTCCTGTAAGGTCTATGGCTGATGGAATAGTTGTCTTTTCTTTGTTTATTTTGAGTTGATTTGCCAAAAATTCCTCATATTTATTACTGTGATCAAACCTCTCCAAGCGTAATTTCTGTAATAAAAACTATGTTCTTTGATTAGTTATTGCATTTATTTCAATTCTGACTTTTCTTATTTGTTGCAGAGTTTTTTCATCCGGAGATTTGCTGTAGGTATCCTCTAGCAATCTAATTTTTTGCTCTAAATCCACTTGTTATTTTGCCTTTCATGACTGCTTTCCCGGCTTCCCATAAAAGGCATGAGGAAATTCCTAAGCGGTCATTAGGGATGTGTAGCGAGCCCCGGTATTGAACGAGCCCCGGGGCAACATTCTTCAACACCACAGTATCGGTAAGATCGAATCTCAACCGTTCTGCTATCGGTACTGGAGAAGTCGCTTTTTTGTGTCCCACAAAATATAAACGTTATCTGCCATATTTAACCCTTGTGCCATCCTAGGCACTTTAACATTGGGAGTTGGGTCATCTAGACCCACTAGACAGTGCTCTGAACCTTTTTTCTTCAATGATTTGTGATCTTCACTGGTGTCCATGGATTACATGAAATCTTTCCACCTTTATCCACCTTTGTCATGGTAGGAAGAACACGTCAATGGAAGGGGGGGGTCATCTAAGATCGCACAAGGGTTACAAGCAGTCTTTTATCTTCTTAAGCAGTTACATTCTTTCATTTTCTACCGTTTTATCCCTTTCGGGGTCATGGGGCTGCTGGAGCCTATCCCGGCCACTTATGGGCAAAGGCAGGGGACAACCTTGACAGGTCGCCAGGCTGTCCCTGGGTAAGTAGTTACATTTGTCATGATTTCATTGGTGTACAGTTAATATTCTTTTACTTTATTACTGTGGAGTTTGTTTTATTTGTACAGAACTGTTTAGAACAGTTATTTGTTACTTGTTTTTTGACACTTAGTGTAAACAGCAAAGTCAGAGTTTCATCTTACAGGAAAGCTTGTTTCCTCAATGAAAATGCTCAATTCACGCTTTGAATTGAGTTTTCTTTATTAAAAAAATATGATGTTGTTGTCTAGAATGTTTCAATGCTTCCCTTTGTATTTTTGGTGGAGTGGTTATTCTGTGATTATTCTTCTAATGGGGTTTGATAATCTCCGTGGGTGTCTGTTTTCTTTTTTTTCTTTTAAATTTGATTGTATTTCAGATATATTGTGCTTCTCTGGCGGTGCTGATTTGAATTGTAAAAAAAAAAAATGTAGTGACAAAGAAAATGCCAAAAGTAGGCAGGTTAGTCTCTGACAGTCCCTTGACCCCGAAAGGGATACTGACAATGGATGGATGGATGCTCATCAAAGTAATCACTTTTCAAAAGTTGAGTCTTAAATTCTCTCACAGCAGAAACAATAATGTGGAAAATACTTTTTCCTAGCATTATTTTGACGTCAATTTACTGACTCGTCTGCAGGAAAAGTAAGCAGGTAATTTCCACATATCTCTGCAGCAGAGAGGGAGGAGAAGGCAGACTAAGTATGTGATCGCTTCCTGGATCCTGAATGCATCAAAGTAATCCAGCAACAGAGGCGCCGTAATGACTGTTTCAGGAAGCTGCATTCTCTTGTTATTGTACTGTTCCTCTCAATGGTCAAAAGGTTCAATCTGAATGTAGATTTATTCCAATTGAGGGAGAAGCAGACCTGTAAAGGTGGAAAATGTTCTGAATCTGTTGCAGAAACCTTAAAACATTTTCTGCTGACAATTCCACATTTCCTCACATTCTCTTTAAAGTTGGGTGAATAATGAATGCAGCCTCTGAGCTTTTTTTAAGAAGATGCTCCTGTGCAAGCTGAGCTGAACAGTTCAGTCACGAGTTTGACTGGATCCAGTTTGGAACGCTTTTTGACAGTGCACATTATTCAAAGCCAAACTCAGTGAAAAGTCAAGCTTTCTGCTGCAGCAGGATCTGCAGGGAGGCAGGTCACTGTGGGGTCACCGTCTAATCCTGCTCCCATCTTCCATCACCTTTGCATGTGAGAGGCCAGTAATTAGTCTGAACCATTCTGAGAGCAAAACCGTCATTTGTCTGCACCTTTGTGATTGGATGTTTACCTGTCTGACGTGATGGATGTGGTCTAATTTCAGCTTCATCTGCGAACAAGTCGTCCTTTTCCAGGTTTTCTTTTACACAGTGAGATCACATAATCATCTCAAAGGGAGTGAGATGAGGTCGTGCTCCCGGCTGTCATCCTCTAAGGACCGTCAGCTGAAGTAGCCAATCACATCTGCAGCTTCCACTGGATTCAAGAGAAAAACAGTAAAGAGGGTTTTGATTTATATAAATTACTGAGGACAAAAATGCACCATGAACTTTAACAGCACAGAGATTCGACATGAGAAGTCTGATTTTCTCCTGCTAATACGTCTTCATTTGAAGGCTGACATGAGTTTTCTCTCAGGCAGCAGTTTTCTGTGACACTCTAATGTGCTGTGACACGCCTCGATCAATGTCATTTAATTCATTAGAGAGCGGATGGTTGGCTGTGTGCAGCCCTGTCCTCCTTCCTGCTGTCTCCTCAGCACCTCCTCTACCTGCAGCATGCTCTCTGTTAGCAGGCAAATGAGCTGTCGCGCTGCCTGCAGAAGCACTCTGACAAAGGAGGAACGTAGCTGGATCCCGCTGAGGCTGCACCCGTCACCCGAACACGGCGTTTCATTCTGCATGCAGATGCTGCTATCAATCATAAAAGCAGACACTGATTAGTTTTTAAAAAAGGAAAAATGAGGCTTTATAGGCCACTTAAAACTGCTGATGAAAGACTTTGTTCTGCCACTTTGCTCATTACAGATGGCTTGGGTAATGCCAGCAGGCATCGCTCATAACAAATCCCTTAAGTCTGAGTAATTGTAAATTCTGACCCAAAGGCATAGAAAACAGACAGTGCTCCCCGGCCGGGCCGCTCATTTGTCTTTATCTGGATAAACTCCTTATCCTTCATGCGCCTTCGGTCCTCTCACTTTTTATTTGCTTTGTCATCAATACAAACTCCAAAGCCGACTGGCTAGCAGCCAAAGAGAGCTGCCGTCCACAGCCCGACCCAGACGAACGTCCCAATAAAATGACCCAAAAAGTTCCGCTGATCCAGGAGAGTGGAGAAAATCCAAGCGGCAGAGACCTTCGGGGAGCGTCGGAGGCAGGACGGGCCCAGCAGCGCTGACCTTTGGGTGTCACAGCAATCAATCAGGCTGACCCTGCGGGTGCTGCAGCCCCCCTCCAACAGCTCAGACTCTACCCTTGATATCTGCCCAGAAGGAGGCGTTCCATTAATCTCCCCGATGACACTAGTTATGAGAGCCCCCCCCCCCCCCCCCCCCCCCCCCAACTGACTGTGGCTGATCATGTTTCACCCTCTAAACTTCCTGTGGAAGGTAAAACTGAATTGTTTGAATGCTAATGTCGGGGGCGTTGTCCACTTCGACAAGCTGAGTACCTTTAGATCAATGAAACCCCACAGGGACAGGCGATGTCTTTCCTCCCGCTTGGTGGAAAATTGTGTCTCATCCAAAGGACACAGACATCATTTGCTGGAAATCACTGACAAATGAACTTTCAGGAAGCTTGAAACCACTTTTTTTTTCAAGGCAGTAACATTTTAGGAAAAGGTTAATCTTTCACAATCGACAGATATTTAATATCCAGTTTCAGTTCTATCAAAATCTCCAAAATCCAGGCAGTGTTTACTGAAGATCATCTGTCTGTGAAGACCAAATCCTCGCCTCATCACAGCTGTGAAAAGAGATGGAAATAATTACAGCTGCTTCACTTCAGATTTGTCCTTTTGTCTTTTCACTGAGCGCTTAGGTGTTACTCACATGCACCTGAACGGGGGTTGATCCATGCAGGTCCTGCAGGTACTTGGGTTGTCGGGTCTGTGGAGCGTTGAAGAGAGGGGTGACTGCCTAGGGGTTTCACTCCAATCATCTTTTGATCTATTTTGATCTATTTCCAAAGATCCTAGGGAACCGGTGTTGTTTTCTAGAAATTAATCTCTGAGTTGGGGGTGGGACTGATGGTTACAGATTAAAGCCAGTGCTCGTTTCCCATCATCCCTTATGTTACACTCTTTTACACTAGCTTACAGCCGCTTACCCCCCGCCCCCAACCTAACACTAGTGGTGCAACAAAAATGTCCATTAATATCAGATCAATGCATTCCTACAATTTCCAGATTCCGGCTCAGACGAGGAAAACAAAGACGTTCATGGATCTATTGGTCTGTAAGTGAATGCATCAGAATGGAGCAGAGCAGGAAGCTTGTAGCCTAAAAATTATGTTTTTTATCTAACAAATTCAAGCAGTATTTTTTCATCTCCTCCTGACCCACAACGATTTCAATAAAGAAATATTCAAAAACGCAGTATTAATCCTAAGTATCTTTATATGTGTCCTTCATTATGCAAACATGCAAAATTCTTCTAGAACATGTTAAAAACACAAAAAACACCTGTTCTGTGGGGAGTGGCTGCCTGGGAGAGGGGGAGGGTCCACTTTTGGTACGGGACCTTGTGATGTGATGGGTCGGGGTCTCCGCTGAGGCAATCGGCGATCGCCCCGGCTGGTTGGCTTTCTCGGTCCCGTCGAGGCCTGACCAGAGCTCTCCCAGGGGCGGCACCTGGGGGCAGGGGCCTGGACTGGCTGTGGGGGGGGTGGCGCTGTCTGGCTCCTCTCTCTCTGTGTGGGGTGGGTGGTGTGGGGCCTGGGGGGGTCTGTGCTTCAGGGGACGGCACCCCTGGGCTGAGGGGACTTGGGCCCTATGCTGGGGGGGGCTGGGGGGCGGCTGTTTGACCACCTGGGGACAGTCTACCAGCTGTCCCTTACTTACCCCCTTCCTCATATAATCTTATATTAGGGTGAGGGGGTGAGGGGTTTAGCCTGCGATGCACCTTGGGGAAAAGAGCTACTTGGCAGTGGTGCCCCTCCCATGGTTGCCATATGGAGTGGGCCCCCCCTCTCTCGGTTTTATTCGCACCTTAGACATGTAGAGCCCTTGGTAGGTGGGGTTCTTGGACATAACTGCTAGCAAGCAGCAGATGTCCTTTTAGTGCCCTACCCACCAATTTTAATTGCTCCCCCTTAGTATACACACCCTTTAGTCCTCCAAATGTACACTCCAACACACATACATGCACACACACACCCTCACAAACACACATGCATTTGGCAAGGAAGGTGGGACCTTGGACCATCTGTCCCCTACCCCATCCCTGGTAGGGGGTACTGGCCCTTGGCAACGGTGGCCGTGTCCCCTGGGTGCTGGTTTCCTGGTCCCGGCGGTGCTCTCCCCACGCAGGTAGAGGGATCCCTGAGCTTTCTGGCAAGACCAGAAGCCGGGGATCACATCACACCTGAGCCGGGGGCTGTCCGTGTCCCTGTGGTGTGGGTTCTGGTCCTGGCCTCGCCAAATTTCCAACTGTGGCTGAGCCTGGTCGGGCCATGTTTACAACACCTCTTGTGGACCCCCTTCTCTCCTGGGTACCCTCCTCCTGGGCGGGGGCGGCTGGCCCCTGCCTTGCTCCTTCCTGGACCAACCGTGGGCCGGGTGGCTGGCTGCCTGGAGCGCGGAGCGGGTCTCCCTTGGGGGTTCCTGGCTCGTACCTGGAGTTGGTGCGGGGGGATACCCAGAACTCCTGGGTGGTGATGAGGTGCTTGTCTGGGGCTGTGGGCGCTCCTCTCGGGCGGGGCCTGGCGTTGGGCCCTCTCGGCACGGCAGGGGAATGCTCTCCTCGTTGGGCCGGGCTGCGCTCTCTGTCCCCCCATGCCTCCCTGCTCTCTGTCTCTGGGGGCCGTGCGGGCGTTGGGGGGGGTTCTGTCTGTCGCTACTACTGCGGCGGGGGTCTTGGTGTGGGAATGGCTGGGCACTCTCCCTCCTTCTTTTCACATTCCATCATCCATTTTAGAAGAACTTAAAGACTCACTTAAGCACAGGTGTTAGCTCACCTTTACATAAATTGTTTGCGTGAGTGAATGAAATATTTCACACTAGTTGGTTTGAATGCATAAGTATGCGTGTGTGAACATTATTTGTATTGTGTATATGTTGACATGTGAACATTTTTGAGCGAACAGGTGTGTTTACAACATTTGAGTGTGTGTGTGGACAGGCCCCGCCCTTATAGACTTGTATTTCATCTGAACCTCACTGTAATCAGTATAATCATCCAAAAACTTGCTGCTTTACGCTGCTTCATGGTTTTACCCACCCCCCCATAATCACCCTCCTATCCCCCCCTCTCTCTAACGTCCCTCTCTCTTCTTCCCTTCTTTCCTTTTCCGTCCGGTCCAACACAAAAGAGTTTCAAATATGATTAAAATGAATAAAGTTTGGCCTTGATTACAAAAGGGGTTTATTCAGACATACCTCTGGTTTGTCAGAAGATTCATAACCCTGTTGTAAAAGTAAAATATGTCCAACACAAGAGGCCCTCAGCTCTCATCTGTTTGCCAAGCTGGACAAGTAAAAAAAAAAAACACAAAAAACCCCCACATTTTCATTGTAGTGGGTCTCTAAGAGGAGCACAGGTGTGTCTTGCAGATTCCTACGGCCACCTGAACAGACATCATTAAAATGGAAGTGTTGTGAAGTATTTGTAAGGATAATCCAAGTTACATGCACATATGACAGACAGCTGATGCTGTCATACGGTTTCCTAACGCAGCACTAGTTGGTAGTTAGGTGTGAGTACTGGCTCCTTACTGTACGCAAATGCTGCTCGCACGGGGTGTGCACGTGATATGCTCGTGTCCATAGGACGTCCAGGAGATATCCACACTAACTACACCCCAATTGTCTAGTCTCTTCATTTCTAATAGTCAGGCTGCAGCAATATATTCATATATAATTAGGCCACCTGCGTGCCCCGTAGCCTACGGTTTTGCCCATTTTTCACCTACAGACAGCCCATAACCACCTTTCAGTCAGACACTCTTGCAGTAAGGAATATTTATTTCACATACTTAATTTTCACATTCTTTAAGTTGGCATTCACATCTTTTCGTTTGGCATAAGGCTCCGTTCAATTCCATGAGATAATTTCCATAAAACTTTCGGGTTAACGGAGCCCACAGGTGGAAGTCGGGGAGGAGGGAGCGGCGAAGAATGAGCGCTGAAGGTAAGAAAGAGAATGAACAACTGCACACCTGGGCTTAAATAGGACGCTGAGCAGGTGAGTTAATTGACTGAACCGCCCTAGGGTAGTAACCTGTAAAACACTGCCGAGTGCCTGCCCGAAATACGACAAGTCGCCATGTAGGGGCAGTTGTGACTAAGGCTGTAATGTTCTGTTGCTAAAGTCTGTTTATTTGTCTGTCTTAAAGCTTCATTACTGCCTTTTTACTGCTACTAGTGTAAAACTGTTTGGTTATGGAACGTAGAGAAGTACCGCCAAAACAGAAAAAATGTGGGCAAAACTAAGTATTCCCATGGATGAGGTTTAGAGACAGAAACATACTAGTTGTGATCACCCTAAAAGTATGCATAAAGCATAATTTTTCTGTAGATTTTAGGCTAAAAAAGGCAAAAGGGAAAAAAAAAACAAGAAGCATGTTAGGCCTGGAAAAGCTGTCTGGGACATTGTTTTTTGACAAAATGACCTGAAACTCTATGAAGTGGTCGGGGGATCATCTGGTGTCTTACGTGCTCAGGCAGGGAGTCTTACAGTGACCGCACTGAAAACGTGTTGGGAGGGGGGGGGGGGGGGAGGGGAGGGAGGGTATAGACTCCATTATAACAACCCTTTTTTAGTTTTTACTGATATTTGCTCCTTCTTGTCACAGCTTCCTGCGTCATTGGCACACAACTTGAAATGTTTACAGTTCAGGTTTTGTGTGTGTAACTCGAATCTGGAGCTTCCAGATCCTCAGACTGAACCTTCGACTTTTAAATCCTGAAACTTCTCTTTTTCTAATTTCATTGCAGTGACATTTGTCCTGAACATGTTGTTGCACAATTACCATCATGCCGTTCTTCTCAGCAGCCAAACCATGTGAGACCAACCCCAACCCTCCAGCTGTTGAACAGCCAAAGGTCAGCCTGCTGTGGCTCCTCCCTCTGCTCTTCATCACCACCATTGTGTCTCATCCTGTCAACAGCAGAAGACATCACCTACGGTTTCAGAGCACAGCAGTTTAGGGGCAGGGGGGTTCCCAGACGCCATGCCCTGTGGAGCTGTTCTCCGTGCAATCTCATCCCAGGTGCAGGTGCTACAGGTGCTGCAGGTGCTGCAGGGGCTGCAGGTGATGCAGGTGCTGCAGGTACTGCAGGTACTGCAGGTGCTGCAGGTGCTGCCAGTCAAAGAGGAGGTGCAGAAATGCATGAGGAAGAATTTGAGTAGTATTCTATTATTCTGCAGGATGCATCACATGTTTACTGAAAGTGATGTGTGCAGAAAAACTCAACAACCCAGACAAGACTGACGCAACTCTGTTTGTTTGAAATTTTCATCAATATTGTTCAACTCTTTAACATCTGAGTCACCTAAATAACACCAATATCCACCGGGAGCAATGTGGGGTTTGTGTCTTGTCCAAGGACACTTCAACACATGGGCAGGCAGGGCAGAAACCGAACCTGTGATCCTCTGATCAGAGGTCGACCGCTCTACCTCATCATCATATTTGAAAGAGTGAGTTCATGATGAAGACAGGAGTCCAGCTGTTTTCTGCTGCCTTGCACACCGTCCACATGTCATACAGAGATGACAGTAACATGAACTCTTTACGCAGAACGCCAGACTCTCATTTTCATAGGAAAGCTGTCCCGTTTCTTTTCATGCTAGTCTGGAATGAGAGAAAGTTATCCATGCAGGCCTGAACCCGCTTTTCATGAGTTCTCAGCTGAAACAAGCATCACAACAAGAAATGTCCGCTGCAAACATGAGCAATGACATGATGCATCAAGGAGGCATGAAAAGATCAGTTTAGCTCAAAGTTCTCTGTTTCCAGAACTGTCCGTGTCCTGACTTCATGTGAGATGCTGAACATTCACATGTACGCTGCTGAAAGAACTCTGAGCAACAAACTAAAGCACCTGCATGAAGCACTTGTGGTGAATTCAGAAATGATCCTGCAAAATCCACAGGTACCCTCAACATCTCACAGCCCGGTTCAGGCCAAGAAATAAACCTGCAGAACCGGGCCAAGCACAACATTTATCTGAGCTTTCCAGGTGATTGCACTGAACCACCCAGCTCTTTCATTTCCCTCAGCTTATTGCTGCCTGATCTGTGCTGTAACACAGAGTTTTTATGACCAACTGAGAGGGAAACAGATGCTGGGTAAGATGCTTTCTCATCTCTGAGTCTGAGCCAGCAGCCCTCTGACCATTCATGATAAGGTTTGACCATTGCAGTTTGCACTAAAAGACTGTGCATGCAGACTAAGACATCTTCCAATGCTTTGGATTTTATGAAGAATTTAATATCTGCAGGTAAAAACTAAAATCATGTGAGAACAAAACCAATAAAAAGTTGTTTCAAATTGAAATTAATCAATTATCAATATTGGAAAATACCATTTAGATTGAGACATGGTAGATTTATTTTACTAAAAGATAAAAATGACCAAGTGCATCAGCGGACAACACACATGTGATGTCACGAACACGGATCAGTCCATCATTCCAGTCCAATGTGTGGACAGACTTTGAATAAAGTCATGTGACCATCCAGTGTCTAGAATGTTCTCAGAATGTTCCCTTTGGATTCTTTGGATGTGGAAAAACAACAGTGGTGAACTTTAGGAAACTAACATGTGAATGGATTTGACATTCATTCTAGTTTACTTGTTTGTTTGGACACAGATTTCATTTACATTTGATGATCTGGAAGAAATCCAAGAATCTGGAAAACTTCACTGTTCAGTAGCAGGAATTTCTGTCTGAGTCTCACTGCTGGAAGTTTGGATGAAGATGATCTGGATCCACTTTAGGTCAGAGAATCGGATTCATTTGGATCTTTCTCAGTAAACTGATACCCACCATGAATCGGATTGTCAACCAAAAATTATGATATGAATTGAATTGTTGTTAAAGTAAATGTTACACCCCTACTTTGCAGAATCTGTTATGCTTTTAAGTTTCCAAAAATTAACGACCTTGGGAGAATTTCCGGCAGGCAGCTCAGCAGTGTGTTTACCTGTGTACTCCTCCCCGTGGACGGTCAGCCTCACCTGTTCCGTGACCTACTTAAGGACCAGGTGTGCACTTTACGGCCTCTTCATCCTTTTCCATTAGAGCTGCGTTTGTCCCCCCACCCTCCTCCCCGGCTTCCACCTGTGAGCTCTGTTAGGGGTAGTTTTATACCCCACGTTTTCTATGGAGATCTTGTTTTATTGTGTCTGAACGAAGCCTTATGCCAAACTAAAAGAAAATCTGGAAAATAAAGCTGTCTGCACTGCATGAGTTGTCTGACTGAAATAGCTCTTATTTGTGTCCTCCAGTCTCCACAGCAAGTTTACAAATTTCTTCCGTCAATATCCTGCTGAAAATCCTTTTTTGATTTCGAGCAGCTTTCCTGTTTTCCATGAAAACAAATAGGAAGTATCTAGCAGGCTCACACATGCGGGATGAAGCTCCGTGTCGGGCCTGACATGCAGCTGTGGCCTCACAACCCACCATTCCCTCTGGGTTCTGACTCAGGCAGGATGTTGGGCTGAGGACGCCATCTGCTGTCCGATAGCGCAGCTTCTCTCTGTGAGGCTGATGCTCCTCAGGCCAGACTTTGGTCATTACAGCCAATGGTTGAAATGATCAAAGCTGACAGGTTGCTGGTTCCTAAAAGTTGAAGCCTGGAATGAACTTTTGGAGCAGGAACTGATGCTGACTCCTGGGCTTTCTGCTGTTTCACTTGAGGCACTTTGGATTTTCGTACAATGAGTTGCTTCGACTGCAGTAATATTAGCAATATTGTTAAACATTAAAGTTTACCAATGAAGCAGCAACAGGGTGACCTGACCCTGGACTCAGGACGGAGTCCAGCTGGACTACAGCTCCTTTGGTTCTGCTTAGGTTCAGCTTGCAGGTTCTGATCCCCTGGTCCTGCTGGGCTGTGTGACATCACTTGATCTTCCAGGCGAATGGGAAAGACTGATGTGTCAGGAATCTGCTGAGGAGGCGGGGCTTCTCCTCTGGGAATGAAACTGCGTGCGATGCATAAAGCATTCTGTAAATGCTGGTTGATGGAAAGTTTGATATCCTCTGGTGATTGGTGTCAGGTTCTTCTTAATCTCTCTGTTTCGTTCAGGATCCAGTATAACTTCAGGGAAATGTTATGACTGAAGTTTTTTTAACCCTTTCAAGCCTGAGACCTTTGAAGTCATGCTTTACAGTGATGCAATAGTTTTGTTTTAAAAATATGGAAAGATGAGGAATGTTTCCTTAAATCAAAGTGCTCACATCAGTGTTTCTGAACCACCTGGAGGTGTGGCGCTGGCATGTCGTCTGGTGGTTTGCTCGTTGCTGCCGTCATTGTTAAACGATGAACCGGTTTGGGGCTGGGCTGCAGGGACTTTGATGTCAGAAAAGAAGAAGCGCATGGAAAGCTGTGTTCAGCGTCTCGTGTTTGCCTCAGACTCCTGCTGGATCGGAACCATTCGGTGGTTGTTTTTTCTCTCCAGATGAGGATTCTAACACGATTCAGCAGATCCACTGGAAGTCACCTGCTCCGTGTCAGAGAGGAGTTTAAAGTTCTCAAGTCTTCACTGAAGATAAACCAACAGGAATGTTGCACCTTCTGTTTCTCTGAACAGGACAGTGAAGGTGTGGGTTTGCGATCCTGCAGCACTTGCTGCTGATCATAGATTTCCCTCCAAAAAGGGCTTCAGAGATGGCTGAGGACGCCGTGAGCGAGCTCTGCAGAGTCCTGATGGAGCACAGACCAGAGGATGGATCATCAATACTTCCTGTAAAGCTTTCTGCCCTCCAACTTGTTTTCAAACAGTAATTGCAAACTTTGCCATGACATCAGTCAATATTTTTTTGCATAACTTTATTGTACAAAACGGAAATACAGTACAAAACACAATTTTACAAAGTAAACTTCAAATATTCCAGGGGAGCATACATGCAGTATTACATGCATTTTACACAAAAACATTCAGGTTTCTACAACTTTCATACAAACATACAGTTTTCTGGTTAAGGCTTTTAGAGATGTTACTGAGATACATTTCAATTTGTTTGATTAACACAGGGAAAAATATCTTTAAACTATTGTTAAAAAGTGAAGATAAAGAAAATTAGCATTTATGATTATAAAATTTGCCAAATAGAATAATAAGATTAGTTATGAGTTTTTTTCCTTGAGTCCAAGTTTTTATTGTGAAAGGCAAAAAATTATATATTCAAATTTTAGAGTGAAGTTTGGGTGAATATGTTTTCTGATAAATTGTAAACACTTTATCAAAAGAATTCAAATTTCCGTATAATTCCAAAAAAGATGGTTAATTGTTTTTGGATGTTCTTTGCAAAAGGTACATTTAGGTTCAGATGTTTTGATATATCTCAGCATGAATTGATTGGTGGGGTAAATTTTGTGAATTAATTTAAAAGAAACTTCTTTCATTTGATTATTTATCAAGAATTTTTGGGTCACACTGTCCTCCAAACACTGTCAGGAAGAAAACGTCTCTAGTAGTTTTTGGTACACGGTACAGAAATGACATCCCTTTGAAACAACACACGTATTTTGTTGTTATTGTTCTTGTGGGTAGGAGTAAAGCAGATTTTTTTCTGTGGTGGTGTCAGTTGCATCCATAGAGGGCATTTCTTCATTCCTAACAGTTGTTTTAAACATTTGGCATATTTCTTTGGAAACAGCATCAAACACAACGGCATATTCTTTGGGAGTCACAACCAGACTGTATTTAGTGTTGAATTCAGTATACCTTAGTAAATGCCCGTTCAGTCAAAAAGTTGACCCACCAGTAAAAAAATTGTTCTCAAACCAATGTGGAAAAAACAAAGATTTGTTCTTGTATAATATATATTTGTTGTTCCAAATAAAAATTTATGGGGAGAGAAATCGTGTTTGTATAAAAGTGCTCATGCAAGAAGAGTTTGTTTGTGAAATACCGGTCGTTTAGCTGGTATTTTCTCAACATTGTAATGACAAAGGAGAAGAAAATTAAAACCGCCTGAATTATAAAATATGAAATGTGGAAATATATTCCAAATTGAAGTAGGATTTTTTTAGGTAAGTAGGTTTGATCCAGTTTATTTTAAATGTGTTATTTAGGGTTGTAAGATCAGGAAAGTTTAGTCCTCCATTCTCATACAAGGTCATTAAAACAGTTTTTCTTAGATAATGAATACGGTTTTCCCAGATAAAAATCAAATCGAATTTGGTCATGACATCAGTAAATACAGCAATGAAAAGAGTTGGTGTATGACGTCATGATTTTGATTCTTGAACTGTTTAAAATGTCTAACTGGTCCTAAAGACCATGGAGGCGTCCAGGCCTTCCATCCTTGTGTCCTCTCAGCACCAACTCCCTCACGAAGCGCCTCCAGAAAAGCAGAAGGGGGAGCCCTCACAGTATGTGTGCAGCCGCTAGATGGCGCTGTTTGTTTAGCTACGGAGCACAGCTGCTTTTCTGGGACAGATTCAGATCTGCGGTGAAGTTTCACGCCGTAATTCACGACGACGTGGACATATTTGTTGATGGATTCCTAAAGGAGAGATTCGTGTTTATATTTAAGGGTTTTTCTGTTCCTGCGTTGGAAACAAAGCTGCTGTCTGAGAATCAGGAGAGGCCTTTGAAGGACGTGCGCTTCTCTTTACAACGCGTTGGGAGCACTGAGGTGTCTGTAGGCCTGTAGTCTGAATTTAAAATGAAAATATATCTGCTCACGTGCAACAGATTTTTGCAAAGAGAAAACAATAATTCACCTGCATTTTAGTTGTATGTGATAATAGATCTGATTTAATTTGAAGACGTTTTAAATGTCCCTCTTTTGATCATTTAAAGCCAGGATGTGTGGGCGGCTCGTCGTCTTTTCTGCTGCAGTTCATCACACGCCAGGAGGAATTATTGTTGGGAATTCATTTGATAGATTTAACATTCATATTTTTGGCTAAGACTTTTTTTTAATAATGTAATCCCGGGCCACGTCCATGTCCGTAACAAATTTGAGTTTAAGGGTTTAAACTTTAAATTACCTGTGAATTTAGGAGATAAAAATCCCAATCATTCATTATGTTAAATTGCGATTAAGGTTTTGGGGTGACGGGCTGCTTGGCAGCTCTCATCTCTGGCTGCAGATGAGCTGGAAAAAGAGGCCAATCTTGCAGCCATCGATCAGCTGCGGGTGGATCCCCGCAGCAGCCGCTTCGGGACGCTCCCGCCTTTACCCCCCCCCCCCCCCCCCCCCCCCAACATCAGCCTGATCATCGCAGAAAGACTTTCAAAACAGGACGATAAAACAAACGCTCCTCATCAGAGGGAAACACGCGGGGATAAATTAGAAAAGGGGGCCCATTTGCAGAATTAGAAGGCGCGCGGTGCTGCGTCACTCCGGCGGGGTCTGGCGCGTGAATCACGGCCACGCAGAAACCCTTTTAAATCCCACAGCCCCCCCACTGAACAAATGAGACGCGGGCTGCATTTGCTGGAGCCTTTCAGGCGCTAACGCGCTCATATTTCACTCTTACAACCTCCTCACACCTCCATAAAATATTACAGCACTCAGAGTGATGAGCGCAGGCCCAACGCGCTCTCTCACACGCGCGCCCGCCGCGCGCCCTGCTAAAAAGCAGCCCGAACCTGCGCGTTCTGTCAGGACTTTGGTCTGTTTAATGAGCGGATTCGGCTCATCTGTCAGTTACAGAACACTCAGGAATCCCCAACGATCCGATTATTTTTCTGGAATAAAATAAAAAGAAAATAAAGAAATAAAAGCCAATTTGTTCAAATATATATATTTATAAATCCTAAATGAATCTATAAGAAAAGCAGAAATAAAGCAGTCAGAGCCCGACCCTCCTCTGACGTTGTCGCTGTTTGCCTTACAGATTTGAATGTAAATGTGTCTGCTAAACAGGCAAACACTGATTTGTGAGGTGCCACGTCACTCATTAACAACACCTCTCTTAATAGACAGGCTGCTGGTGCTTTCAGGCTCTCCTCTGGCTCCACATTCTGTCCGCTAAAGCCACATTTCTAGTTTCCACACAGGAAAAAGCACTGACGTCACACAAACAGCCAACATGTGAAGTCCTAATGTGAAAACGTGTTTTAGCAGCTTTTGGGATCCGTGTCTGCAATCTGGGTTTGATGTGAACTGGAGTTCTCAGCCTTTCGGGCCTGAGGTCCCGCGCCGGAATGCGTCCTGACAGCCACGTGTGGGTGGCCGTCATGAGTCGCTCCGAGCAGAAAATCCAATTTCCGACGGCACCTCAAAGCAGCATTCGTCGGCGTCTCCTCCAATCAGAGCGCGGCCTCACTCAGCCTCGTCCAATGAGAGGCGCGCGCCTGCAGGTGGCTGCGCTGTTATCAGAGCGTCCCGCCAGGCTCCCGCAGAGACAGACGAGTCTTTAATGGTCCCATCCGAACCCGCAGCACAGCGGCCCACTGCCAGCAGAACCCGCGCACTGGACCAATGCTGACGCACCGACACCGGCACGCGGACTCGCATTCGGGGCTTTGGCCGGACTCTTAACTTCGTTCGCTTCTCTCCCCGTCTCCGCCTCTCCGGGATCCCCGTGGGAAACGGGCGTCCCTCCGCCCCGCGCCTCCGTTCTCCCCGTTTCCAGCCCACGCGGGTCCGGCGGTTCATGTCCACCAATGTTAGCGGTGGGGCAGATGGAAGCTAACCGGCAGAGTGCTTTCGTTCTGGGCAGCACCCCGCTGGCGGCGCTGCACAACATGACCGAGATGAAGACGTCTCTGTTCCCGTACGCGCTGCAGCAGAGCCCCGCGGGCTTCAAGGCGCCGCCGCTGTCCGGCCTCAGCTCGCAGCTGTCCGGGGGAACCCCGCACGGAATAAGCGACATCCTGGGCAGACCCATCACCACCGCCGGCCAGCTGCTGTCGGGCTTCCCGCGGATAAACGGCCTGGCGACCACCGCGGCCGCCGCGGCGGCGGGGATGTACTTCAGCCCGGCGGTGTCGCGGTACCCGAAGCCGCTGGCCGAGTTGCCGGGGCGCGCGCCCATCTTCTGGCCCGGCGTGATGCAGGGCTCTCCGTGGCGGGACCCGCGGGTTCCGTGTCCCGGTGAGTCCGGTCTTCTTTCTGCATTTTCCTGCTGATGTTTCTCCACTTTAGTTCTCCTGTGTTTTTCACTTATTATTCTTATTATGAAACTTTGAATAAATACAATTTCGATCCCAAAATTTTATAATCACCCAGCATAAAACACCACAAAATAAATCTCTAATGCGAAATTCTGAAATAAAAAAAAAATCTCATTAAGCAAAACAAAAAAAATAGAATTTTAAAATGTCTTCTTTAGTGTAAACATTTTTTTAAATCTCGTGATTCCTAATGAGAGAATAAAAAAACGGAAACCACGTGTTGCATTTTACTAACATTTTTACGCTAATTCCTATTATTTATTATCATCATTATCCCCCCTGTTTTTGCTGAAGCACATGTGTGAGGGCGCCTGTGTTTCTCGTGGTTTGCAGCTCAGGCCAACATCATGCTGGACAAGGACGGGAAGAAGAAGCACTCCAGACCCACCTTCTCCGGACAGCAGATCTTCGCTCTGGAGAAAACCTTCGAGCAGACCAAATACCTGGCCGGGCCGGAGAGAGCCCGCCTGGCCTACTCCTTAGGAATGACCGAGAGTCAAGTTAAGGTAAACATTTCACAAGAGCCCGATCCCATCCAGGGACTCGCGCCGACGGCCCCCGGCCCGGACCGGCCCGCGCCCTGCGCAGGACCTGTTGAGCATCTCCTTCCTCTCTCTCCACAGGTTTGGTTCCAGAACCGGAGGACCAAGTGGCGGAAGAGGCACGCGGCGGAGATGGCCTCCGCCAAGAAGAAGCACGACTCGGAGACGGAGAAGATGAAGGAGAGCTCGGAGAACGAGGACGACGACGAGTACAACAAGCCTCTGGACCCGAACTCCGACGACGAGAAGATCACGAGACTGTTGAAAAAGCACAAGGCCAGCAGCAACCTGGCGCTGATCAGCCCCTGCAGCAACAGCTCGGACACTTTGTGATGCGCCGCCCGCAGCCGGACTCCCCCCTCCTGGGCTCGACCACATGCGTCTCTGCTCGGCGGAACCCGAACGGGCCTTTGGTTTTTTGTGCGCCAAGGAGGACTTTGGAGCAGAGACGCACATGAGGGCGCGCGGGCGGGCGCGCGCACCGGGCCTCTCCTCTGGAGCTCACAGAAACGGAAGGACATTCATTCCGGGAGGACTCTGCCTTTCAGCTGCTGAAAAACATGCGATCCTGTTCGGGCCGGATCAGCGAGTATCCGAATACATTTCCCTAAAGTAATGCCGTTATTCCACGCCACCTGTTGCGCGTGTCATTTGTCACCTGTAGACGCTTCAGGCGGACTGAGGATGTGTTCAGGGTGAAGGTCCGAGTCAGAGACGCATGTTGGGACCAGCAGGTGAAAAGCTCTAAAGCTCCGATTAACCAGGGTATCCGCCGTCCTCAAAGGTAACACAAGCACGGCATTTTGGCCGCGTGGGTTGGACACGAGCGGACTTCTGCTGACCTGCACGCGTGCACGCAGGTGAGGATGTGTGTATATATTTTCTACAGAATAAGTTATGATGTTTGGAAGCGGGAACGCGGCCCTCTTCCTCCCCGATGATGATGATGATGATGCGCTTAGTTTATTCTACATCCGAGCTGCTCGGATCTTCGTCCCGCAGAGCCACGCCACGCCACGCATCCCCTTTGATTCAACTGTCACATAAATGTAAAGCAGCCGAACTGAGTGTAAATAACCTTTGTAAAGAGTGAACATCCGCTTGTTTAACGTCATCGGCTCCGGTTCGTGCCTCACGTGCACGGTGGACGGCTCCCGCGCTGGGACAGAAAACAGGAGCTCCGTCCATGTCCGCCCAGAAAAGAGAATTATTGCTTCCCGGAAGGTTATAGGAAGAAAAAAAAGACTTTGTATAGTAAATAAATTATTTAACAAGCTTCTCTGATTTATTTTGAGCTTTCTTTAAATGTGTGAAGGATTTCATGAACTACATCAGTAATGATAATGACACTTAACATTAACCATTTATTTTATGATTTATTTTTAGATTTTCAATTAAAAAAATTCATTTAGCATTTTTACTAAACCAATGACTCGCAGTTTGGCCTTAATTAGTTTCTCACAGGATGTTTGCTATTTGTCAGTCATTTAATTCCTTTAATGGTTCAATTTAAATGTAAATATTTTATAAATATTCTAAATATATCCCCCCCCCCCCTTCACTTTTGTGGTGCAATTTTATTTGAATGCAACAGAGTTGTCAGCCAATCAGAATCCCTCTTTCATGAACTCCTTTTGGGAAAGGTAACCTCCAGAAAAAGCTGAACCTCCCACTGCAGGAACATCACAGTCTCAGCTTCAACTTTAGTTTGTAGAAATTCATCAGAGGTTTTCGGAATAATTATCGCGCTCTCAGACGGTGGAAAGAGGCCGACACCAGAACATTTAGCAGATCTTAAGAGGAATCTGTGAATAAAAAAAAAAACGAGGACAAAGTTGAGCTCTAATGTTTTTATTGCTTGAGAAGTGCATCACCTAAAGACGGCAGGCCGTCCAGAGGGGGCTCCAAAAAATCTCTATTTGCTTTTGATGGAGTGGAGACAAAACAGGAGCTTTAAGCAAACTCAAAACTGTCCACATGGAAAAAAACCAAAATGTCCTTTATTTTGTTTGTTTTTTCCACTTCAACCTAAAGTCACCAAAGAAAAACCTAAAGGCTGCAAGAAGCACAGAAGACTTTCCAGCTGCAGAGATCATGGCGGCTTGGAACAGCCTGAATGCTGTAGTGTGGCCAAGGAAACCATGTGAAAACGGCGGAAAAGCAGAGGCTTTCTCCTCACATTTAGAGTTTCTCTTACAGCTGTAGAATCTACACCTTAAAGGATTGTTACACATCTCACGTCTGTGTGGGATACTTGGCACCGTAATGCAGAAAACAAACATGAAGAAAAAACAAAACCGTTTACATTTTTAGGACACCCAAACCTACCAAACATTCAGAACCAGAATCTTATAGAAATAAGTTAGAGTAATGGCATTAAGTGAGAGAGCTATATAGGAAAACTCCTCTTATATACTTTATATTTATATATATATATATATACTTGTATGCTCTATGGCACTGCTTAAAACATTGCTGAGAGTCCCAAATGTTTCCATCCCTCGGCTTCTTTCATCGCCTCAGCAGAAACATTTTGATAAGAATCATAAATTATCTTTTTAAAAGTAAAGCATATAAAAGACAAAGCCTCCACTGATGTGGCCGTGGTGCAGAGACCACAGTTTGGTCAGAGAACAGCACAGCCATAAAACCAACAACAATTCTATGTTATTCAAATGTACAAATAACCCTAACAATCTACAGACACAACCTTTTTTTGCATTGCACTCTTTTTTAAACACCTTAAATAATATCTGGAAAGTAGCTTCTATACACAGAGGCCTACCTAAAATGGGCAGTGTGGTCTTAGAAGTGTGTAGTACCACCTCCATTAGAGTTTTGTCGCTGAAGCTGTGGAGGGAGAAGACTGTCCGGTTCTTTTGTTTTCTCTGGGAATCGGGGTTGCGTGGCAACGGAGAGGCCAGCGATGCGTCTGTCCTGGAGCCGGGCCCTCAGGGGTCACCGAGTGTTGAGGACCGAAGGTTTAGCGAGGAGGGGTCTGCACGACTGCGACTGCGCAGCCTTGCTGTAGGAGTTTGGGCTTTCAGTGTAGGCTTGTGCAAATGGTGTATCTGTGTGTGTGCGTCTCTGATCTTCTCACAGAGGCGCTTCACGGAATATGTTCTCCCCCCTTTGGCAGCACCTCCCTGTGGAAGAGAAAACGCCGGGTTTGAGTGGACCGCGGCAGCCTGGCTCACAGCTGCAGGACGTTAGTTCAAGAACAGGAAAACAATGCTGCTCCAGCGGGTTAGTCTTAAAACGACTCTGGCATTTTAAGTGGTGAGGTGACAAGTTTTATTCTGCAATAAAACTCTTCAAACAGGGACTTCTGCCTTCAAGCATTTGTGAAAGGTCATGAGAGAACCAAGCAAATCAAAGCAAACATTTGCAAACAATGGGAAGAATTGGAATTAAAAAAATCATATTTACCACAAAATCACTGCACCACACAACACTTGTGCTTATTTGCATTAGGTTTACCTGCCCCCGCTGCTATTCGGAAGGACAGGAAGACGGGCTGGCAGAGAGACAGAAACAAACCACAGTGAGAAGGACCCCCGAACCCCCCCACGACACAAAGGTTAAACTCACAGTGCATTTTTGGGCCTGTGTGCTAACTACAGCGGGCCCTTTTCAAACAGAGGCAGCTGTGATTGTGGCGAGGCCGCCGCAGGTCTGAGTGCGCCCTCAGTCTGCGTCACGCCGCGCAGCATGGCTGAGGCGCCTCACACCGCCGCCCCAGATGCTTTCAGCACCTTTATATCAACATGAATAATTCCAATATAGTTGAAGTTAAACACAGGGGACTGCATCCAGAGCTGCATGCGACTCCTTTATGCCTCCATGGTGGCTCTTTGAAGAAAAATGCCAACAATTTCAGTAAATATTGAGTCAGTTATGTTTAGTGTTCTAATCTATGCTACACAACAGTGTCTAGTTGTTCAGAGGCAAAGCTCCTAAAGTAAATACATTCGCATTTACTTGTATAGATACAAAAACAGATTTTACACCAATGTTGACGGGTTTATTTTTGATAGTAAAGAGTAAAAAAGGAGGATGGAGCATCAAAGTTACAATAATTGCCTTTTTAATTCAAGTAAATCTGCAGCAGCAGCAGCAGGATCTAATCAGACACAGGGTGTGCTTTATTTTGAAAGGAACCTGCATGAGCGGCTGTCAACAGTAGAGATGCTGAGGTGTTTTTTTTTTATAGAAAAATGAAACACTTTTAAAATTCAGTTATTGTAAGCATTTAAAAGGTACATATTATAAATAAATGACCAGAAAAACATAAATAAAGTGTTTTTTTCTAAGAGTGGGACTTTGTGGCTCTTCCTGGGTTCTGATTCGTTAGAAACTGGACCAAACGGATCTTTTAGTGTTAACAGTTGCAGACCCCTGCTCTAACTGACACACAACTTCCTGTTTGCATTTCATATGAAATTTACTGTTTTAATCTCCAAAACTGGGATTAAAAATGCCAGAATTACTTCAGTTGAAATAAATACAGGTTTGAATTATTCTAAGTTTCTTCTTTTTGGCTTCATGTTGTCGATGGATGAAAGTTAAAAAGCTGCAGCAGAATGGATCAATAAAGATACAGGATTTACATCCATTCGTTGTTTCATCAGAAAAATCCTGTTTTTATTGTGAGATTTGTGTTTTATCAGGCCTCTGACTCCTTTAAACTTCCAACACCAGCATAGTAGTTCTTTGACTAGGAATGAATGACGTAAACATTCATTAGTTTAAATACACTGACATGGATTGAATGCATGCCAGCGTTTCTCTCACACACTTTAAAGGCTACAATGCCTCAGTTGGCCAGCAGGGGTCACTCTCTCAGGTTAAAGTGAAGCCTTGAAGCTTTGAATCTTTCAGCAAAGTTAGAGGTAAAACCCCGAGAACAGAGAAACATGCTGAAACAAACGCTGTGCATCTCTGATTACATGAAAACGTGAAACTGCTGGATGTTTGCTGAAGGTTTGACTGACAGCTGAACGTTAGCCGACATTCACCTTTTGAATATGTTTCGAATTTCTACAAGAAATTCAACAGATTAAGATGCTTTGGAGTTTATGTCCACGAGCGCAGGACCCTGAAATCATAAACAGTGGGTGTGTGGGCGGAGCCTCGGTGTTACCTTGTGGTCCCCCATGCAGACATTGGCTCCAATGTTATCATACGTTACAGACTTCTCTTCATTTTCCGGCTGCAGAGACACAAAACCAAACAGTGTGAGGAGTTTCATTTGTCACATTCAGACCAGCGGCGTTGAACACGGTCAGCCGTGTTTGTACAGTCCTGCTGCGTGTTTTATGGCACATGGGTGGAGGAGCGATCAATGCAGACGCTTCATTGAACTCAATTAGTAGGATGAAAATCAAACCTTTAACAGGAAAAGTCAAACAATCCTCTGAAAGTGGAGCAGCTAGATGATAAACAGCAGCTTCCTCTCACAAAGGGTCATCGTCACTCTGTAGGATTTTATGAAGTCATCAGCAACACTTGGAGCACAACAGCTGAAACACGGTGAGAGGAAAACCTGTGCATGAAGGGTCAGCAGAAACGTAAATGCTGACGGAGGATCGTCACAAATGTTCTTCTATTCATTCCATTCCTAAAGTGTCGCAGACGTTCACGATGAAGCAGCAGAATGTGAACCGCAGAGTTTGAAGCTACGTTCACCCCATCCTCGGCGATGCGCGTTCAAGCGTCCACTTCCAGAGAGTCTGTGTGAAGACGCGTGAATGTGCGTTGAGAGCTTCCAAGTTCAAAACTCTCAAAGGCAGGCGTCGCCTTTTGAGACCCTTTTCAGGCTCTACATACAAACGCGTGGTCATTGAACCCGTGTTGAAGATGAAACAAGTAGAACTTTGACCAATCAGGGACTTGGATTCGTTAGTGACGTATGGATGGCGTCCTTTTCAATTCACGGAAGCGCCAATCCTTAGAAAGTTGATCATGGAGGAGAGGTTAATGATTGCAGTTTATGACACCAAGTTGGCATTTGAAAGCATGCCTCTTCCATCTGTAGGGGAAGGACAGTGGTAAAAGAAGAAGAAGCCCCTCCCTGCTTGCCCAGTGTGAACAGCACATGCTGAAAGTGCGTACAAAAACGGGACTTTAGCACGTGGTTGAATGCGTGTCACACGCCCGGTGTGAACGTAGCGTGAGAATCCAGCACATTTTCTCCCATGCTCTAATTCCACTGCAATGGCCTGGAGAACTGTCCAGGAGGGCGAGCCCCCACAGGGACGCTCCAGCGCCCAACGTCCCTGTGAGTCTGGGAGGAAGAAGCCAGTTTGGAAGATGAATGAATGAAATCACTTTCCACGGCCTTTTCATCCCTCACACACACACACACCATAAACCAGTATTACTGTGGTTACTCTTAGATATTGCTGTCTTGTCAGAATTAAACAAAAAACATGTTTTGTTATTTACCCTCCACCCCCCAGACAGAAAAAACTGCAGTTTTAAAAGAAAAAATCGTGAAAGCAGCAGGAAATAAAGCCAGTATAACATAACCTGTGATGCATCTATTAAACACACCAACATTTACCAGGTCAAAGTGCTTTAACGGTAAGTGAGGTTTATTCCAGTCACCAGCTGTGATGCTCACGTCAACCACGAGGCTAAATGAAGCAGACCTCTGAGCAGAAAGGTGTGTCCTTCACCTGCTTGCTGTTCAGGCTTGTGTCGCTCACAGCAAAGTTGTTCTGATAGAAAGAACCAAATGTCTGTGCGTCTGGCATCGAACCGGAGTACATTTTTGACTTTCACCTCCTCCACGAGCCATGGAGAAAACTGAAGGTAGACTTCCGGCTTTGACAAACATTTTAACCTGGAATGCAGCAAACAGAGGCCTAAGTTACCCCCCACCCCATCATTCCCTCCAAAGGACAGCTGAGCTCCGGTCTGAGAGAATCCTGTTTCTCTATCCCGTTCTCGCACAGAGTCGCCGCTGCTCGCTCACATGAGTCTGCAGGCGGGAGTATAAATCACAAATGTCTGCTTGAACTAAAGATTTTTTAAACACTCCCACTCCGCCACACACACTCGTGCACCGGATCTGCTCTCCTGCTTCAGAAGAAAGAGACAAAGAGCCTGAGAATGAACCATAAAGTAAATTCTAAATTAACTTCAGACCAATCCAGCGGTGGAGGGGGTCAGCATAGCCGCGCCTCCACCTCACTACCTTTTCCACGCGCTGCCAACCCTCCATTCGTCTAGCGGGCGGCCCGCGCCGCTGCCTCCTGCAGCCCGCGATACATTCATCAAACACACACTTGATAATTTACAAAGGCGGCATAAAATTGTGGATTTTCGGGCTGCATAATCTTTAGACAGATAAACAAATTACCCGGGCCTTCTGGCAGGGGGGAGCGCTCGCTCGGCTAAACATTCATTACCGGCGCTCCCGGAGCTGGTGCTGCGCTGCACAGCCAGCGGGCAACCTTTGGCGTGTTAGGGCTCGGCAAGCAGAAAATAACATGATGGCAAGTTAACCGAGCGTGCCATGATAAATGACGCCACGCGCCGGGCTGTTTACAGGCCCATGTCTCAACAATCTGTAACGCTCCGAGCCAGAGAGCGCGCTCAGTGAATCATCAGCCAATCTGCAGAAGCACTAACTGTCCGGCTCCGTCCCTGCATCACCAGCAATTAGCCGCTACTTCAGGGGGGAAAGCAAACAATATAGTGTGTCTGTGTGACAAACACACCTTCATTGGATTGGATGCAACACACAAGCACCTCATTATGCTTCATTGAAAGTGCCGTTCTCCACGCTCTGATGCTTTGGTCGGCAAAGCTGGTTCGTCAGGAAGGAAAGTCTCATTTGCAGATGACAAAAGGAGCCTCACTTCCTGAGCAGTGGGGGCCGCCACTGTACACAACACAGCTGCATCTCTTTGCACACATTAACAGATGAAAGGCAGCAGGAAAAACAGGCACAACTTCAGAGAAAACTCAGACTCCAAGCAGTGAAGCCCTTGGATGGCGTTGCCTCATGGAAAACAACTCGTCTGCAATCCGGCGGGAGAAAGGTGAAAAGGCTGCAAACTGTGCAGAGACCGCCCTGAAAGAGACGGATCAGGACCAGGCCCGGATCGTGGCACATGAGGCGCCTCGTGAAGACAACAGGTCCAGGGGAAATCTGCTCTTTGGGTGGTGAGATTTTGACAGAAAAGTCATCCTTTCAGCTGAGAAAGAAAAGCGACGAAGATACGGAGTGTCACCCAAACACACACAGATGTCATGAACGTCTTTACATCCACCTGCTTCTTGGTGAAATTTAGGGCAGAAATGTTTGTGAGACATCAAACGTCCAAACGGAAGTGTTTTTGTGGCTTGTGATGGACCGGCTCACCTTAAAGAACTGGTCTCTGGCAGACGGAGACATGAGGATTCGGTCACACCAGGCAGGGCATCTGGTGTTCATGTACTCCTTCCCCTGGGTGCTGTCTTCACTGTAAGGATAACTGAAAACACAAAGGCAGAACGCTCAGCCAGGAGAGAGGGAACTATAATCATAATAATGATGGATTCGATTCATCTGCACTTGTCCAATCGCTCAAAGCGCTTACGATTTTAGTGGCATCAGAGACACTGAAGTTTAAATAGCAGAATGAGGGACTGCAGGAAGGAGGCAGAGAAATGTTGAATTAAAAAGGGGAGATGAGGAATAAATGTGAGATCTCAGACAGAGATCTAAATGTTTTCCCAAGAAAACAGGAGGTCCATTAATACGACCAATCATCTGAGTAATCTTTTGAATCAACATGCATGGATGGCTCTATGGCAGCCATGCTTTCCTGCCAGCCGTGCAGGCTGTGTGCACGCGGCAGAGGGAGAACATCAAACAGGAAGGAGTAGTGTGACTTAGATGAAGCGGGACATTCAGTTGCCCATATGCATAGCTACATCCCTACACGCTCATCAAAAACAGATTAGGTGTCGCAGCAAATGGCCATGAGAGATGGTATTCAGGAACAGCAGGGAACAATCGCATGATTTAAGCCGCAGCAGGGATGGATGCGGGCGGCGAGCCTTCCAGCCCATGCAGATTTACATTGTTGAGAATTCAATTTGCCCCTTCGGCTCTTCAAACTTCTTCAGATTTGCACGCCACCGATCCAATTTGTTTGTCTGTGCTCATCAGGATGTAACACCGGGCTTACATTCTGTAATACCAATCCAATTTGCTCCTTCAGTGCCACGCGTGCTAACTGTAGCAGCACACAAAGTGCCTCTTCTCTGAGGATGAGAGGCCCTAATGGCAAAATAAACACACACACACACACACACACACACACACACACTGGGCTTTTGATTCATCGCACTTGCCAAGCCCTGATAGCTTAATTGGACTTTATGCTACAGCAGATTACACATCTGATTGGTTTCTTTCACCGTTTGCACATTCACATCACTGTTCTCACAGACACTACAAACACATTTGTTCTTGTGGATCAGTATTGTATTTATGTCCTGCTGCACCTAATTACAGCTAATTTCATCTCCTTGGCCCCCACTGAGGGGCCTTTTGGGGAATATCAGCACAGTCTGCCGACTTTAGAGTTCTTTTAAGAGCAAGAATAAACACAATGTAGGTAAAAGAAAGTTCTCACCACATCAATCTATAAATATACATGTACAATGTGAAAGAAAAATGCTAATATTTGTGATTTTGTAATCAACAAAGAAGGCAATAAGAATGATCATTTTTCAAACAAACATCGTTTCTTTCTTGATAATTAAAAATATGAGAAAAAGTCATAATTCTGAGATTTTCATTATCAATATTTTTACAGAAAGATTAAAGTCCATTAAAAAATCTAAACATATTAGAATTAGGAAAGCCTAGATTCCATTGTGGAGGATAAAAAAATCCATATATTTACTTATAAGAGCTGTCCTCGTCAGAAAAACCTACAGTCAAAGTAATCAAACTATTTTGACCTTTTCTCTTCTGCAGCTGCAACGCCTTGATCAGTAAAACCTCCAGCTCTTTACCTTTGGATAGCATGTGTGAACATGTGTTCCGTGTAAACAGGAGTTACCCCGGGCTGTGGCACACAGACGTGACGCCATCACGTGTGCTGCTGATCCATCCGTTTTCTCATGTGGTGAAACGGAAATCAGTCACATCGCCAAAGCAGCCCAGAGACGGTGACCATCAGCGCGGTAAGTGAAATGATGAGGTGGTATATGCACACAGCACGCCCCTAACAGGTGTACAAATAGACCTGCAGAGAGCAACTCAAAGAAGGCTCCGCCTCCAATTAGCATAAATGGCCCTGAAGCCACAGGGAGAATGCATGAGTTTTGGTATGCTAACGGAGGCTGAAGAAGGATAGTGGGATAAAAGACGGCCTGAAGAATAGGGTGAGAGAAACAGAAACTCAGGGATGCAGAGAGAAGGGATAAAGACGGCAAACTGAGGGCAGAGAGAGAGCTTCAAAGAGCCGGGACCGCCGCTCAGCTTCAGGGTGGCCCGGGCGCTCCTGCCTCCTGGGAGACGGCAGGCTGGCAGCTCTCCTATCAGGGACTCAGATGGCTTTATTGACTAACAAGTGTGGGGTCATTTAAGTGTTAAAGAGATAGGGAGAAAAATCAAGCTTGCCTCCCCACACCTCCTTCAAACAATGAACTCTGGAGAGCAAACTTCCTCAGGCTCCTATGGAGGCACTTCTGATGACAGGCAGACGTCGTAAAGGCTGATTCAAGAAAACCCCAATGATCATTAAAGTCCCATTCCTGTGTGCGAGTAGAAGCTGCTCCCTTTCACCGCGCCCTCCGCTGGCTCCAATGCTGATAAGAGCATTGGAGCCGTTATCAGCATTGTTACATTCAGCTGCTGTTGAATGCAGCAGCTAAACGTCACAAACACGTTCATGGGCCATGGGGGGGGGCTGTAGGTTGGGAGTGCTGGCAAAGTTAGACTAATTGTTCTGATTATAAGTTCAAACCCATAACTGCAACAGTAGCATGCCTGGAGGTGGAGGGAGGGGGGTTACCTGATGCAGTCCTCCCTGTCAGAGACGATTTTTCCTTTTTCTTGCTGACCTCACTGTCCAGTTCCAGAGGAAACTTTCTTTGATTAGAAAATCCTTTTTTTGCATGCACCTGTACAGGTGTTGGGTGTTTTCTCTGGGCCCATAGAAGGTTGTAGAAAGGAGGGGCTGCATCTTAAGAGAAGTGCAGTTCCCTGAGGTTTGTGCGACCACCTCATGAAAATGGAACGTACCATTGTTGTGCACGCAGTGACTGTTTCGTGAAATATTTGTAAGGATAGTGTAACTTCCATGCACTTATGACACATGGGTGATGCTGTCACAGGGTGCCCTTTATACAACACTCCAGTCATTAGTGACGTGCGCTCACTGACTGCACTTAGGGCTGCATGCATGCATAGGGTGTGCATGTGATTCTGAGTGCCTGTACGATGCCTGCACAAACTACCTTCTGTCTAATTTCTTCATTTCAGACATCCAGGCTGCACGGAAGGGACATCCGAGGAGTGCGCACATTCCATGTGAACAGCACTAACGCGCCTGCGTTTCACTTGCCTGCAGCATGTCCGTAGAAAAAGTGAAGCGTACAGATTCGCCCATTTTTCCCCCACAGACAGCCTGTATCCACATGAGGACAGTTGTGACTAAGGCAGAGGTGTAATACTCCAGACCTCGAGGGCCGGCATCCTACTGGTTTTCAGAAACTTGACCCTACTTGCTGCAGATTTCCTGGAACAGGTAATCAATGAAAAGCTACAATAGTTGGAAAACATGCAGGGCACCAGCCCTTAACACCTTTATGTCGTTTCAAACTCCATGTAAAGGCAGGCAGCATGATAAAAGGACAGGGAGAACACTTCACTTCCTATTAGCTGTTGGAGTATTTAAAAAAGGCAACACAACCTGAGGATACAGGCAGGGCTGAAACCCAGAGGAGGCCTTATCAGGAGCGGATATTGCTGAACTGTGATTGGGTGAAAGTGTGTTTAGAAAAACTTTCCTAACATTTGCGTTTGCTTGCTGTTGTTGACGAAATAACAGAAAAAGGAGGGAGAAGCTCATGGGCCCAGCTACGCCAGTTTCTGCCTTTAGCTGCTCTAAATGAAGACGAGGCGACACAGATGGCATCCATTTAATCCGTTCAACACAAGATTGTGTTTGACGAGCCCCCCCTCCCCCCCCTCCCGCAGCATTGTCTCAGACAAGGAGCAACCACACATGACAGCAGCAAGTCCTCAGCTATCATTCCCACAGTCCTCTTCACTTTCACTGCTTCTCTGGGATGATGGATGCTGCTTGTAGGACAATGTTCCTGTTCAGCAGATCAGCTTGTAACGTTGGAACCAGCCCGAACATGCCCCCCCCCCAGCAACTCCAACTCAACATCCATCCTCAAACTGTGCCTCAGTGCGCCACAGATCCTCGTGGAGCCGTGAACAAGAAGCTTCCTTCACATATGAGGTACACAAAGGCTGCAGAACTAATGTACACACAATTAAATATACATACAGAGAGGGTGAGATCATTTGTGCAGGCCTTTAGAGAGCTGGGGGAGTGTTGTTCACAGAACAAGCAAGGCTACTGTCAACACAAGAGCCATCTGTGCGAGCACTTCCTATGAGGAATTTTCCACTGATCTGACAAATCCCTCATATTCTCTTATTAGCAGCTATTGAAAAACTGGCAGGTATCCATGTGTGCCTCTGTACTGCAAATCCCTGCTGGTCTGATGTGCTCAGCATCCGTCTTCAGGCCTCCACCAGTGTTGTTGGAGGCGTCAGACAGGTTCTGCCAGGCTCCAAAACCCCTCCTTGAAAAGTGGACAGGAGGTTCTGCCTCCTAACAGCCCTGAAACTGAACCTCCTGGCCTCTTCTGTGGGAATCTGACCTAGACAGGCAGGACTGAAGTCACCCTCTGACTCCCAGCTGGAAAAAGTGTCAAGGAGCCATACTGACCAAAAGTCTCCTAGCTTGGTCTAGTCTGCTCCCTCTTTATGCACACTAACATGGGGGGATAGGGGCGTCCCACAGAAACCACCAATGAAAGTCATTTAGTGACTTAATAATGTTGGTGTGGCGGTTAGAGCTGACTCACTGCAGAAGGCTCCTTCACTTCTTGGATAGGGTGGGTACAGATCACGTTTGTCTCAATAAAGGTTTTAAAATCCATACAAGTGAATGTCATGTTGTGCTGACGTTTACGTCGTTTCTGAAAGTGAAGTTCAAGCTAAACTGCTGAACTTTTTCCCTGCCTGGTAAATTTCAAAGCAAACATCTGTATCTCTGCTCTTTTTCTGTTCTGGCAGTTTTTTAAGGTTCTGGATCTTAAACCACGGCTTAGAACCGGAACTCCCTGCATGCTATTTCAAGTATTATTTCATGCAGTGAAGTGGATTTGGTAATTGGGTAAGGCAGGTGGTTGTCCTGGAATGAGTGAAGAAAGCGCGTCTGGATAGAAATCTAGACCAAACTATCATAAAATGTATTTGCAGATCTTTAATGCAGTCTTTACAGATTACAGCTAAAACTAAAACCCAGCAACAAGAGTCACGTTATCACTCAAACGTCTGTCAGTGTTCCCCAACAGCAGCCGCACATCGGTAAAGCTTAGATTTCTTCCAGCCTTTACTTTGCCAGGTGGCTGTAGCCATCCCTCCTTCTTCTGGCTTCAATCATTTTTCTTCCCACACCCTCTTCCTGCTCTGAAATCACTCATGATTTGGCCATTGATAGAGTTGTTCTGCTGCTCCGATGTCACTCAAAATCTCCCTCAAAGCCCATTTCAGTAACCATGTTACAGGCAGAATACATTCTCCATCCCTCCCCTCATCATCTACTGCATTTTTTCCAGAAGCCGGGGGTCTCGATTCAATTTTTGCATCGATCTGGTGCAAAAAAACAGAACGGAAATCAGATCAGAGTAGTACTAAAAGCTTTCCCTTAAATAAATCAAAATACATGAATAAGTTAGGGGTGCCTTCATGTGTTTTAGGGGATATAACCTAAGTTACGCCATGAAATAAAAAGGTACCATGATCTCCAGCAAAACTTACCATTACTTTCATTACTGGCTGTGCTGCAGTCAATGGCCTAATGGCTGCTTGCAGTTTTATGTATTACACATGATAGAGAAACGGTCTCTACTGCATATAATTGAATAAATAAAGTCATTTTTCTCTCTCAGATGTGCGATTAGAAAAGCCCAGAGTCACACATGCGCTCCTCTGTGTGAGCCGCTGGTGCACAGGAGCCAACTGGCTCCAGGTCCAACTGTGACAAGACCCGGGCAAATTCCTCACCCCGTGCCCAGGTACTTAGACATGTCACATCCAACCCTGACAGATGACTCCTTGAAAGTGAAGAGACATGTGCTTTACAGCCTGAGAGCTATGCAGCCCCGCAGAGAAGAATTCCTGCATTAAAGTCTGAGGAAGAGGAGGTTTGTTCCTTCCAGCACACTGACAATGCTTCAGCCAGACTTTTCCTGACACTGCAGAACTCTAAACCCTAACAAGTACATTTGTCTAATCTTGACAGGCGGTATGAGACACGGAACTTTTTGGTGTGTTGGAACGACCGTCAGTTCTTCAATGTAACACATGTGCTCTAAAGATGTAATAAATGGCTGTCAGGGATACTGTGTGTCCAGAACTTGCTTTGTGTTCTGATCTGCACTTGTTGCTCTGCAGGACGTCCCGCTTCCTTTAATCTCCCACTGAGCAACACGGGGATTAAACGCTCCTGATCGGTATTGATTTATGGATTGAAAGCAAAATGAGCCGTGTTTGTGGATGCATGTGTGAGGGTCTGATGACCTGCAGTCAATGGAGTAATAACCTCACAGATGGCGGGGGGCCGGTCCGGAGCAGGCAATGTGATGGAGGACCATTGTCAGAGCTTGATTGCTCAAGGAGGCAGAGCTGACATGGGGAGGGGTCCGACCACACCAGCATGTGTGGGTGAGGAGTGGGAGAACTAGCCTGTTTAAATTTAACTAGGCTGCCGCTGCTGCGTATCACCAGGCTGACAATGATGTGGTTTGTCGCACAGAAGGAGTCGATCAAATCAGATTTCATACGCTGTTCCCAGGTTTCATCAATTTGATTCCTCATTGCCTCAAGTATGTGGGAATCATTTGTATTCTTTCACTGCGGCGCGTTCAGCCGTCCCTGTGGAAAGATGATTCACTCTCATATGGATAGGTGCAGGAGTCAGCCAGCGTAAAAAGACAATAAATTCACCTGTCACTTATGTAAAGTGATGTAAATGGGCTCTCTGATTAAGACACAGAGTCGTTTAAAAAACAGGGACAGGCAGAACCTTGACACGTGTGCCCACCTCTCCCACTCAAAGTCATTCACATGCACACTTTGATCCTCCGATGTCTTCTTCTCCCTCACACACACACATGAACACACACCCCGTGCCTGCCACCAGAGCAGTTTATCAAGTAATTATTGTTTGATTACAGCGTTTCATTATCTGCACTGATTGAGTCAGAACCGACGGCAAAGGTCAAGCGTCATTAACGTGCTGCTCCCGGAACATATTTCCGCGCCCGGCCGCTTGTTTGCCCTCCCTCTCCTCTGAAAGGGCTAATTGCAAATGCATTTGTTTGAAGAGGAGCAGAGGACTGGCTCAGACCCCCCCCCTACACACACGCACCCACACCCACACACACACACACATCAGAAACCGCTGGAAGAGCCAGCATGCTAATGGCACACGTGATGCGTGAGACTGACAGCAGCCAAATGGATGCTGTGCTCTCCAAATAACTATTTATGAAAATGCCAAGGGGGGGGTAATGCAACTTTGTACGGGGCTGAATAAACATTCCTCCGGTGGGAGGGATTTCATAAAATATTCAAAGGGTTAAAGGATGCTTTGTAATGTGTGTGTATATTTTATGTGTGTGTTACATGTGCATGTCTTACACATTTTGCATGGTTAGTCCAGAAAAGTCAGCAATGAAATGGGGGGGATAGATTCATACCTGGGGGGGAAAGAGATCTCCAATTCAATCAGCCGATCCTTGAATGGTGTCAGTTCTTTATCAAACTCTAAAAGCTGCAGAAACACAAAAAGAACAGAGTGAGACACAGAAAATCCTCACAGTTACTTGAAGCTGCAGGACGCAGAGATTAACCCTCCATGTCTGCTGTTCACCTCCACAGGTGGATACGGTTGATTCTTGACCAGGAGAAGCGACCTGAGTGTCTGCATTGGCTTCCAATTTTTTGGATTCAGAGTTCAGTCTAACTCCTGAAGTCAGCTGAAGCTGGTCAATAGCCATCAATCAGGAGGCTGCAGCCTCGGTGAGGTGACGGGGCGTCAAACACATTTGATCAGGATCCCATCTTCAGGCTCATTCAGGCTCTTCCGCATGCCTGAGCGTGGAGCGGGACCCACAGCATGTGTGTGTGCGTGTGTGTGTGTGTGTGTGTGTGTCACCGCCCTGTCCTGCTGAGGTCCATCCGTCCACAACAACAGTACATCCACACACTCTTCATCAATCATGTCTCCTCACCCAGCTGTACTCACTCACTGGTGTGTATGCACACTCCCCCCTGCTGCGTCCCGCCTTCACAAAAGCCATAAATCATTAGTGAGAAGTGCAATTAGCGGCTCCTTGTACACATTAATTATCTTGGAGATGAACAGGTAACAGGGGCACCTGCATGACTGCCTCCCTGAGAGACTGATGGAGACGTTTCCCAGCAACCCTTGGAGGACCTCGCTGTGGCCCGCCTCCTTCTGTGGTGACAGAAACCCAAACACGTGGCTTTGCTGCTATACTGGGGAACGGCACACGCTGTGATGGAGACCCCAACGCAGCAGTAGCACGGGCAGCTCAATGACATGGCACGTGTATTACAGCGTGGATGGGTACATAATGAAAGCTCAGCAGAGATGACACGCCACACGAGCGTTTTATCTGGAAGGACGTCCTCATAAAGTAGAAACATTGATGCAGGAGAAGGGAGGCGGATGTCATTGGGGTATTATTCCATCAGCAGAACCTTCCATCTCAGCTGGCATATTTATGCTCTGAATATGTGACTGTTCAGCTATTGTGTGTCTTCACGTCACTGGTGAGTCCACATTTAGAGCCCCCCACCCCCACCCACTCGCCTGCATGTGTGTGATTATGTGCCAGTGGTGTAGAACAGCAGCCATTACTGGCAAGGGCCTCCCAGACTGAGTCTCAGTGGTTCAGAAGGGCAGATGTGCTGCATTCATCAAACTCACACCGCCGGGGTCACAGGAGAGACTCACTCACTGTGGATGAGGGATGGCAGAGTGGAGGATGCAGCCCTACGCTCCACTGTGCACCCCATCCCACCATACACCCACCGCCTCAGCCATGTTTTCACCGCCTGACCACCGCTGGCTCTTTCAGGCCCACGACAATAAGTCCAATTTCTACTTCACCATGGTAGGAATGTCAGAGCGATGCTGCTGTCAGTCTGGATGACGTTTTTACTGATGGGATAGAGAGCAATTAGCACCTGCTGACTGCTTCCTGTGTGCACAGAGGTGTTTGTGTCACGTTCAGAGAACATATGGCTGTGTGTATTCACAGCTTGTGTGCGTTCAGTGAATGCTGAGTAATTCGCGCAGGTGAACGGAAAACTCGCTGGCCACAAATTTCACACTACATTTCCTCTCAGGTCAATTAAGCATAATGCTCTGCTGCTCTGCCGGGTCAGCGCCTAAAAAAAACGGCTGATATGAGTTCAAGGCCTTGTGACATTATAGAGCCAGCAGTACTTTGTCAACCAGAAATGACCTTGGGAGGTGTGGAGGGGATGCTGTGGGATAATGCCGCCGCGGCAATAACACAGAGGTGAAAAAGGAGAGGAGTCTTGTGGGTAAAAACCGGCCTGTCACCGGCTCACATTTCTGACTTTGCTTGGATGATCAACACACTCCTAAATCAGACCGGTGGGGATAGCTCAGCAGAGGGGTAAAAAAAAACGAGCAAATCCACCATCTTTGGCCTCCGGCTGTCCCTCGGAGAGCGCCGGCCTTTTGTCCACCACCTGTAATTGTGCTTTGATTTACACATTGTCAAATATCACCTGTGACAACACTCGCTGCGATTGAAGCCAATCAATAAATGCTGGGGTGAAAGGTCATTTAATTTGATTTTTACACCTTGCACTTGGCTTTCATTGCTGGGACCATATTTTTCCTTCTTTTTATGGGATCTTCATTATTTTGTGCGGTAAAGCGATAAACAGGCTCTGACGGGGGGAGGGGGGGGTCAAGACCAACTTCAACAAAACAAGAGTTTGTTTCTCAGACAAGATGTTCTGTTTTTCCCCCCATTTGTACCTTATTATGCTGTCCATAAAATATAGAAATAAAGTGGACTGCACTGAAAGTGACTTCAGTCCTGTGATTTCTGTTTCCACATATGGTCTTTCATCTAAAATATGGATCCCAGCACGTCAGTGGTGGCTGTAGCTTATTGGTTGAGGGTCCAACTCCCGTCCTAACAGCCACAATGTCCTCAGACAAAACATGTAGCTCACCAGAGTCCCACAGGAAGGAAACATGAATACTTTGCAGAATGTAAAAGAAAACTTGAACTTTTGGCTGCAGATGCAGAGCTGCTCTCCACGCTGTGCTGTCTGTTCTTGTCATCCATGAATGCAGACGCTGCAGACACTAATGCTGTCTCTCTAACACAGTGTTTTTCAACCGGTGTGCCGCGGGAGATGGTCAGGTGTGCCATGGGAAATCACCCTCATTCACTAATCTAAAAACATTTCCCATCTCCAGGATATCAGCTCTGTGTTCATCCAAACAGGCCCTGATAAAACACTGAGTAGTTAGGAATATAAAAGATCGTAAAATACTTTTTCTTTGCGTTTATTTTATTTTATTAAAGACATTTTGATAAGAATGACGGAACCGCGATTTAGTCGTAGCTTCAGCTCTGTTTTCTGAAAAGTCCCGCCCCTTTAACTGTCTTCACCAATCATTCTTGGAGGCTTAATCACACGTCATCAGTCTGACCAATCAGTGGTTAAAGTCTTCACTTCCTTGTTCTGATTCTGCTCATAAAGTCTCTCAGTTTCAACAAAAATACCAGCTAAAGCTCGTCTTTAGCGGTGTAGCTTTCCACAGAATCCGGTGTCAGACCGTGGAACAAGTGAACAAAACAATGAAGCTCAGAGAAGAGAGTCTGTCTGCCCTCGGTGACTGTTTGCACTACATCTCCCATGATGCATTGGGCTAAAGTGACAGCGCCTCAGCGCACAGTCTTCCTTTGACATCTTGAAACCACAACGAACACACATCAAACAGTTTTTAAATCTTCTAACTTGACTTTTATTACATCTTTTAGAAAAAACAGCTGCAACTTCCAGCTTTTTCTGCCACAATTATCACAAAAATGCATGTGAGATCATGGAGGGACTGTAAATCAATACAGACCATGAGTTTCCCCTTCTTTTTTTTGTATGCTGGTGTGCCGCAGGATTTTTATCAAGGTTAAAGTGTGCCGTGGCTCAGAAAAGGTTGAAAAACACTGTAACAGATGCTCCAGTATTTGTGGCGTCTGGTTCCCGTGGGTGCTCCTCAGGACACGTTCCCCTGGCCATGTGCTTTCTTTCAGTTCATCTTTTCAGACCAGTGATTCCACTTTGTTCAGTAAAACAAAATCACTGCCATGACATTTTTCATTCTTCATAAAAGTTACAGATGAAGCATTAGAAGGAATGAATTGATTCAAACAATTTCTGTTTTCTTGCCTGAATTTATGTTTTTAAAGGGATGACCACTGGTTTTAAATCAGAGATGTCCATATCTTTAGCATGCCGGGCAGCTTTCAAACTACATTTTTGTTACTTTTTTTATATTGAAATTTTTGAGGAAAGTGATTAATACAACAAATTGAAACCCTTGACGCCGAAATTTTATTCCAGCCATGAAACACCAAATCACTGATGTTTTCAAATAGATGCTAAATTACAGTCACTTTGAAGCAGAAGAGTTTTGATGAGTGTTTGAGTCAATAGGGCTTAATTTCTTTACATAAAACTTGTTTCAATTGGTCAAAATTACCCAAACTTTCAAATTTGAATTGCAAGTTAAATAAAAACCGTCATAAAATAAAAGAAGCTTCAAAAAACCTCAAATGGCAAATAAAAGGCTAAATTAGCTTTAACAGTAAAATGATAGACAATGGCAAAATATTGCCTATTAAAAGTGCAAAAACAGTTTTTTCTAAATGTGATTAAAAATTAAACTTGTGTGAATTTTAGCCACAAGGTCGGAAAGTTTGTTGTTTTTCAGATATTTTCAAATATCACAGAAATAACTATTTCTTAACTGGATGTGGAAAAAAACTATTTGAATCTCAGAATTCAAAATGGCTGCTCCATATTAGCACCGCTCTGCTAACGCCGTTTCCCACATTATCACACAGCAAAACACTTCGGCAGAGTGTGGCATCTTTTGGTAAAATATAGAAAACCTTTATTTTTTTGGTGCTTTTCTGTTTTTGCTCCCATTAACACTGCTGGCAGCCATTCATTATGTTGTTAAAGGAGCTGTGATGCAGATTCAGGCTGACCACAGGCCGGCACACTTAAGTGCACCATGTCTGGATATGCCATCCTTTTTCCTGATTTGGGCTGAACTTTGTTTCTGTCGACAGTTTTTAACCCCCTTAATCCAGACTGAGACACATTTTCCTGGAGATGTTGTTCAATGAAGCTAACTTGCCTAGTGTGCTATGCTAACTACAGATGAAAGCCGTCTCTCCTCATCACATGAAATAGTCAGTCAGTTGTTGGGGCATCCAGAACTGGAGCTAAATAAAAAGACAAAGGCGACGTAAAATCCATTTAAATGAATACTGAAAGGCACTTAGGAGCTCGGACAGGTGAAATATGAAGGAAGTTTGGGGCTGAGGCAATATTTGTTCTATTTGTACGTCTTCCCCACTTTAAAACGTCTTTCAGCTTTTGAGTAATGCGCAGGAATACGGCAGAGGCAGGAGGAGCCCAGGCATGTCGGACAGAGAGGTTCATCACTTGCTAAAGCTCGTACACAAACATGTAGCGGCCCCCCCATCTGCCGACACCGCGCTGATAAAGTTGCAATAAAGAGATACTGAGACAAAATCAATGGAACGGAGGAGGGAGGCTGGCCTGTGTGTGTTGGTGTGCGAGACAGGGATGCACAGCACACACACGGCGGGTGCACCGCCAACACACACGCACACACACACCTCCTCCCATTTCTCCACCAGAGCAAGGCCCCCCGGTGCCCCTTGACGCCACAAGCGCCCGGAAAATTTAATCTTCCCAAATACTCATCAGGGCTCTCCATCGTCCCCCCGTGACAGCGGAGGGGATAATTAATTATACAATTTCGATGGGAATATCGACTAAACAAAGCTATTAATCATAGAAAAAGTCAATAGGCATGGACACATTCAATCATGTCCCGGCCAATGATTACTCCTCTCAAAATACAATAATTATTTTCAAGAGCTGCCTCGAATTAAATTTCTGTCAAGCTGGTACAAGTCTTGCAGTTGATGAAGGATGCAATGGATTTTTTTCTCCCCTCTCCCCCCGTGGAGGAGTGTGAGGAGGGACATTTATCCTTTTGGAAAGGTAGTTTGTTTTATAAGGATCATAAGACGGTGTGTTTAACTAGACCATGACCATCAGATTATCTCACATGCCTCCATTATGCCAATCAATCTTATGTGGCTTTGGAGGAGGTGGGGAGGGAAAACGCAAGGAGGAAAGGAGGGTGACGGGGTACGGGAGGCTCCTCACTCCCACTGTATAATTCAGGATCCCACAGTGGGATAAATCCACTCCAGAAGTTCACACACAGATTTTGACAACAGTCTTCAAAGGTACAAATCTATTGGGGAAAACGGATTCCAGTTCATTCATACACCTAAAACCAGGAGTGAACTCTTGAAAGTGTCAAATCCCAGAAACCCCCAAGCAAATGCACAAGTACAGGCACAGAAAAGTGCACAAAAGGGCATTTTTCACTTAGAGTCATGATTTGCCTGGGGTTCATTCACACAAACTCAATGCTCCAGAGGTGACAGCTTCTCCACCAGGATGATGCAGCAACTCCCCAAATCCAGCTCTGAGCAGGTCTTCTGTGTGTGTGTGTGTGTGTGTGTGTGTAAATGTGTATGTGCGTGTGGATTTTACAAGTTAGAACTTCGTCTCGCAGAACCGTATAAAATGATAAGTGACATTTACCAGTCAGCCCTTCCTCTGCACTGTCTTGTTAAAAGTTAAAGCCGCCCTGGTGTGCAAACTCCCACTTCCTGCAAGTGTTTCAGTCGCTGCTCTGGTTGGAGATCTTAGTTCTACTTTGGGACTTTGGGAGCTGTTGGTCCCACTTGAGCTGCAGGGCGGTTCATGGAGCTCCTGGTTGTTCCTCTGAATCTTTTTCTCCCTCATGCAGGAGCTTTTTGTTCTTTATGCACTTAACGTTATTGAAGAACATTTTACAGCTGACATGGATTTTTTCTGTTTTCTGAAGCTTCTTCTATTTCGCAGAGAATCAGTGTGTAACAATAAAAGTGAGACGACATATGTGAAGCAGACCAGCAGATCATCATGACAGGTCTGAAGTGGAGCAGATGTGAGGAGCTGCGATGCGAAGGGCTGACTTACCGAGGTCCCGTTGTTTTCCCGGAAAACGTCCTGGTTGACATAATTGAAAAGCTTCTTTTCAAGTTGAAGAACAACCTGGATCAGAGAAAAGAAGGAAATTAGCTCTGATTAATAATGGCAATGCTAATGAGAGGTGCAGAGCATAATGAGAGCTGTAATGACCGAAGAAGACTTTCTCTGCTGTTAATGTCATGAGCCAAAAGACAGATAAAAACCACGACATTGCTGTAAGTCGTCATGTAGGAACTCTATAGCAGTGGCCCTCAACCCAGGCCGACCGCTGGCCTGTGGAAGCCTTTAACTTTAAAGAACAAAGAAATCTGCATTTAACAGACAGAAAGCAGGAGTCTTTACTCCAAATATGGATTTATTACCACAGTTGTTCCCACACAACATAATAATGATACTAAACATTTAGCAACTGGCTGTCTAATGTTACAGAGAAGCTGCTAATTAAATAGTTTAAATGGTGGATTCCAGATTATCTTTTCATTTAGAAAATACCAGTTTTAGCCTTTTTTTAATGTATTTTTCTATCTGTCGCACTTAAAAAGTCAGACGAGGCTGAAGTTTGATTTTTTTGTTTCCACTTAGACAGTTATGGGTCGAGGCAAAATCTCCGTCACATTTTTATGGTTCCTACAGGAAATCTAGAGAACAAATAAAGTTTAAAGCAGCTGCAGATGTTTTGCAGAGGATGAAGATAAACTTCATCTGCAAATGTTAAAAGAAGCTGGATGCTGAAGAAAAAGAATAATTGGACGCCCACTTCAGCCTTGAACAGACCGCTCCATGAAAATGAAAAAGGTTGGAGACTACTGGTCTATTGAGTCCTGTCAAGAACGGTTTCCTTTGGAAAAAAACAACACAGTTTTCTTTCAAAAAGTATTAAATCAACCAGAAACTTAAAAAAAAAGAAAAAAAAAACTGAAAACTGTGAACAACCTGAGGTTGGGCTGGGAAATAAGCCTGGATGTATCCTAACGTTTCCTGGATGTTCAGTGAACTGTGGTCACTGCAGGAGTCATGTGACCAAACCCTCACCTTTTTGTCATTATCAATTTCTCTGAATATCAGCTTGTCAACTTCGTTGGTTTTGCCGGTTGTGACCGTCTGCATGGTGGCGGTGGAACAGACACTCTGAGGATGAGAAGAACAACAGCGATCAGCAGCAGCAAAGAAAACTAAAGCAAATGCAGAGACGGAGATGGACGGACGGCAGGCCAAAGCCCATGGAGAAGTGAATTCACCCACTAAAGTTAAAAAAGTTCAATGAAACCACAAACCTCTGATAAATGTTTAAAGACAAGATTACATCAGTGAAACGTGAAGGTGAGGACAGGAAGAGAGAAAAGCATTTGCCAACATTCAGCAGCTGGAACCCGGAATAAAACAGTTTGTTGTGGTTCTCACGGAGTCCTGAGCAGCCGAACAGAAACCAGGAGTCAAAGAGAAATGTTGCCCCCCAGCAGACGCCATGGCAGACGGTCACCGTCTAAAATCCTGAAATGTTTCTTCAGAATGACTGCTTCCACTCTAAACGTACAAAGTCTGAATACTTAGTTCATGTCGACACTGCAAAAACAGACTTCTTAGAAACAAGTCAAGACTTCTTACCCCTATTGGCATAAAGCATAAACTTCTGTCAGGAGGGTCAAAAAGGGTTTTATCAAGAAATCTTCCTTTAAGAAAACAATTCTGGTCATTCAGAAAATGGACTTTCTCAAACTAAGATTAATTTGCTTTTGAAAAACTTTCTTGATGTGAATATTTTTCTTACAAGACAGAAACCAAGGCAACCGTTTCATTTTTAGGTTTGGATCTTTGCTGTAAATCTTGAAAACACCAGAACTATGCGCCTCATCGTTTTAAAGGAATAAAAAGTGTCAGCTCACTATCAGTCCTCTTTATCAGGCTTTATGCGCTGACCCCGGCCGGCGTGCGTGGTTAAATTCCGCTCTGTGGACTCTCTTAACAATTAGTTAAACATTCGGCCATCTGTGTTTGAAGACGGCTGAATGAGGTTCCCATACCACACAGCGGAGACGAGCCCAGCCCATTGAAATTCAAAGCACAGATTAGATAATCGGGTCAAGCCAATATAGCCAGCAGAAAAAGCCCTCTTTGACTGAAATGTCACAAATCAGGGCTGCTTTGACCACGGAGAAGTGGCACGGCAGATTAGAACAAACACCGTGTCCTGAGAGAAAGTGGAACAGCTCCTCACAGCCGCCCCCCCAGCTCAGCCCCATCCCTGCATGATTATTCCTGCTCCCTAAAAGCAACTTTCTAAAGCCTCAGCAAACCGCTCCATCTTTCAGTCATTTAGGCCGTCCAAACACAGGGTCAATATGGTCCCCCGGCAGCCAAATGCTAATGCGCTTAAGTGTGCTTAAGCAGCTTTGTGTCATGAATGGGCCCAAGAAGGAGCTGCTGAGAGACACTTTCACTGTCAAAAAGTCATTTAGGAAAGACAACTGCACAAATTCCCTTTTCCAACCAGAAACCAGCTTTTCCTTAGCCAATCCCAAACGTTTCATCCTGCTCTCCTGTCACCAGGTGGACATCCAGCCGAAAGGTCGACTGTAGACAGTTTCTTACTCAGGACAGTAAAACATTTTGCAAAAAACTCTGCAAAGCCCTCAGCAGCAAATATGCATCAAAGCACTTTGATCCAAAATGATCCTAATTTAGCATCTACCTGAAAGCAAAAACATAAATCAGTGTTCTGTAGTTACTGAGATAAATTCAGGTCTCAAAGGTTTGAAAAGAGAAATAGATTCATATCAAACCCTTTTATTCTAAAATCTTTTTTTTTTCAGTCTTGTCTGCTTGACAAAAAGCTTTTCTTGTTTTTCCACTGTTTTCCATGTTGCTGTGTGCTGACAACTGAACAATCCACTGATGTGATCATTGACAGAACAATCAATCCCTGCAGCTGCAGCTTGATTTTAAGGATTGATCCTGCTTCCCTGCTGTCGTCTTAAAGGTACAACATTCATGGGCTCCTCCTGAAGCCGTCGTCATGAGACCAGCACCGCCGTGCGGAGAATTAAGGCCCACATGTCCGCAGAGCCCAGCTGGATCTCACAACAGTCTGCTGTTCCATCCAGACGGGTTTCCCACAAATGGACTCCTGATTGGCTGCTTGTTAAAAACAGGCCAATAAGTCTTTGGGAGAAAAAGATCAACAGGCCGCTGATGATGCTTCATCCCACCCTGAAAGTGATTCAGCATCACAGCTCTGCATTTTGGGTCACAGGTCAGTGGTGAGTGTTTATGCAGGGCCACTGGCCCTGGGGGGGTGGGGGGTGGGGTGGGGGGGCTGAGAGGCTGAGGTTTTGTGCATCAATGCAGGATAATCTCATGATTGTGGAGGAAGGAAGCGGCTGTATAAAGGAGCTGCTCCCTCAAGAAAAAAAAAGGTTAAAGCAATCTGTCCCACTTCAAAGCCCCAAAACAGAAACACATTCAGGCCTTCTGTCCGTGCTGCACCAACAGATGGAGGACATCCACTGCAGCCAGGTCAAAGCCTCATCCAAGCATGTGGACAGTTCCAGCTCAGAAAGAAGTCAGGTCATGATGCACAACCCTCACGCCAATGAAGAAGATGAACACTTTTAAGACGGATGCTCAACTTTATCTGATAGAAAAAAAAATGAAAACATTACAACTGAGAAATAGCTGCTTCTTCCTGGACCAGTGTTGTCTCAACACAGAGTGATCACCCAAACCACGACAGGAATCGTTTACCCGTCAATCCGGCTGAAGACGGCTGGGAGTGGGCGGGGCCAGCAGCAGGTGAGTTCCAATTCCCTCCCCGTCAAATCTGGCTGATGGAAACCGATTTCACACATCAGAACTCACTTATGAAAACAAGATGGATTTCAGCCCTGTGACCCCCCCCCCCCCCCCACCCCTTCCCCCTATCTGCCTGAACAGAAACCAGAGCGTCCCGCCGCCTCTGCTGCGGCAGGACGTCAGTCCAACATGGAGAACACCCACGACCCGTTGGTCTGCAGCCGACCCCCGTAAACCTGGCCTCACCCCCCCAACAGCTCACAGACCCACACCCCCATGAGCGCCATGAGGGCTGACATTGAGGGTGGGTCTGCACGTCGTAGGAGGTCCCAACGTGCCCCGCCCTCACCCAAAACTGCCCCACAGAGGAAGGTGGGCGTGCACGGTGGCGATAATACGCCCTATTTATCTTGCGCACTCCAACATCTGGGAAACTTCTCTAAAAACAATGGCTGCCATGGGGGGTTGGGGGGCATTCTGCTGTTACCTCCACTAACCCACCGAGAGCATTTGTCCCCGCAGAGTGGATAATGGACAGGTCACAAATCATTTGGGACAACAGAACAGTGTGTGAGAGGGGAAGAGTGTGTGTCATCATGTGTTGGTGCCCCCCTCCCGCTGTTTTTAACTCCTCTGCGGGCCATTCTGAGCCGCCCTGCAGGACAAATTGCCCTGCATGGCGGTCTTTGAGAGGCAGTGCTGCGTGCACAGGCAGGGACAGGGCTGAAACACAGGGAACAGGCCCATAAAAATTCATCACTTTGACCCCTGCAACCTCCCCCTCCTTCACCGGGGGGGGGGGGGGGGGGGGGGGTGCACCTCACATCCAAACACAAGCATTCACCGGCCAGCAGAGTTAAAGGACACATCACTCTAACAGGATCTTCCATATTTTGGTTTCAAACAAATCAATATGACAACAGAGTTTTATCCAAGGAAAAGTGCCCCCCCACCCCCAAAATCTGCCCGCTCCTCTCCGTTTACATGTGCTTCTGCACAAGCAGCAGACACAAAAGCCCCGGAGAAGCTTTCCACCCAGAATCAAGTCACCAGATGCTTCATTGTGTCTCTATGTAAAGAAGTAGCAGTAAGAAAAAAGGGGTGGGGATGGGGGGGGTATCCTGTAGCATATTAGCCCCAGTGAGAGGAGGACATTGTCCCACGCAAGGTTCTTGACACATCACTGCCACCTGTACAAAGAAAACCTAATGAGAGATTTAATCTGAACCTCCCAGTCCCTCCACCCATTTAGTCAGCACTCTGAAACCAGGCACAGCAGATGTCTGCAGGACTGTTTAAGGCAGCGCCCCCCCATCATGCTTCTGAGGACCAATCAATGCGTTTGGGACGTAAGAGAGTCCAGAAAGCGGATGAAGAACCCATCGCAGCACCGCGGTGGCGCTGCTCAAAGATCATCATTACCAGCAAACACCTGAGAAGCTCCACTCTGACCCAGTTTAGCTTCCTCCCCATCGACGCCGGCTGCAATCAATGCAAACAAATGGACAGACAGGCACTCTGTTGCCTCAGAGACAATTACGGACTATTGAAGAGTAAATTGGTGATCAGTGAGAGCGGCACAAGCGAGCAGGAGCTGTCAGCTTCATCATGTTGGTGTTCAATAGAAGCAGCATCAGGGAGATGAAGCCTCATTCAGAAGAACATAAGGACCTTCGCTCCTAAAGACTTTTGCCTCTCGGTTGCTTGGCTCACATCTCATTTACGCCGCTTCCTCTCATCGATGCCCCCTCCACCCCCATAGGGAGAGAGGTGCAGCTCAGCCAAGGAGAAGGGGGAAGTAAGGTGCAGCAAGGGGGAGGGGGTCCTGACAGCCAAGCATAGGGCGCTAGGCAACCATCTAGTGGGTGGGCTTTGTGATACATTTTACCAATTTTTCATGCCCATCCCTCTAGATGTGACCCCACTCAGGGTCTTTTATGCCCCTGACAACTCCGCGCAGGAAAACATGCTGCCGCTCTGATAGCATGAAATCAGGAACAAAGACCCCCAAGGAGAGGAAAAGGGGGCCACCGAGGCACGCAGTGCTCCAGTCCCGCCCGGCTCTGGACACAAACAGATGTTAGGCCAGCCCCGGCTCTCACTGCCCCCTGAAAGACAAGGCCCTTTCAGAGAAACCAGCCCGCACAAGCATTGTTTCGGCCCCCTCTAAGACAAAAAGCAGGGCCACTCCTTCTGAATGGACCCTGCAGTTTGACCGTCATAGATAAATCACGCAACAGAGGGCCCATGAATTCTAAATGTGCTGCTTAATAGGCCCTCTTAAATATGATGGGATATTTGTGCGCGGCTCTGAATGGAGCCTTGGACTTTTAAAGTCGCTTTAAAAGCCAACGGTGCCAGCGCCAAGTTTACAGCCGGTACAATGAGCCTTCCTGCAGCAGCATCGCTCTGGGAAACAGCAAAACTTTAAATGATCCTCGCACCGCCGCTTCTCCTTTCAATCTTTAAGAGGCTTTATCACCGCATCAAAAAAGAAAACACAAAACCATAAAAAAGCAATTAGCACAAATTAAGTTGCCTGATTTGAAAACAATGTGAGACTAAATTATTGAGCAGCCATGTGCAGCCGCTCCTGTGGGGCTGCTTTGCATACGCATGAGCACAAACTGCAAAGATTAGAATGCCAAAAACATTGTAGTGCATGTGCATTCTCGGACACGCTCCCCAGGGACGGTGGGGTTATCCACGCAGCAGTTTATCCTCCAGAGGCAAGAAGCAAAAATGATTGTGCTCTCTTTACAAAGGCAGCCGACTGCATTAGTCCCAAATAGACTGACATCACGCACACTATGTACCAGGCACAAAGAGATCACTATCCTTCACAGTTTATGCCAGATTCCATCTGCACTAAATAATAGCATCACTGTTAGCCGCCGCCGTCCCTCCCCGGGACTTCAAAGACGGGGTCCGGCTTCACTTACAGGAGGCCAAAGCCACTGTTAGCGCGGCCAAACACAGAGACCACTGGACTCTTCAGGACTCTTTAGGACTCTTTAGGACTCTATAGGACTCTATAGGACTCTTTAGGACTCTATAGGACTCTATAGGACTCTTTAGGACTCTATAGGACTCTATAGGACTCTATAGGACTCTTCAGGACTCTTCAGGACTCTATAGGACTCTTTAGGACTCCATAGGACTCTTTAGGACTCTTTAGGACTCTTCAGGACTCTTTAGAACTCTTCAGGACTCCTCAGGACTCCTCAGGACTCTTCAGGACTCTTTAGGACTCTTCAGGACTTCAGCAAGCTGATTCAAAAACCACTCAGACCATTTATAAATCAGATTAGATTTGATCAGGAATCATTGATATATAGATATTATTCCTAGAGATTTTCCAAAGATTGCAGCACTTGTAATTGTTTTCAACTTCATTTTCTGCATCAGTGTAACATATCCAACAGTAGCTGTCACATCACATTCTATCTGCTTTATCTGATTTCAACATTTAATGAAATGAGCAAAGGTTGACCTCTGCCTTCCTGCTGGTTCAAAGCAGCTTTTGATGACAGTTTACAGATAAAGATCTGGTTTATTTACTTCAACTAAGTTTAAATATTCAAACTGAATTCATCTGCAGAACAAAAGGTCCAGGTCTGTCAGATGATTGGGGGGTCTTTCTCAATGGTTCTCAGAGGATTTTAGTCAGCAGGTTTTATAAAATCTCAAACTGGGTCTGGTGGATGAACAACGTTATTGTTCAGTAAATGACATAAAGCTTTAGAGGGGTGTAAAAAGCCTTCCTTTTTTGATGCCCAGCAGATCAGAGCATAAAATAGGGGGAGGGGGCTACTTGGGGGTACTGCCGGCCACGCCCCGATCCACAGGCCGAGACCGACCCCGGGGTCCACGAAGCAGCATCCCCTCACAGAGCCTGTTGGTGCCAGGCTCTGTGCTCATCTTTGACTTGGACTGTCACGCCGTCCCACCGCTGGCTCGGAGCTCCAGCCCCACTGGCCCCTCCCCTCTGAGCACACAATGGCAGCAGCATGACTGGCGCCGGGCTCAAACGGCCTGTTGTTAATGAGCAGCACCAACAGAACCTGCGGCTTGTTCCTCATCTGCCAGCAGTTTAATTCTATGGACAGCCCTCCCATCAAAGCTGAAGCCCCGCCCCCATGGCGGAACTCTTCACGAGCAAAGAGAGCAAACAGAGAGAGAACAGGCCTGTTGTCTGAGGGAGCAGTGAGCCTCATATCCAGACCAGTTATCAGTGATATAATGGGCCCTCGTAGTGATGGATTGGACTCTTCTAGGCAGATAAAGGCTCTTTATTGTGCTGTTAGAAAATATCCGCTCAGGCGTCACCTGTGAGGCTGTAAACAGGCGGGGGTCACATAGTAGGCGCTAAAAACTCTGTTTTTACTCGTAGTAAATGCACAGGGTTTACTGCTTCAGGACAATTAAAACAATATCAGGTGGGGTGAGGTCCACAGAGAAGAATATTGATTTTGTTGGCCAGACGCACTATTTAAACGATTTGTCAATACGGTTTGGCCGAGCGGTAAAATAGTCAAACACCAGCTGCCGACAGCTCTGCTCTGAAGAGTTATGACATAAACTCGCTCATTTCAATAGGCCTCCGCTTCAGCCGCCGCGCACGTGAGCGTGTACATCTGCGTCTCTGGTGGTAAATGCACGAGTGTGTCCGGGAAGCCGGGGGGGGGCAGCCGGGGAGGGTCGTGGTCCCCGGTGTCAGGGGTTCCACAGAACAGAGTCCCAATCAGTGCTGGCCCGCTGGCTAATGGATGGATGGCCCCCAAAATTAATTAGCCTGACTAATGTAGTGTGTACTTAATTACACCAGCCGCTTTTTGATTTATAGCCGGCCAGACATCCACGCGCTCATCAACCGCCAGCTCAAACAGGAACCAGCCTGGGCTTTCCTGCTGAAGATGCTTCACCGGGACCAGGTTGAGCAGAAGGACTATCAACTGTCTGATGAAGTGCTGTCCCACCTCACGTGAGGAAGGTTAACGTCTCTGTTGCTGTTATTTTAAATATGAACCCTTAATTAATGATGAACCAACCGTCTGCGTGGAAAAGCGTTCCTGTCAGACAAGTCCCGTCTGACATATTGCTTATATCAGCTGCAATAAAAACACGGCATTCAAACATAAATGTATGTAATGCTCCCTAAAAAATTGCTTACATCTCTTTTTTGATTGATTGATTCCACTGTGAGAAAAATGCACGATCCATCATGCTGGTCTGTCATTAATAGGCTTTTTATATCATTTGGAGTTGGACAGTCTCAGGCTCCACCTTTAATTTCATGCTGCTCAAGCGAGTGAAAGGACACAGGACAAAAGAACGGAGATTGATGCCCGGACGGTTTGCTGCACCTCTCACTGAAGCAGACAGGAGGCGCTACACCCGCCAAAGGAAGGGCCAGCTGGTTTAATGAAATCTGTTCGTGTAGCAGCAGATCAGCCTCAATTAAAACAGCCCCACACCATGTCCGGGCGGCGGTAGATCAAGTCAGCAATTAACCCTCCCGTTGGCCTCGATCAATCCTGAAATTGGAGCAGGCCGGCCGGCTGGCCGGCAGCACACAATCTCTGCAGATATTAAATTTACATTCTATTAAGTTTAATTAGGAGGGTTTTTAAATATACTAAGAGATCAGGCACAGAGCCGCGAGCCTGTCATGGACACAGCTGATTCATGGCCACTTCACACACACACACACACACACACACACGTTAACTCTCAAACACACATCACTATAAACATCCATCTGAACACATGCACCAGGAAGATCCAGACATGTTTAAAGCTCTCACTGATGGAAGGTTGGTCCAAAATCTTACCAAGCATGGCCTCCTTCATCCTTTAAAAGGGATCAGTCATGGAGAGGGCACAAAAGCAGCCCCAAAGCATGATGTTGGAAAGGAACTCGGCATTCTTCCCTCCAAACAGGTGAGTGATTTTTGAACCAATGAGTTCTGGTCTCACATGGAATTCTCCAGTCTTTGTTTGGATCATCCAGATGGTCTCTGGAGAACTTTAGGTGGACCTGAACAAGTGCTAGTTCAAACAGAGAGACCTTTGGAGCTCTGTAGGATTTGAATCCATGGTGACATATTGTGCCACAAATAATAATAGTATGTTTCATTTAAAGTGCCTTCAAGACACTAAAGTTCAATGTTCAAAATAAAACCAACTAAAAAGGATATAAATACAAACAAAAACAAAAGTGAAATCATAAAGAGATGGTTACTTTCAACAGGTGAGTTTGGAGTTCAGATTTCAAACCAGCCACTGAGTCAATGTTCCTTCCTGATGTACGGGAACAGACTTCCAGAGTTTGGAAGTAGAGAGACTCAAAGCCAGCTCCCATGGTGCCGAGGCAGGCAGGTGGCAGAGGTGAATGGAGAAAGAGGGTTTGAGGTTCTAGAGAGTATTTGAAGGACATCTGAAAGAGATGGAGGAGGATGGTCATTGAGGATTTAGACAAGGAAAAGAAGGATTAACTGGGAGCCAGTGGAGTTGGTGTAGGTTGGTGGGGCTGTTCTTTACCGTTCTCCAGATCATTTGTACCCCACCAGGTGAGATCTTTCATGGGGTTCCAGGTGGAAGAAGGTTCTCAGTGATCTTCCATTTTGTAACATTTGCTCCAACAGTTCTTCTCTTCTCTCCAAGCTGTTTGTTTACTGTCGATTTCTCCATTCCAGTCTTGTTCAGGTCTACAATCTTGTCCCTGGTGTCCTTTGACAGGTCTTTAGTGGAGAGGGTGCAGTCTGACTGAGGCTGTGGACAGGAGTCCTTTATAAAGATAACCAGTTCAAATGGGTGAAGAAGTCCCTGGTCTGGGAGGAACAGAATTCTGGACTGTTTGTAGGAGATAAATCCTTATTTTCTGGTCCATTGTATAAATACATTCTTTAAATTATCTTAATTTACTGTAATTTTCCTCTTATAGTTGAATTGTTTCTATAGTTAAACATTACAGATCAAACTCAGCTTTTTATGTAGGACATTGAGAGAATCAGTAACTGACTACCGGCAATACTTTTGCTAGACTTTAATTCCCAACTATTTGCTAAAGCGTTTTCCAGCAACATCAATGTCCAATCGCTCAGACATTCTCTTCCTTCATTTATGAGGGAATTCTCTGCTCTGATACGGTTCTTCCCTGAAACGTTTCATGTTTTGAACCAGTTAATATCCGTGTGTGCTGCATCTTTAAGCTGCCCAACTCAACTGTTAAAAGAAATCTTTCTAGGACATTCAGCAGACACAATCTCCCAAAGACTTGCTCAGTGATTTCCTGTTTTCCAGCACCGATCCAGAGCGTGATCAAGCCACGGCGGGATCAGACCCATGGGGGGGAGGGGAGGAGCTGGGGGGCTTGGACCACCTCGGTCCAAGCATTAGTCTCCACGTGGCTGTGTCTTTTGTCTGCCAGTCAAAGGCCTCCTGAATGGGGGTCAATTGAACCAATTCCCTCTGTCGGACACAATTAATGGGGTTTCCCGGGCCGGGACGGAGGGGGTTGGCTGCAGGTCTGTGGTTACTGATCCTGCCGCTAAAGCATGCCAGGAATTTGCCACCTGGAATTTGGCTTCAGACAATAACAAACCCACTCTTTTTGGAACCCACAGATCCATCCCGAAACATGGCGGTCGCTCTCCAAACGTGGCGGTGTGACCCTGGTGTGGCCTGCGGTTGAGCACAGAGGAGAGGGAGAGGAGGCTGTTGCATTCGGTGTTCCTGTAATGAGTGAGTCGAGTTCGCCCATGTGCTTCTAACACGTCTCTGACGCTGCAGATCAGGTTGTGATTAGAAAGAAGCGAACTGCAGAAGACTCTTCCACACAGATGATGGTGAGAAAGAGCGGCGGCCTCCTCCAGTCTGAATCAATCTGAAGATAAGTATGGAGAATCGATCCCTCGGCAGCCCCGTCTACAGTTAAGCACTTCAGCTGATGTGCACTAATTGTCTTGTTGACATTAATTGTCATTAAAGGGCTAAAAAGGGCCTCTCAGCTGTGAGTTACTCCCTGATTCCAGGTCTCAGCCCATTTGTTTATTGGGACATCACAGACTGTCGGTCATGAATGCCCAGGCCCCCCTTCAAACCGGACAGGTTGATCACCGCGTGAGTTTATGAAGCCCCCCCCCCACAACCCATTTTGCACAGATGACATCAGCTGGTCTCGTTGGCCCATTAAATGTCCACGATGTCCCGTTCAGCCAGAGGAAAACCTGGAGACCTGTGTGTTTATGAGAGTGGTTTATGCCTCAGACCCAAGCTCTAATTTCCTGAGGGGGGAGTCTAAAAGCCAGCCAGCACCCCCCCCCCCCTCTTCAGTTGCTGCCTCACCCCTAAATCACTCAGATCAGATGCATCTAACCTACCAGATTGGTGTTTGTGAAAGGGGCAAAGCAGCATAAGAAAGGAGAACGGGGGCAGAGATGGACACACATGGATGCAGGCCTAACACATCCCTGGAGAGGGGTCGCGACCCCGCCTGCACTCAAACAGCATCTCAGAGCATGAAGACATGAGGAAGATGTGTTTTTACCTACCACAGAGCAGCCAAAGCAGAGCAGCTTACGCTGCTGCTCACGGGACGGACAGCGCAGCTATCGACAAAATATCAATGTGACAACCTAATGCGTGCCAGGTGACGTGTAATTGCAGAAGATGCCTCCTGAATGGCCTCAGTGTCTGAACATCTGCTGCAGAGTCTCTTCTGTATTTATCATCGTGTTCATATGACCAGAGGGTCAATGTGATCCAATTACAGCTCCAAATCAAATGTACCGCACAAACGTCCAAGCAACTAATCAATGCCTCTGATAGATTTCTGAGTAAAAACATGTGATAGCCATGCAGCTGAGCTGCCCCTCGTAAGTTCCCGCCTTGTGGAAAGATGATGAACTTCCTGTGAGGTGCATCCAGGGAGCCTGTCCTCCTCTTCCCTGGCTCCTCCTTGGGGCCCCTGCTGACAGAACAATGGCCACACCTTGAGCGGGCCTACTGGTTCCAGGCCCATGGTGCCGGAAACGGATCGGCCAACAAGTGCCCCTCCCACCACCTTCCTACGGGACACGACTGTGTGCGGTGGGCTTTTATGACTCGCCGTGCCGCTAACCCCCCACCTTCTTATGGACAAAGCTGAATGACTGCACCGCTTTAGCCCTCCTTGGCCTCGGTGCAGCAGCAGGAGAGCAGAAAGAGGAAGGCAAAGGGGAAGGGGCAGTAAACGGCAGCAGAAGAAAACACTTGGAGGCTCTGTTGGCAAACACAGCTGGGGGAGCAACAGTGGAGCATTTAATGGTTCATAGCTCTAAGGAGACAGTGAGAACCAAACACACAAACCATGCTTTTGTTAAAAAAAACAGCAAATCAGATCCTTGCAGAAGCTTTTCACCAGTTTGATCATACAAGAAGAGAATAACACGGAGCTGCAGGAAACACTCACCTCAATAAATTGTTTTGAATCCAACCTGAAGTTAAAGTCCCCAAAAATAAAATATGGCACCTTTTCATACCGCTGGTCCGTAATCCTGCAAAACAGAAACCAAACACGCTGGATTATCAGCAGAAAATCCTCCTCTTCACAAAACCATCAGCTGCCCTGAAGCGCTGCTCTAACAGGGGGCATTTAGTTTGTGAGGGCCACAGCGCCATCTGCTGGTCCTCACTGAATGACTGGAAGCTCTGAGCGTCAGCAAGTTCAATCATTTTTACTTTTAGAAATGCATTTCAGAAAAACATCATGAGGAAATGAAAAATACAACCCAATTAAAATATTTTACACACTGAGTTTTACGGAGGAAAGTGTTTCAGAAAGAAAAAATGTGAGGGCATGAACAGCATCAAGACCAAGATTAAAGCCCTCAGCCTTGTAATTTCTTTAAGAAATCCAGTTCAAAGGGAAGCCCATCAGCCCCAGCACAGGCTAATTGTCTGCTCTGGGACCTGTCTGCAGTGCATTTCCCATACACGCGAGAGGCTGATGCTGAAACAAACTGCTAACGTTCAGCTGACTCTGCCATTCAAGCAATATTGAGTCAATAACACTGATAAGTTCCTTTGAAAGAGAAAATTCACTTTGGTGAGTCCATCAAAGAGAAAGAAAACAAGCCAAACTGGGTTCATTCTAAAGCACGGAAAGTTAAAGGAAACTTACCCTCAGAGCCTGCAGCAGGTCTGTTTCCCTCCAATTATTTTGGCTTTTTTTAAAAATGCATTATTTCCAGTATGGACTGGACCTGTCTTGAGTTTATATTTACTATGTTTTCCTTATATATCAGCATAAAGAACATTACATGTTCTTGTTACCTCGCATAAACAAAGACTTGTGCAAATTTTCTTTTAATTTCCTAAAATCTTTTACCAACTATGTTAAAAGGCAGCGATGGAGCAAAATAAAGTACATTTACAACCGAGCACATACATTCAAGCAGACACGGACATCTTCCAAACCTGCACAAATTCCCTGCAGAGCCAGCATCCCACTTAAAAAAATGCACCTAAGCGACATATAATGAACTTGTCACCTACTTAAAAGTGCTTTTTCTTGAGAGCAGAGGCAGGAAATGAAGGTGGATGTGGTGCTTGCTCTTGTGTAATTAATGAGTCAGGATGCTTGGCTCCCTATCTGCACTAATCGTGTGGATAAATTTCACTGTGGACTTCCCAGGCCCAGGAAACAATATATTCTTGAAGCCGTAAAGAAAGAAGAAGGTGGCTGTGCATCCATCTGATGCAGGACCCTTCAGCGAGCTGACAGAGGAGGCAGGAGGACGAGGACTCAAAAAAAAAAAAAAATATTGCACCGTAGTTACATTTGATTTAAATACATTCATTGTTTCAAAAAGATCTTTCTCACTATTTGTTGGTTTCTTTCAACACAAATTGACAGTTTTCTTGCCAACCAAATATTCAATCAATAAGCTGCAGTTAAATCAAGAATTATTTTTTCTATTGAGATCATCTTTAATTTGCCTGCTTAGGAACAAGCAGCAGTTTGATTCTCATCGTTTTAAAATTCCAATTTAAAGATGGATTTTTAAAAATCCACCAAAGCTTCTACTTTATTTCAAGATTATATATATATATATATATATATATATATATATATATATATATATATATATATATATATATATATACATATATATTTTTTTTTTTTACTCAAGGCCAAAAAAAAAGTTTTACTAAAGATTAACAAAATTACATTTAAAAGTAAAGAAATGTAAATAAGGTAGGAAATATTAAACATTACACATCTAATAAAAGGAAAAAGTGACAACTTCAGTTTGCAAAAAATATATAAGGAAGCACAGGGAATATGGTTTGATTTGCTGTTGTCTAAAAACCCTAAATGCAACAAAAAAAAGGGAAAATCTGGGGGGGACCCTAAGTGTCATGACAATCACCTTTAAAAATAATATGTTTTAATAAAATTTAATTTGTAAAATTAAAACTAGACTCTAAATTTAAAACATCCACATGAAGCACGATAACAAAAATATTTCATGCATTAAAATTCTTGGATTCTCTGCTGCATTAAATCAACATTTTAAAATTGTCTTAAAAATAAAAAATATAAAATAAAATAAAAACCATACACGTTTTTAAGTGCAACCATACAGAAATTAATTGTAATTAAAAGAATAAATGATATGCATGTATTAACAAATTAATGTATTGGGGTATGAGATTAAATAAAAACATCTAAATGTTTTTATGATAAATTGGTGTCATTTCAAGCTGTAATTGAGACATTTGAATGTGTATCCAGGCAGAGCTCAGATCCTGGATCTGTTCTAAAGCTCCCACTGACGGTAATCCTTCCTGAAACAAGCTTCTTCTCTCCAGAACTTGTCATATTAACGTCTGAGCAGGACCACTCCAATACTGACTGACTGTGTGTGTGAATGTTTTTGTGTGTGAGTGTGTGTGCTCGTTAGCAGACCCGCACTGATGTCATTAATGACCTCACGGCGTGCTGCTAAGAGACCTGCTGCGCTGAAGCTCTTCCTCCTGCTGGGCAGAGAGGTCGGCAGTAAAAAGCCTGAAAGACGGCGGCCCTGCAGGCCGTGGGAACTCCCGGAACCATCCGTTACCAAACTAAAACAAATACACACCGATCTTTGTCGCAGTTTGAACATGTGTCCCTGGACAACCAGCACTGATGGAATCACTGGAGTGATGAATGAGGAGCAGGAGACGAGGGGGTGTCCGCCCGTCATAGGAGACGAGGACAGAAAGTGTCTCCCTCGGTCTTTCTCCTGCTAACATGCATGTCTAACAGCCGCGGCCGGCGGTTTTGTCTGCTGCTGCGCGGTATCAGCCACAGGTCAGAAGGTAACACTCTGTTTACACGGCCGCTTCCTAAAGCACTCATGGTGACCCGCTGCCGTGAAAGTTGACTTTTCCTGGCCTTTGTGCAGCCGCAAAGAATTGCAACATTAGCTACAGCTACTGGGCGTGAAAGGGCCTGCGGGTGGGGGGTCCAGAGCTTGGAGGGGCCCCACTGGCTGCCCCTCTCCGTTGTCTGGGGCCCCATTAGACTGGTCATCATAGCTGCTCCAGGCAGACTGTAACAGTGTCCGTGACATTCTCCCACAAAGACACACTCCTTTATACAGTCTATAAACATGCTTTCGGCTGCCGCGACCCCCCTGAAGGAGCCTCTTCTCACTGGGGTTTGGGCTGGGGCCTTCCCCGGTTCTTCCGGGAGGGGCCACACAAAGACAGGGGTCAGACACTAATTTATGACATGGCCCCGGACTTTGCTCCCAGGCTCCTTAAGCGGCAGCACAAAGCCAGCACATTCTCTCCGTGGTTCTCTTCTACCCCCCCCCATGCAAACAAGCCGTTGAGGGGAACACGCAAAAAGCATCTCAGCCCAAAACGTCTTTCTCCACTGAAACTCAGAGCATCTCAATCTGAGATGACACACTTCCAGATCACTGCTGCATTCACACCAGCCCCCGAACCAGATTATAAAGTGTGATTGACAGCCAAACTCTGCCAGAAAAGACAGTCCACATGAGATTATGAGGGTGCAACGGGGGGGCCATGTCACAGTTACATTGACAAGATGACTTCCCGATACGTCGGCCGGTGGGATTCGACTTTGCACACAATAGCTGGTGGAAGAGGCGTCATCATGAAGGCAGAGAATTTGGGAGAATGTTAACATTGTGAAGAATCTGCTGCTGACGTGGTTCTGAATGGGACGGGGGTGGCCCCTAACGGGACCTTTGACACTGCTGGACAGCCTTGCCACCATCCCACTGCTCGCCTCCCATCTCCTTAGTAACACCATCCCTTAGTTAAAACGCTGCGCAGGAAAGTGGGGGGGCATGGCGGTCAAATGGAGGTTAGAGAAGGGAGTCCCGGCAGACCAAGCCTCTAGTCAACAAGACCTAATGTGGATGTGGGCCCCTGTGGGCAAAGCTGGGAACACCAGTGGGACTGTGTGAGAAAAGGTTTCCTAAAACACCGGAGCTCTGTCTGGAACCTCGTAAAGCCTGTAAATGCACGCTCCAGGCTTCCATGGTAAAAACCCTCGCAGTTACGTATCGCTACGCACGTTTGCTAGTCCAGTTTCGGGTTTTACGTACAAAACGCGTAGCCATTGAACGCACCTGAGAAGTTACAACAGTTGAACTTTGACCAATCGGGGACTTGGGTTCTGTAGTGACGAATGAATGGGGTCCTTTTCGATTCACAGAAGGGCCAAACCATTTGAAAATTGATCACAAAGGGGACATTTATAACTGCGGTTCAAAACCCACGACGCCACGTCTCTCATGTATGGGAATAGAGCTGTGAAGGAAAAATCCTGCAAAATGTACCAGATTTGCATAACTTTGACATTTTGCACCAAGCCTCTTCCAGCTGTAAGAACACGTGCCGGTATTGGGTAGCGACAGTCCCGTGTGAACACCAGATGCTACACTCGTGTTCAGGAACCTGTGTTCAGCCCATTCTTGTCAGGTGTGAACGGAGCATCACAGAGAAAGAAAATCTGTATTTAAGTACTGTAGTGGCTAGTGCTCTTTCCACACAGCAAAAAGTCCCTGGTTCAAATCCCAAACAGGAAGTGAGCCACGTCAGCAGGCAAATATAAAAGGTACATTTCAGAGTTTTGTTTAGGATAAACCCGTTAGCTGGTTCCCCACAGAGTGGAAAACTTTACTTTGATAAAGCAACACCTCAACACAAACAGAGGTTACACCTTCAACAAACCCAACCACCAGCTGAAAGGGCTTCAACACTTATTCTCGGAGTTTCTTCCGACTTTTCTTCCATAAAACCACAAAGAAAATTCTCTACAGCAGGGGTCTACAACTGAAATGTTAAGAGGTCCAGTTAGAAAAGAAGGTCCGGAAAAAAAAAGGTTTAAATATTCAGTGTGATACATTTTAAGTAGCTGAGGATTTGTGGCACATCTGCATGGAGTTAATGTCTAACTCTCACTTCAATTCAGTGGAAGAATGTACATTTGAACAAATGTTTAACGCTTCTCAGGGGTTTCATCAGGGTTTCATTTCAAAACTGGAAAATTCCTGCTTAATTCAGCCTTTCTGTAGAAAAATTCTTAAATGTTTCCTCGGTTCAGAAACATCTTCAGCAGGTTGGTAACCTTTTTGATTGAATCTTCATTCTCTGTCAAATATTTACAGCTGGGTTAAACTTAGACTTTGTGATGAAGATTTCCCCCTAATGTCAAAGTGGAGGCTAACAACCGGACTCTACCTTCAGCCACGTCCAACTTTTTAATGTGTGACGGATAAATAAATAAACCTGGTATTTTCTAAATATAATATAAACGTTAATCCATCGTGTCTGCATCTCTATCATTGTGAGATTATGAGAAACATTTGAGTCAGTCGACGCATTTTATGAAGAGCGACTTGGTCCATGGAAGCAACTGTCTCCGTAAATCCATACGTCGAGGAAGACTCCTGGTTTAGTCTGTAAACAGCAGCTTTATGTTGCTCTGAAGGTGAAGCTCTTCTTCGGTTTCCTGACTGACTCTTTTCTCCCCAAAGAAACTTTCTAAACACGTCTTTTTGTTTGGCTTTTGTTAACTTTCAGCTTCGGGCCTTAAGCTAAGCTAGTGCTCCGAGTGAGCAGCCGCTCTTTGTCACGCAACGAGTCACCACGGATGTGGTGAACAGAATCCAGTAGTTTTCCAAAATAAAACTTCCTTTTGAATCAGAAAATAAAAGGGCAGAAAGAATGAAAGTTAGTAAATGCATTTTATTTCCCTGTCTAGGGCCCGGTACCAAACAGCCCTCAGACTGTGGACCGGTACTGGTTCACGGCCCGGGGGTTGGTGACCACGTGGAAAAAAGACCAGTTGGGGACGCCTAAAAAAAATCAAAGGGGCCCGAAAATACGTCCCTTTATGACGAGTTGGGAGTGAGAATGTGTTGGTTGCAACAACAACAAGAGCTGCACCATTTAAATGGAGGCAGCCATTGTATTAGTTTTGCGTAAAGTTCGGATCCGGGTCTGGGTCTGCATGACCCAGCGTCTGGGTCCGGACCGCGGTCCGTTAGTTAGTGACCCCTGCTCTCCAGGATCTTTACTGTCTAGTCAAAATGGTTACTGCTCTGTCTGTTGCACTGCTCTTCTCTGTGGGGGATAAACAAAAGTTGGATCTGAACTGACGGTGGTTTGTAAGCGTGGTCTCAGGGTCATGTTCCAGTTATCTGCCTGTATCTCTGCCCCACAGCCCCTCAAATGTTTAAAGACATTTTAGAGACTCCCCCAAATTCTCTTAGCAACCAGCCACTGGCTGCAGTCAGAGGAACCGGTGATCACTGGAGAAGAACATCGGTGTCTTCAGCTCATGTCCAGGATGAGCAGAACGATGTGCACTGTAGGAAAACACAATCTGAGGCTGCGCTGCTGAAACGTTCTCCAATGATAAGGCTGCTTACTGCTAGGAGAAGGATTCTTTGTAAATCTGAGTCAATTGTGGTGTGTTCAGCAATCAGCTGTTCCTTCTGTTTGTCTCTGTGCTGTAGACGGTTCAAGGGGATTCTGATAACAGGAAAGTATCTGAAAATCCTATGGTGGGGTTTCATGCAGTGCTGCAGACCATGGTGGAAGAAATGAAGGTTTTCTGCAGTTCCTTTAGCCCATCTAACATTGCAGAAATCAGCCCACAACGCTCCACTGTCCTTTAAACAGATTTAAACTCAAGCCCAGAACTCACATGTTTGGGCTTGAGTTTCTTACTGTCACTGGCTTCAGACTGAGGCTCCTTCCAAAGTCTGCAGACGCTCATTAAGCCTCACTGGTCAGTTTGCAGATCTCATTAGCCGTTTACAATGACGAAGGAATCACACCGACCCCCACTTCAGCATCATTTTCATTCCAAATTTAACGTGAAGGTTTCAAAAGGTTTTCAGCTTTGAAAGTTTTGGTTTCAATTAAAAAAATGTAAATATTTGTGGCACTTGTTGGAATAAATCCTTGGAACTGTGAGAGGAGCTTTGTCTGGTTTTTCAGACATTTTTCACATTGTTTCCACCTAGTCCTTGCTATGTTTTTCGGATTTAGACATGTTTATTAGGTCTTTACTTGTTCGATCTTTTGTTGTAAAACATAAAAATGTGATTTTTGTTGTTAAAAAAGTCAACATTTACTACTTGGAATAACGTTTTTCCGGTTCTCTGTGAAATTATAGCGTAAATAATAAAAAATATCTGTAAAAAAGCTATGGTTATTCTTGATTGATATCAAGTATTGCCAAAAACTGTTTTAACTCTTGAGCTATGCTATGGGGTCCAGATGACCCCCCCCCCTTACATTGAGGTGTCCTCCCTACCATGACAAAGGTGGATGAAGGTGGAAAGATTTCATGTAATCCATGGACACCAGTGAAGATCACAAATCATTGAAGAAAAAAGGTTCAGAGCACTGTCTAGTGGGTCTAGATGACCCCACTCCCATCGTTAACGTGCCTTGGATAGCACAAGGGTTACAGATAAATTAAGAGTGCAAATGATTAAGTAGTAAAAAGAAAAGGTCAAGCTTTGGGACAAAACGTCATTCAGGTAAAGACTGAAAGTCTGAGGATTCATGCAAACGTTCCACCATCTGGAAACCAATCAGAAACTTCTCCTGGATGTTCTGGAGCTTGTCCTTTTCTTTCTTTTTTTTGCAGCGTCTTGCTGGCGTGCTCAGCACGGATGCTCAGTGGAGGATCTGCCGTGCTAATGTGGCCGTCCCTCTGGCAGCTCAGCGTCTCTATTGGTTGGAAGCTGGTGTGCCTCTGTGCTCTTTCACTTGTTGTTCTGGGAAAAGCCTGAAGGGAAACATTTAGATTGGAGGGCTCTTTGAGGCGCGCTGACAGTTGACTGATGACCCTCCATAAAACGACAAAGCATCGCTGTGTGGTGGCCAGTGCGGCCCACTGCCTCCCCATGGGAAACTAATTGCTTTGAATTGTTAAGGGCAACATTATTTTTCTGCCAATCACTGCTTTTCAATGCCGTGAAAATGAGCATGAAACAAGCCTTTTCAGCCAACAAAACAGTTAAATGTCCCCAATGTTGATCAAATTAACTTCAGCACTCTGACAATGGACTATATTTGTGTGAAAATAATGGGAAGCCACAAAAGAGGCCTTTATGGCAGGATTTCACAGTTGTAATGTAAAACTGTCCTCCCTGAAGCGGAGCGCACGATCTGAAAAGAGATTTGCAGGAGAAACAACCTCTAACACATTCAAGAGAATTCTTTAACAACTAGGAAAACTGCGTTTTTTATCTTGTGAAACGTTATGAAGACTCCTGCACGGATGAAGTTCTGGCTGCAGAAGCAGTATCCTGCAGGAGAAAGCAAAACGTTGGCTTCTTATGTCGAGCAGAGTGTGTGCGCGTTCAGAGCGAGCATCTCAGTCCAGAGCATCCAGCAGGTTTTTTCTCAGCATTGTTCCCCTGAGGCCCTGAAGCACTTTGGAGATAAACACTGTTTAGCTGTTAAAAGGCCTCAGAGGAAAAGGCTTATCAGACGTCTTCTCAATGGGCTGTAAGCTGCATTATTAAAGCAGATAAGGTGGAGGCTGCAGCTCCATGTCTCTCCTCCCCATGTGATCACTCTCCTCCACCGGCTGCTGGGGGGGGGGGGGGGGGGGGGGGGGCTCCAGCAGCTCCCAATGAGAGATTAGCCCAAAGAGAGGGAGGTGGAGCAGAGAGACGAGGAAGGGGAGGTGTGTGTGTGGGGGGGTGCTTTTAGGTCCTTTTCCTGCTTTGCTTCTGGGGGTAGGAGTCAGAGTCGGGACAAAAGCCAAAAAGATGGTTCCCAACCAGCCCTGAATGGGAGCACTGTTGGTGGCGGTGTTTCATTCAAAGCCTTGCCCGGGCACATTGTCCCCCCGGATCGGCTGAGGAGAATGGAGTTTGCTGGTGGCTGCCAAAAGGTTAGCAGCCCCCGTGAAAGGAGCGACCCATTATTCACTGGCCTTTGCAGAGCCCCAGCACCCTTTGTGCTCCTCCTCCGTCCCTGCTCACCGCCAGCTTTTCTCACTCCAGTGCGCCCGCCGGGTCCAAAAAAAGCTAGCTGCCATGCTCCCTCGCCCCTAATAGGATGCCCCCCCCCCGCCCATCTCTGTTTACACACCTGTCCCAAAAAACCTACAGTGACCATCGCTGAAGTGAATACAAGACTCAACTGCAGGCCTCCACATCTGTGACATTTAACGGTGAAAGATGCCCCCCCACACACACAGAGGATTACTTCACCTCAGGAGTATCGGAAAGCTTTGAGATGAGCTCCATCCACATGTGCATGTATGTGGCTGGTCATGAGGGAGGGGCTGAGAATCATGCATTCTACTTTTATCATTTTTTAACTGGGGGGGGGGGGGGGGGGGGGGGGGGGTTTATCTTGTATTCTGTAGCAGCAGGATCAGGTGGGGAAAATGGATCATTTGGAGCTCTCCATCATCGCGCTCTGCCTCAAATGGACGTCCCATAAATCATTTTAGCCAGACGGAAGGACGCAGAGACAAGAACACCTCATCTGTCCAGGTTCTTTCATTTACTGTTTATTTAAATGGTTCCTGTAATCCAGGCCATTGGCTGTTTGCTGATGTGAGGTTTGTGTGTGAAATGTGAGTATAAATAAAGTTTGATTTGATCAAAAAATATAAACAAGAAACCTGCAGAAATCAGGATTCGTCACTTTCTAAACCGTGTAATGATTTTGATCCAACGGAGTCTTGTTTTTAAGCGATCAGCAGAATGTTTCCTGTATGCATCAAAATGAGGAAGAATGACCCCCCCACCCACCCACCCCCCGCACTTAAAAGCCTGATACAAAAAGTGAGGATTAAACTGAAAAACAGGAGGAAAATGTTGAAAAGGAAGAAAGAGAGAGAGAGCAGATAAAAGAGACGTGGGAGTTGGCAGACCGTTAAAGACCCCCAACTTTTACAGACGGATGTAATCCCCCCCCCCTTTATCATAACACCAATGGTTAGCCGAACCCGACTGACCTGGATGTGCAGAACCACACGATTGTTGTCATAGTGATCAAATACAGTCAGCCCCCCCCCCCTCATCAAAGCTGAGGGGCAGCAGGACCAGTACCTGTCCAAAACGAAGCCCAGGGCCTTCTGCCTGGTGGTGGAGTAGACCGAGGGGCTGTTCTCCCAGGCAACAAGGTTGGAGGCGTCGTGGAAAAGGTGAATGTTGACCAGATCAAAGGTCCTGGGGAGGAATCACAGCAGTCAAAAACCACCAAGCCCCCCCCCCCCCCCGTTTGCTCCACTGCAAAAACGCTGGACATCTCAATGTGCAGAGATGAACACCTCCCTGACCTGACGGGTGTTTGGTTAGCGCGCCGCTCTAAGGGGGACCCAGAGGGATTGCTCTTATCTTGAGCTCTTTATTCTGCAGTGACATCCTGAAAAAATGGAACATGGATGGGGGGGGGGGGGACTCTGATCCGATCTCCTGCTCCTCAGCCGTCGCTCTCCCGGCCGCTCTTGTCAAACGTCATGCTCCAATTAAATGCTTACCGTTTCAGCTCTTTAGTTCTAATGTCATCCCTCTATTAGATTACCCCCCCCTCGCCCCCCCCCCCGCGTTTCTGCATGCTGGAAGCAGCATTTCTATTTATCCTGTACAGGTTCGATTGCATCTAATGTTTTTTGTCATCTGTCATATGCAGCTGCTTGACTAACGATATTACATCTAATCGAATCTCTGCATGCCACTGTGGGTCACCCCCCATGAGATACTCAGTCAGTCTGTGATCCCCCCCCCCTGCCTGCACGGAGAGGTGACACCTCAGTCTGCTGTCCCACTGATGGGGGGGGTCTGCTGCGGTAAAGATCACTCCATAAAACTCACCAGTCAGCCAGGGCCCATCGAGTCCTGATGAATCCCTTTCTGGACCACTTGCACTGCGGAAGAGAGAAGCTGGCTTTAGCATGACACACGTTTCAGCAGCAGCTGCATGCAGACGCCATGGTCCAGTCTGCTGAACATGCACCAAAGAGGATCTGCTAAACTCAACCTCAATACATATTTTTATTAAATTGGTTCATTTGTTCAAAGAGTCAGATGATGGAATAATAAATATAGAGTCATGGTTTTAAATCCTGAACACCTCTTATAGTTCCACCCTGACTGGCTTGACCTGGGAAGATGCTGGGGGTCATTACAGTAGATGATCCCATTTCCACTGCAGTCAGACAGCATGATCCACCGCATGCTAATCTTCAGTCATGGTTAGCTTTAACGTCTGTCCACATGTTCAAAAACAAAGTATACGCAAGATGCAGATGAAGGCAACCAAGAGAAAAGCTCAGCATCCATTACAATGGATTCTATCTATCGATCGATTGATCGATAGATAGATAGATAGATATGAACTTGTGGTCCAAACAATCTTTTGTGAAATTCTTCTATATCAACGTCAAAGAAGCAGAAATAGGAGCAGCACTTGTGTTCCCAGGCCTGACTCTGGTGTCCACATCAGTCTAACTGGTTTTTCTAATCCATTTAAGCAGCCTGAGGGTGAGCGCATGTGGGAAAACATGCCCAGGAGCCGTGCCTCAGACAAAAACACCTGGAAGAGTCTTGGCCTGATCAAACATCTTCTTCGTCCTCAAACAGCACAAGACCAGCGAGCGCGTGATCGTTCTGCAGCAGCACATGATTCAGCACCAAGCTGGTGATTAAATGAGGGACAGATGGATGTTTTCCGTCTCCTTCTCTCTGATGCTCCACACAGGGAGTTAACTACAGTGACAAATAAACTAATTACAGGCTAGGTCACATAATTACAAATTGATTAATTTTATTAAAAAAATAAAATCATGCAAATGAAAAGGCTAAGAGGTATTTGATCGTGCCTCACATCTTTCAATCTGCATTAGCACAAGATGAACTGTATCAAATTGAATTGCATTAGCATACTTGAATTAATCCAAACTGCCACCGCAGGATGTATGGACTTAATTATGCCCCTCTGCCCCGATACTGTGATCTTGAAAGGAGCAAATGGGATTAGATATGTGAAAAAGCAGATTGGATTTGAGCTCAGTCCATGTTTGTCTGTTACCAAGACAAAGATGAGCAACAGAGACGGGGGAACAAGTCTGATAATGACAGCAATCGCACGGCAGGTTCCCTGCAGAGCACCTTTAGGAAAGGAAGGATCAGAAGACGAGGAGGGACGGGATGGGGGGGCTGCACTGAAGCTAAGATCCAACCGCAGCCAAAGATGTTTAATCTGGATTTCATTTAAAGAGCCATTAACTACAATGGCAGCATTAAAATCCATCACTTTCTTGACACCTGGCCCCAGATCAGTCCATTCCCTCCACATGTGACTGATTGACCCCACTGCTGGTTTATAGACACACACACACACAAAGTAAACACACAAACCCTGCGTGCATCATGCACATTAGGTTGTTCATTCAAGTCAACACAGCTCAGCTCCTCTCTGACAGGACTCTGCTGCACAGCATTATCCCAAACAATCAGCACTAGCAGAAAAGCGCCTCGCCCCATTAGGTGACATGATGACATCACCAGCAGCTGATCAGAAAGATCTGAACGTGCATACTGACCACGCCGCAGACGCCACGGGGAAAAGGCGTGTTCGGATGGAAGTATGATTGCTTAATGCGTTTGACGGTCGAGTGGAGGGGGGTCGTGGTGAGGCGACCATAATCAGGGTGACATTGGTTGAACTTGTCCAGGTCAGCGGCAGCATCACCTCCCATGACAGTGATAAAGTGCGGTCGGGGGGGGGGGGGGGGGGGGGGGTCCTATGAGATGCTGATGCCTTCACACTAGAGGGACACAATGAATTTAAACTATCTGCTAATCCAGAAATGTCTTTGGTTTTGTTCCATCTGAGGTGCAGATGTTCATCCTTTTGCCTTTTTTATTACTTTGAACAAACTAGTTTAGAGGAATCTTTACATTTTCAAACAATAAATCGGATTGACTTCACTAAAAGGATGTAAATGGAAGCATCAGCTTTTTGAACTTTGATTTCAGTGTTTGAAACTGTGACCACTCTTTGTTCTTAAGAGGTTGCTTTTTGGTTGACAGCTGCGTGGTGTCTTATTTCAAAATTAAGAAAAACAGAAACGGAAGAAAAACTAAGAATTCCTCAAAATGTGAAATAGTTTTTTACTTTTGACAGATGCACGTAACACTTCCTTTCAAAATAAAAGCTAATAAACTCCTATGAAACAATTTAAGGCAGAATGGACATGTTCCTGTTTTTTGACCCTATTCCTGTTGAGGTCTGCAGGAATCTAAAAACATTTACCTAGTCAACTTACTTCTCAGTGCACCTCAGCCATAAATGATCAAATTTACTAATCTACAGTAAATAAATGCTCACTTATCTAGCTTTACTTTAAAAATCACTATTATTTCATCTTTCTTGAACCAGAGAGCCACTATGGAGTCACATGTGGCTCCGGAGCCTCAGGATGCAGACCCCTGCTCCAGGATTATGGGAAAGGCGTCTGTCGGTTAAACGAAAGCCATGCGGCACAAAAGCAGTCCGTCATAAGAAACCGACAAATGCCGGCTGATGTGAGTCCCACGTACGAGAGAAAACATCTGAAGCCTTTGCTGCAGCACGAGTGGACGAGGAAGCGCAGCTCTAAAAGTTCTTCTTGCAGTAAAGTTTCCTCCGTTTGCAGACGTGAACACAGAAAGTCTTCATTTAGCTTTCATCTCAACGTCTAGCCCTCATTTATGAGCTCCTCAGCCTCGTGGATCACACCTGTCACACAGACCTCCATCGGTGTCACAGGTGTCTTCCCCGCTGATAAATGCAGGGAGAATTTTACAAGCAGAGCTGCTTTAAATGACTTCATCTCCTTAACGTGGCCGTCACGTCTATGAATCACATCTGCTGTTAAATCAGAGGAGCAACAAACACGGAGGAAGTTAACTTTCATGGAGGGCAGAGCTTAAACGTAATGGTGTAAACTGCGGTGCCATAAGAAGGTATGAAATGCCAGAGCTCTTAAGGAAACCCTGATGTGCCAAACCAACGGCACAAACTCCTATGGATGTTGATCTACAGCCTGACGCCAGCTCCTTCTTTCCTTTTTTGTTCCGTCACTCGTGTAAAACAATCAATACTGGGGGCACATTAAGGTCTGGGTCGTATACTTTATTTATAAAAGGCAATAACAAATCCTTCTGATGCAGTGGCTTTTGGAGGCACGGAGCCCAAACCAATGCATTCATTACCACAGAAGGGTGGAGGGACTGACACGACAACAAGAGGTGACACAGTGTCACCAAATCCATCACTGGAACCGCTCAGAGGACCTCTCTGCTCACTCGCTCCAACATCCTCACACTTTGACACGGAAGTGAACATTTTCTTCTAAATTAGTCATTTACAAAGCCTAAAGCTGGAAAAACAACAAAACAACCTCCCTGACGGGCTGGAAGAGGAGGTGGAGTCATCAGGTCCAGTTTTTCCTTCTGAGAAACACAGATCAAAAGTTAAGAGAATTGACAGCACCAGTACTGTTCCTGCACTGGGAACCAGTCAGATAGAGAACTGCTTTGAAAGTGGCTGCTAATCTATGGAAACGTCAGATGTGATACTAGCAGCCCAGGTGCTAAAGGATCCTGCATCTCTGTAGTAAAAAGGTGCAAACACAGTAAAAAAACTCCCAATGACGTCCTGAGAAGAGACAGAAGAGAAAGGCCCATCCGTCTCTCTGGCCACCTGAGCTGTCAGAGCCTTCCAGGTTCCTCTCAATAACTTTTAATGACCCGTTTGTTTACTCTGCCTTATTTATAGCTCTAGCTGCCTGATCTGAAATCTAGCGTCTGCTTTTGGACTCCCAGTGGCGTTCTGCTCAGCCCAAGATCTGCAGGTAATAGGATTCCTCAAAGCTGCAGATAGATGGCAAATCTAGGCGGTTTCATCTACTAAAAGAGGGCATAAATCACGCGCAGAGGAAGCGGGGACGAGGCAGGGGTTATCACCAGTCTGCCTCCCTCATGAGAGCTTTGCATTAAAGCATTAGTGAAATTAATTCATCTTTCATAAGAGGTTTGAGCAGTATCTGTGATCTATGATAACAACCAATTTCTCACTACGGAGGGGCCGCAGGCAGAGCGAGGGAGGGGGGCAGGAAAAAAAATACTCTGCAAGCCTGATAGACTACACAAATCTGCTCTTTTTAAATGGGCTAACATTATGTGGAGTGCTGCTCTGTGGAGCATCATCTCAGATTCATATCCCGGCGGCAAAAGAGACATATATCACTAAGCAAAACTTTTCCCATCTGCCCCCCCCCCCCCCATCACACACTACTGTCTCCATCAACCTTCTCACAGTCTGCTGTCGTGTTTGGCTGAACAACTCTTTGCTGCCGCACCTGAAATGCCGTTAATTTGCTTTCAATCATTTGTGGAATGGGTGGGGGTGTTTGTCTGTATGTGTGTGTGTATGGGGGGGGGGGGGGGGCAGCACTGTGTGAAAGAGACAGATATGAAAGGGAAGCATGTGAAGGAGCTGTATCATCTGTTCTGCATATATTTGTGGAGGCGGCTGCTGGAGCGTGGGTGACAGATGACTGGGGAGGGAAGGGATGACACACGGCCGGTCCTGCTCTTTATTACCAGATCAGCGCGGCCGCTACGCCCAAATAGAGGCAAGAGGGCCTGGCTGCAGACATCAACGTCCAGAACCAGAAGTCTTCCACCAGAACCGCTAGAAAAAAGCTTGACTTTGACTGTAGTTACAGCGTTTCCCATTATAAGCTTTCATAAAACTTTTTCTAGTTCAATAACGTTCATGGAGTCTGTATTATCTACTGACTTCTAAGGTTCGACTGTTATCAGTCTCTTTTCACGATTGTGTTCTTCGTCCACAACGACTCTGGCACACAATCATGAAAAAGAACACAATCGTGTCTGATAACAGGAAAGCCTTTTCCTACAACTCTGTACAGCTTTGGGTTAGGGTTAGGTTAAGGTTAGGGTAATTAGTATGATTTCCGCTTCTGGCCAATGATGTCAGGTGCCATCTTGTCTGCAGCAAGGTCCTTCTCAATAATGGCGCTCCTCACCTGAAACTGAAAGAGTGACAGCCAACACCAACATGTCTGGCCTGATCGGCCTTCAGAGCTTATGTCTGGGGCTTAGGGAAACCAAAGCAAGAACAAAAAAGTGAAGGTGTTTGTCTGTGGAACCCACCTGAGGATAGTAATCCTTGGGAAACTTTGCCTTCTCCAGCGAGGATCTGCTTTCCAGGGTCTCTGAGCACGTCTCCCTTCCCACCACCTTCTCGAATATCTTGGCTGAAGAGGAAAAAGAAAGAAAGGAGACAGAGTAAGAGAAGTGGATGAGAGAGGGGAGAAGTAAAAATAGATTCTGTCATAGGAACAGATGTATGCTGGCTCCCTCAGACAACTGCTCCACCTGCTGGCCTGAATGAAGGTGTGCAAGAGATCAGGGTCCTTTCATGTGGAGGAAGTGGACCAGATCCTTTTTCCAGCAGAATGTGTTTATAGATGTTTGAATAAACTCTTCTGCCAATATTTGCACATTTTCTTAATATAATGGTCCTCTCTTAAATTCTGCTGTGAGTGTGCCAGAGACCTGGGGAGGGGGCTGGCTGTTGAAATTCATGTCATCTACTTTACCTGCTCTATGTTTTGTGGGGTCATAGCTTGATGAACGATATGAAACTCCTTTAGAAAATTCTCAATCTCTTTAGTGTTTTTAATGTTCATGTTGCTACTCAGGTTCAGGCTGAACTTTGATGACATTTTAATTAAAACTGTAAAGTTTCATTCAAGATCAACATTTTGAGGGAGTGGGAGGGAGGTTACATAACGGACGCACTGCCCTGACACCCAACCATATCCGTCCACAGCAGACAAACCAGTCGAACTCGGGGTTCAGTCGCACTCAGGTTACCTGCTGCGAGAATGCCTTTCCTGAAAATAGGAACCAACAACAAGCAAATGAAGTGATTTGTCTCAGAGCATGCAGTTGCGTGGCTCTCAAATGACCTGAATAACAGGACCCAATGCATTAAACATGAAGGTCTCTGTTCTAAAATTGTAACTGTCCACAGGGAGGGGGGGGGGTGCCACAGGGCTCAGTTCTGGGCCCCCTACTATTTATTTTGTACATAAATGACTTGGTTAAAAAATTCTCTGATGCTAATCTGCATTTTTTTGCTGATGACATAGTTATTTACTGTTATGGATCATCTCCTGCTCGGGCCATTGCAGAAAGCTTTAGTTGCTGTCCAGCATTCACTTATTCAGTTACAATTAGTTCTCAATGCTAACAAGACATAACTAATGTTTTCAAACTCAAAGAAGGTCCCTGAAACAATTCCAATGGTATCCACCTTGGATGGAGATGTCACAGAGGCGGTTCATGAGTCCCTCACCTTTAAATCTCACATGGTAATACGTGTTAAAAAAAACCTAAAACTTAAACTTGGCTTTTTTACTTGACACGTGTCATGCTTCCCTGAGGTTCATTATCAACTGTAGATCTTTGACGCATCATTGTGACCTGTATTCCAGAGTACAATGGTCGTCTCTGGCCACTAGGAGGTAGGGACATTGGAACACTTTTATGTACAAGGCCTTGCTTGGATTACTGCCTCCCTACATTTGTTCTTTAATCATAAGGAGACGTGTGGAATCTCACTCCTTAAGATGTAAAGACCAGTTGTTGCTTTCTGTTCCATTTGCTGCACAGAGCTGGGGAAAAGCCCAATCTGCTCCTTTTGCTTGGAATATGCTGCAGAAAGACTGGAAACTAACTGAACTGGTATCTTTAAATCTTTTTAAGAACAAGCTCAAAGCATCAGAGACTGAAACAATAATGCAGCTGCCTTTCATGATTTGTGTGACTTTAATGATTGTTTCTTTGTATTTTTTGTGTTGAAATGTGCCGCCTCTTGGCCAGGACTCCATTGGAAAGAAGGTTTTTGATCTCAATGGGACTTTCTTAGTTAAATAAAGGTTAAATAAATAAATAAAGTCTCTTCTCTGGAACTCCTCCCCTGCCTGGCCCCGCCCCTCATGGGGGCAGCTGGTGCTAATCCTGACTCGGTGCGTAATAGAAAGCGAGGCACCTTCACATCTATATCTTTTATTTAATTAGCACGGTCCCTGGACCTGCGCACCCTCTGACTCCTCACGCTGATGAGACCGCTGGAACTGTCCAATAACTTGGCACACGTCATTACTGTAGGCCCGAAGTCGTATGAATTAAATGCCAATATTAATAAGCAGACCCACTGGGGCCTTTACATTACATCCAGAGCCAATCTCAGCTGGGTGGTGTTGATGGAGGCAGAAATAGCCTGTGGATGGTTGCAGATGTGAGGATGTCATTTCAGTGAGATGATGTGGAGCAGGGACCAGACACTCACCATTGAAATCAAACTGCTGGATGTTTTTCAAAGTCTCGTGGATAAAGTAGAAGCTTCCCAAAGCCTGCAAGAAGAGGAGATCTAATGAGACGTTTCATGGAAGCACTTCAGTGTTTTGTTCAGAGACTAGACAACAACAGGTGCTCGCTCTCCTTACAGTACGCTCAGCTCTAACATTCAGTCAACAATCGTCCACTTCAATCGGCTTAAAATCTTCATTTTCCCTGCAAACCATCAGGAAACTTTCCCAGTTGGCGGACGAGCCAATCAAAGTGTGTGAGAAAGAGTGGAGTGGTGCCGAGGGGGATTTGATGCGGTTCACAGTCCACTACACTGCTTTCTGTCTGCCTCTTTACATTTCAGGCAAACGGAGGCAAAGCTGGAGCTCAATCCGCTGTCTTTAGCATGCAGGCCTTTGGCTCAGGATAATTCCCGCTCTTTGTACTCGCCTCAGAAAATAATGCGGGACAGTTGAGGAACTTTCCCCAGAAAGACGGGGAAAGGTGGCGATTGCTTTCTGTAACAGGTTTTCTGTTTTGGGGGGCTGCTGCAGCGATTGGGCCGGCCTCTGCATTATTTATGAGGCTCGGCACATCTTTAGATTAAACATTTGCTGATTTGTCAAAAGCACAAACATGACGTCCATCTCCTTGACACAGACGCTCAAGAAAACGCCGTTTCACATCTAATTGATGAGGGCTGCAGCTAGTGACCAGCACCCTCGCCACAGTGCCCTCCCTTCCATCATTCCTTCACTTGGGGAGGCGGCAGAGGAGGGATGAGGTGGGTGGGGGTGCGATTACTGTGCCAGGCGAAGGCGGTGCTCAAGGTCACAGCTTCCCATCGAGGGAGGACGACTTCCAGGAAGGCCCTCGGTGTTTATTGGCGCTCGCTTCTCTTTGTGTCGTCTTTCACCTTAAAGTGCCGACAACAGACGAGGAGCAGAGCAAGGAGAGGAAAGTACCATTCATCAGTGGGGGGGGGGGGGGGGGGGGGGGGGGCACAGCACTGCCACTCTCCACAGATATTCCTCCCAGAAACAGATTGAACTGCAGTGGATAAGTCTCCTGCCACGTCAAAGCACTACTGCCACCCAATTTACAAGAGAAGTGCTTTAAGGCTGCCAGGCGTGATCATCCTGAAGATGGAGAGAAACACTCTTAAAACCTCCAAGATGCATGCTGGTGTCCCCACTGGGGGGGGGGAAAGACTTCCCTGTTAGCTGTAGAAAAGAAATGACATTCTTGATTTAAAATACCAGTGAAGACAAAAAAAACCTCTACTACCAAAGAAGAGTTTGAAAACTGAAAAAAAGAATTGAATTGTTCTGAACCCAACCCAACTGAATTCTGGGATGGAGTCAGTCTGCTCTGAAATGTCCTTTTGAATTCAAAGAGTGCTGCTGGGAGCCAGCATAGGCTTCAGGTTAGCAGGTAAGCTGCAGGTTTCTACAGACTGAAGCTCTCCAATGTTCTGCAGACAGAACCTGCTTTGACCACAGCTGTCCCATCTTCTTCCTGAAACCCTCAAATGAAAAATCAGAAAATATGAAAAATGATGGAAGTATTTTTCGGACCGAAAATGAATAATGTCTAAACACCACTATTCACCTCAGCAAACAAACCTGCACGAATCGAGGATCAAAGATGGATGAATATGTGTGCACCCCCGCCCCCCACAGGCTTCATGAAGAGGCCCTCATATTAGCGGGTGCAATTAATGCGTTTGTCTCCTTACACGACGGCTGCAAACATTCATTAGGGCCGGCCTGCGCTGACAGGCCGTGCTTATCTCCTGGCAGGGGCTTCACAATGGCCCGTGTCACTCGTATGTTCGTCACGTCCCTCTTTATTGACTAGCTGCCAGATTCACTTGAAATAATTAAAAGTATATTTTACATATTTATAAACCCCGCTGCCATAGCGCCTACTTAATTTTCCATTAGGAAAATGCAGTCTATTAAGTGCAGCACGAGGGCTGCGGGGGAGGGAGGGGAACTCAGTAATCACTGTAATTGTAGACAGAAAGACAATAACTGTGCCATAAAAGCTGGGTTTATGACCCGTCCTGGCAAAGCCGTCTCTTATCACGACTCATGCGGCGCGAGCGCCGTGCAGATGACATTTCCAAAATCCCCGCAGACGCAGCCTGAACAAGTCCCAATAGACTGCCGGCCGAGGAAGACAGACTGAAAGCTGCAGTACATATCCTGCATACTGCGCTCTGCAGAATGCTTTATCGATACTGAGGGCTGCAGGAATGAGTCCGGCAGAGGAGCAGAGGCAGGAATCCTGTGACCTCTGCATAGATTTTTTCAGTTTAATGTGAAAAATGAGCCATAAAGCAAACATAAAAGTAATAATTTTTCTTCAAGGTCTCACCTCCAATCTGTGCTCTGAGAGCGGTTGGTCCCCGGAGGGCCGACACGTGCACACTCCACCACCCTGACAGTGGAACTGTGCAACTGTGCTCCGGTCCTCAGCACACTTATGGGCTCAGTTATGAGGCGTTACCATGACAACGCGTGGCCAACCAGAGTTCCACTAGGAGAACGGATGATGCTGTTTCTATAATCTGGTTTTCCTTACCAATAATAGTTATCACCTCACTCAAGGGTCACTGCAGTTCAGAAATCCCACATTAGCAGGCCTTTTGTCTGTTGGTCCAACTGTTGCACATGCAATCGCTCCTCTATGACCGTCTAAGAAAAGAAGGAAAATATCCCATTTAGCAACAGCAGGGAGGAAAACGTCAGATCCTCAAGAACCTGCTGATTAGCCGCCTTTTCAGGTACCTGGGAACCATTTCTCTCTCATGTGGAAGCAGTCAGCCTGGAACTCCTGACCGTTTTCATCCTGCCTCTCTAATGGATTGACCGTCTGTTTGTTTTAGTTTTATAATAATGAAAGGAACAGCGTCGAACTGCATCACGTCTGAAGGAGTTTACCGACAAACTGCTCAGGCAGAACAACGAGAACGTGATCTATCAATATGCAGAAACCCAGAAGAGACAAAGCTTGTTTCCTCTGAACTCTGAGGCAGAGCGCTGGACACCGACAGGTGGATCCCACCTTCCTGCTCTAACAGGACCGTTTGAAGCTGCAATCTGGGATCACCGCCATCACCAACGTGTAATTGTAAAAAGCAAGCAGCACCTTTGACCTGAAGGAAGCAAAGGTTTTTTGAATAGGAATTCATAAAGTCATGAATTCCATTCCCTTGCTGTAGCGCTCTTTTGGACAACTGGATCTGGATCGGATCAGACGGATCAGTCAAAGACTCACAGACAGAAGTCTGTTTTCATCAGCTGCTTGTTGAAAGATGAAAAAGGTGGGAGGGCAGCTCTCAATGAGTGTGACTGTTGTAAACACACAAAAATAATAACACAATGTGTCCGAAATAGAACTTGACATCAACCCCTCTGACCAACCCTCTAGGCATTCTGGGTAGTGTGATCATACAACATCAACTACAGAGCCGTTTCACAAATTTGGGAGAGAAATGGGATTTACATTTGGCAAATAATATGGATAATTGGAATGGATTGATCCATCACATAACCTTGTTTATTGACAGTCATGACTTTTGTACCGGAGCTTTTCCTCACTGCAGTTCTTCCAGAGAATGCAGAATCAAAGAGTTTGGTAGAAAACACGTCACTTTTGTTTCCACTAAAGAACACTCTCATTCATAAATGCATAAAACATTGAAAGGTTTCATTTTAGTCAGTTATGGACCAACATCAAAGGATTGTTTCTCTAAAGGGACAAAGCCACAAAATTAAAATGATATTCCACATGATTAAAAAGGAATATTTTAAGAAGCTGTTTTAAAAATAATGAACAGGTTTTTTAAAGCAAAATGAAATATTTTTAATAATAAAATGGCTAATTTAAAATCTGTCTGCAGGTTTTTTGTAATTTCATGATCTTTTTATATATTTATGAGAGATCTATTGGTTGATTGTGTGATTGCACAAGGTCAACTTTGGGGCTTCATACGTTTCTACTTAAATATTTTCAAAATCCCACAAATATACAGACCAAAAACTTGGTATGTATAGAATGTGGCAAAGGGGCAAATAGAAAAAAGGAAAAGGAAACGGACGATGTTAGATATCCACAAGTCTGGATTTACAGGAAATATACGTTTCAAAAATGATTTTTGAAAAAAAAAAAAAACAGCATTGAAAATTGATCCTCTAATCCAAAACTTCCAAAAGATGGTTTAATGAAATGTTTTTTTTTGGGTTTTTTTTGGGGGGGGGGGCATTATTTCTTCTTTAATGGGTTTAGAAGTGGTTGGCTGGGACTATAATGTACTGACAACAAAACCATGAAAGAGGAAACTTCATGATGACAAACCTCATGTCTGATGTCTGGAGACTGCTGCAGTGTGAGGAGGATTATGTGTGTGTGTGTGTTCTCCCCCCCCCCCCGCCTCTCTGTGGCATTTTAAACCCCCCCCCCCCCCCCCCCCCCAGCAGGCTGCTCTCCAGTTTATCTCCCACTGATCAGAAATTCCTGAAGCTCCGGATCTGTCAAATCCCAAGTGATGGCGCCTCAAAACGCCACATTCAGACACCTGACGCAGAAAGGTCGATGAGACGGGCTGTCACGGAGGAACCCCCGCAGCCCTGCTGTGTCAGAGGAGCTTAAGGGGGGGCCGTGGATAAGCTTTGACTAATAGGGACATAATATCCCTATTAGTCAGTAAAGATCAGCGCTCACTCATGTAACCCTCTGCAAGCCACAGGGGACAGTCCAGCAGCAGATCTGACAGCTACCAAAAGCAGACTTTTCCCTTTCAGGAACCCCCCCCCATGTCCAACAGGGGACCCATCCATATCTGGCATCTGCCCACCACCCGCCCCGCAGGAAAAAAGCCTGTCCGTCACCCCAAAGAGAGCAGCTTCGATAGAGACGCCCCTGCATTTGGAGAGGCCTTGGTGTTTCTGCCCCTCCTGACCCAGAACCCCCCCAGCTCCCATGTGTGTGCCAAAGCCCCCGCCAAAGGCCATCGATTATTCAGAGTATTGAGCCGCAGTGTCTATGATTCATCGGCTGCCTGGAAGGCCTGACTGGATACACAGACAAAAGTCTCATTAAAACTTCCTCCATCACTTCCTGCGATCTGAAAGCGTCCCGAGTGTCGGAGCCATCCGTCACGTCCCGCAGCAGCGGGGGCTCTGGGCTGGGGGGGGGGGGGGGGGGGGGGCTGCTGTGGTACTGGCAAACAGTCACACTGATGTATGGACATGGGAGTCATGTTACGTCCAAGCTTGTCCTCCTCAGGAGCTTCTACATGTCCAGTGAAAAATCCAAAAGGAGAAGGATTGAAAGCACATCCCAGATCACTTCTTCTGAAGCGGATCCAGAACGAGGGGGGGGTCCAGCCTCCGGAGCTCTGGAGTTCAGGCTGAATCTTACCGTTTCCTCTCAGATTTACAGCTTCATGCTCCCAATAAATTCAGGATTTCATCCCATTCAATAGTCTTTTTTTCCTTTTTCCCCAAATCAAGCATGTCTGATAGTTTTTATCTGCCGGGGCTTTGAAAGAGATGAGTTTTTATTTGAATTCTATCAAATGGGAAAATAAGTCTTGTTGGTAGATTTAAAAAAGTAATCCTGTGTTTTATAAATGAGGATCCATTCCAGCCTGGGATTAGGATTTTAGCTTTGAAATTTTACAGAATAGAATAGAATAGAATAGAATAGAATAGAATTTCTGTTTTAAAAAAAATCAGGAAAAAACATTAGACACATAAAAATCATAACCAGATAAAAAAAAGATGAAATAAAATGCAAACGACTAAAAAATCCAAACAAACAGGAAGTGAACTGAATTCCACAGCAGATCAGTTTGAAATGTGCAGAAACTGGCCTGAGGCTGTCTTTCTGTGTCCTTCCACCATTTCTGAAACAACCCTTCGTTCAGCTCTTCCTCATCCTCCTCTTCCTCCTCCAGTCGCTGGAGGTGCCCAGCCCCCCCCCCCCCCCCCCCCGTTTGAGCTCTGCAAACTTCCAAAGCTTTCAGGTTCTGGCCCCAGCTTCATTACTCCAAAGTCTCCCAGAATGCTTTGCGCTCATGATGGACCTCAGAACGCGATTTTCCTTTCTTTTGAGGAAAACATTATGGATGGGTCTAAACAAGGCACAATAGGCCAAAGCGGCGGCAGCGCCTGACCTGCCAACAATCCCGCCCCCCCTCCCAGCGCCGGCTGCCTCTCTGGAAAATATTGTGCATTAATTTCATTTAGCCCCCCCAAACATTCAATGGTAGAAGTTAATTAAATTGCTTGTCCATTGTGTTCATCCACTTACAAAGTTAATGATATTGTGCCGGGGAATTAAAGAGCGTTTTATAAAGCGCGCGGGATGGGAGCTGGCAGGCACTACATTGCCCAGTTGAACCCTGTCAGTCGGCGGGCTTCGGGACGCCCTAATTAGCGGTGAAATGGATGCTTCCATCTGCCAATTTCCTGCCACGCTCATCAGTCGTGCCGCTGCTCCTCTAACCTGCCTAGCAGAGGGTATAAAGAAATAAAACCATCACAGCAATGACATTCAAGCCAGAAAAAAAGAAAGTGAATACGAGTGTAGATGGAACGACTTTAAAAGAGCTTCTGCCTCATCCAACTTTTTCCTCTGACCACAGGCTTTGCCTCCTTAGCATAATTCTGATGGACGATCTGCATAACTTTGTTAGAAGCGCTGGGCGCATACAGGAACTACATGTGGTTTCTGTGCAGAAAAGAGCTTTTCTCCTTAAAGCTTCTAAACCTGAATTTATGCTTTCTGCCCGGAGATTTCAGGAAGGTGAGCTTCTTCTCTCACTGAGACTGATTAATGCTCTCACTTATTCCACTCCTCTATTTACTAATACCACGCTGCTACTGCAGCAGCTTTTAACGAGGACATAAAAACTGGGACTGAGTAAATGGGATTACACCTGGGGGGCGGCGCCCTTCTTGACCTCCTAATGAGACGGGGCAAAGGCAGGAGCGTCTGTATGAACTCTCAGTTGAGGTAGATTAAATGGAGCTTTGCTGAAAAGCACCACAATGCGCTGCTTTTGGCTTTGAGAAGGGAGATGGTGTTGTTCTGCTCACCTGAGGCCCCCAGGTGAGGGAGGAGCAGACCAAACCGCGCTCTTCAACAGAAGCTGAGAATCAAGTCCTCAGCCGGACAAAGTTGAGGAAATCTGTCCGATTCCAACAAAAACGGAATCTTTCGGAAGTCAAAAGGCCGTGTTTCAAGAAAAAGTAGTACTTTTACTTTCTTGCAAGAAAAAGTTTCTTATCAGGAAAGTTCTTCAAAAGTAAAATAATCTTAGTTTGAGAAAAAGTATCAAACAACAGCTCTTTTTTATTTTATTTATTTGTTTGACTTATTTAAAGAAAATCTGCCAATGGGGGTAAGAATTTCTGACTAATATCTAGGAGGCCTGTTTTTGCATAGGCATAAAATGGTTTGGGGTGCAGCCAGGGTCTCTGGGGGGGGGGCAACACTCACAGAGCTTCGCAGCCGTAGTGCATAGGTAATCTAACCTTTCCAAAAAGCAGAAGCAGAGACACGTTCTGAGCCTGAACGGTTTGGAATATGACAGTTTGATAGATTTACCATTTTCCTGGAATCCAGACGAAGGTTTTGAAATCAACGCACAGGTCTGCTGCTCTTCTCTGCTGTGCTGTCCACACAGAAATGAGATTTAGATCGGTTCACGGAAACAAGCCTTTCAGGAATGTGCTTTAGAAAGTAGGTTTTCCTGAACAGAATCCACACTGAGGGTTTAGGGGGAAGCCTTGAAAGCTCTCACTTCATTGCTCGCACCACGTTGTGTTTGCTAAAGTTGGCTTTATCTGGAATGTGGCATAAAGATAAGCAAATCAAGGAGTTTTATGGGGACAGAGATCTTCTACAGTCACTCAAAGATTTACACACTACCATGATTGTGTTCTTTTGTAACCTCATAACTTCAAAAACACTAAATGATTTTGTCCTCAATTTAATCAAGACGCATTTTCTGGAATTCAACATTTGCTCATTTACTCGAGAGGAGACCAATTATAGTTTTGAAGAGAAATGTTTGCGGCATCTGCGTCTGCTAACAAGGGGATCTTGTGGACAGTAAGTGCAGCAGACATCTGCAGGCGGCCATAAAAGCAGCTTTCTTCCTTTAAGAGAAGGAAGAGAATCTGGAAAAACAATCTTCAAATGCTCCATTGATCCTCATGAAGAGTTCCTCTTTGAAGAACCGTGCTGTCTGCCTCCACAAAAATCATATTTTGAAAAAGGGATATGAAGATGATGCATATTTGCCTTATTAGATTGTTCCTCAGGATGAAAAATCCATTGGAACAATTGAGATCTCCATTGGTAATTAAAGTGGCATTACCTCCCCTCTGCTTCCTCGGCCGCTGCTGGCTCGCCAAAGCCATTATTCAATTGTTTCAGATGTCAGGGGATACTAGGTCTTTAATATACTTATGCTCATTAATGTAAATCATATTTGGCTATGGATGTCCAATAATCAGAAAGAATATTTCAGCTTGTAGTTCCCCATCTATGAAAGTCTTCCCATTAGAGGGGGGGCCGTGGAAACAACAGCTCCTTCAGCTCATTGATTTTTTTTTCCTCTTCTTTTTTTCATCCCTGCATTTTGGAAAGGCTGCTAATGCTGTCATGGACTGTTCATCAATCTATATTTTTATCTGATTCAATAATGTTCCTATTCATGCGGCCTCATTTGTGAAAGACCTGATTAAATTAGGATCATCTGCGCCACAGTGTCATTTTTACTGATTACTGAGTCCAATCAAGAAGTTGCAAAAGTTCACTGATCAAACGCACAGCCTGTTTACCCGCCTTGAGGGATTTTTCCCTTCATATTCAGCCGACTTTTAGAGCCCCCCCCCCCCACTCCCACTCCTCAGGCACGTAAAGAAGCACACAAGTTTTCTCCTTCTCTTCACTTTATCAAACACGTGATGAACATTTTACTGATATAGTATTGTTTCATTCATATGAATGACTTTTATAAGTAACATGATCTGCATATATTTTATATAACTGATCTGCAGTTGTCATGTTGATTTTTGAAATAGTTATTTATTACATAATAATTAAATAATACATCTTTGTCATGTGCTTTATCGACACCTTATGATTCTTAATTCTGTCTGATAAAAACCGGGAACCGGATATTGATAAATCCTGTAATAAAATGGTTACAGTATAACGGGGTGGGATTATATAAGTTCGCTTCCTCCCACTCCCTTTCAAGCAATATTTATTAATATGTCTAATTATCCTAAGTTTGATTAGTTACTGTATGAATGTATGACTGATGATTGTATTGCTTTTGTGTATTTTTTCTACTTTATTGCTTGAAATAAACCATTTCGAATCAAATAAAAAAAAAATTCAAATCAACATATCGGAAAGGTTCCCATTTCTCTGCTTACGGGCCCCCTCCTCCCCCCTCAACACAAGCACGACTCTTTCTGAATGAGGGTCGCATCGTCTCGATGGCGAGCGTCAAACATCAAACGATGCAGCCGCTGCTCCATCCGTTCCGCCTGACAGCGTCTCCAAGGACGTGGAGGTTTGAAGGTGAATCTCTGAACCTGCAGAAGAGGCTGGAGTTCAGAAACGAGTTTTTGGCCAGCGAAAAGCCAGCAGCTTTCGGTGCGGCGCTGTCTGGGTGTGAGCAGAGGCGTTCTTGGAGCACAACAGTGACCACAGGACCGTGAAGCTTAAGAGGAGAAACACACGCAGCAGCTCGTCTCAGGCTAAGACTCCGTCCGCTGCCTCTTTGTGGCCTTTTCTTTGTCTTTATGTAAAAACCAATGATGTGTTATGTAAAATTCCCAGAGGCTTGATTTAAACAGTTGGATATCCTCCATGCTAGCTTAGTTATACTCCAGTGCATCGCCGCTGCGAGCACACGGACGCTGCATGAAAAGCAAATGGAAATGCAGGACTCAGCTTCTTAGATAACAACAAATTATGTCGGGCCTTTTTTCTCTCTTATTGTATTATTCTAATAATAAATAAAAAAGAGGAGTTTTCACGCGCAGATGTTTCTTTTTACGCAGGCTACGAAGCATCCGGCCTCTCCTGCAGCCGGTGTGAGAGGAGGGGAAGCGGCGTGCCGTGCCAGGAGCCGGCGGACCCCGGCTGCTCTCCTGTACCCTTCACAGCCACAGTCGTGGGAAGAAAAGAGGATTTGGAGGGGCCCATGCAGGTCCTGCAGGAGGAGGCCGCCCCATTGACCGCTCAACAGATGACCAGGTGGTGCTGTGCTGTTCCTGAGTGCTGCCATTTGTCAAACCTTTGGGCTGAAGAGTGAAAACAACATTCAGGTCCCCAGCACTCTGAGAACCAGTCAGCCCAGGAGCTTCTTTGGGAAGTCTCTCTGCTCCTCTGATCAGAAATGTAATTAAGCTTTTAAAATGAAGAGCCTGAATTTAACAGTACGAGCATAACATCCAATCTAATTAGAGAATCCTTTAATGAGTGGCTAATTAGCTGCTGCGTGGTGCACACAGGAGGCTTTTGTGGCATGAACCCTTCTGACTGGGCCACTCTTTGTGTTAGATTAGTTCCCACTTGGGAGAGATTATTGACTAAAATATGGTTATGTTTTGCTTTATCCCTTTGTAGGCACCAATCGGACATGTTCACAGGGTCAGACAGAGGTTTGGACTCCTCGCCTGGGTTACCGGGCGACATTCAAGGTGGAGGCCAAAACATTCATGCTACGACCCCAGATGTTAGACTTTTTTCTTTGAACACTAAACCCACCGGTGACAGCTGAGGTTGGTGCCAGTGTGAGAGTGTGTGACTGTTTGTGTGCATGGGTGAATACAACAGAGATTGAAAAGTGCTTTGGGCCTTCTAAGAAAATAGTAAAGAAGGGCAGAAAGGATTCAATTTAACGTCGATTCAATAATTTGTGGTTGTCAATACAGTTCACAGTCCATATTTATTCATTTTAAAGAAATTCCTGCTACTGAACAGTGAAGTTTTCCAGATTGTTCCAGATCATCAAGTGGAAATGAAATCTGTGTCCAAAGAAACAAGTAAACTAGAATGAATGTCAAATCCATTCACATGTTAGTTTCCTAAAGTTCACCACTGTTGTTTTTCCACATCCAAAGAATCCAAAGGGAACATTCTGAGAACATTCTAGACACTGGATGGTCACATGACTTTATTCGAAGTCTGTCCACACATTGGACTGGAATGACGGACTGATCCGTGTTTGATGACATCACATGTGTTGTACGCTGATGCACTTGGTCGTTTTAACGCTATACTAAAATAAACCTATCATGCCTCAATCCAGATGGTATTTTCCAATATTGATTATAATTGATTGTTTTCATGATGATTAATTGCTACACCTATGTAGTAAAGCCCTGTATGAGTACACCCCATTTGACCGTTTGGGAGCATAAATGGGAGAGAAGATGAGCAGAAGCCCTTTGCACACAGAGCCTAAAAAGAGCAAAGGAGACTGGAAGAAGGGCTTCACATAAAACAGTCTTTTTCCATTTTCTTAGACGGCCACATTGGATAGAAATTTGCTCAGTAGTTTCCTCAAACAGGCTGGTAGTCACATGACTGCTCTTCCCGCTCCCTCAGCCCCGCCCCTCATCTGCTGAAGCCGGTCTTCCTCTGACCCCTGAACCTCACAGGAACTGCACTCATTTTCCTCACAAGAATCAATTGGGACGAGGAGAAAGGCCCAGATTACCACCCGGAGTGGGACACACCCCTTCGGAAGAGAGCGTGCGCTGTTTTTATAGGTAACAGTTAAACAGAGGTGGTTCTTCGGGGACAAAGACGTCTTCATGCTGCCTGACCCTCAGAATGAGTCATGCCAAAATGCACCATTTAATATTGTGAGAAAACGGAGGAGCTGGATGAGTTATCGTCCTCGTTCAACTTGAAGCATGTGAGGGCAATTTGTCTGAAAAGATGAATAAAAAGAGGCCAGCTTTGAAAAAGAACATGGCAGATTCAGTCAAGGGCGAGAGAGGGCATATGACGGCAAATTTCCAGCCATGTGGCTGTTTGGTTTTTTGGTTTCCTCTTCAGGGATCTATTTATACGCTGGCTAACCCGTTTGACTGGCCGGCATCCCCTAAAATCAGATTAGGAAGTTATGAGGCCTGTAATTAACCAGCTGTTTCACTTGAGGGCTTCCTATTTCCTAATGAAGAGCAAGTGAAAATGATTTAATAATCCAGCAAAAGTCCTTATGGGCAATTAATGTGTAGTATAGAACATAAACATGACAATAATGTCGGCTACGGATTTAAAGAGGTGGACAGCCTGTTGGGGGGGAGGGGGGTAATGACAGCTAAAGAGGAGAGGCGGGCTGTGATGCCATTATTCTGACAACAAACCAGGGATGGAGGTGGGAGCCGCAGTGAATGAGGCTGCGCCTTTTTAATGGCCTACGTGTTTGAAATGTGCTGCACAATACCTGCTAATTGGATTAGGTGCTACCGCAGTGTGTCCCTGTGGTTGTAGGCTGATGTGAATGGACGGCCGGTTGACTAAAGAATGCAACAGCATTAGAATAAGGTGATTGGATGACAGAGGGGAGCCGAGCCCGGCCGCCCTCGTCCGTGCCAAGTCCATTACGCGTATTGAAGGCATCTTGATATCACTCATGGGTCGTCAGCCAAGAGAAAGAGCATGATGCTGTTTTGTTTAGCCTTCATTGTCAGGATGGCGCCACTTTTCCATCCAGGTGTAAGTAATGCAATCAGTTAAGGAGCAGAAGACACCACCAGCACCACCACCTGCACAGCCTTAGGATGCTTCAGAATGCTGGAATACGACAAGCTCAAGGGCAAGATTCAAAACTTCCAAACAGGACTGTGTTTACATTTACAGTTACAGGCAACTTTACCAGATCAGGAGTGACAGGAAGAACTGCTTTCACAGCACACACCCACGTCTCAGCCTTTAGTATGTGCTATGCTTTTTCACAGAACGTGGCACAGGTGGGGGGTTAAGAGGAAAGGCTTGGAAATAAATCCTGTAAATGAGACAGAATGGACTGTCCCTCTTTTTTTTTTTTACTTGTCCTGTCCAGCAACGGAGCAAACAGGTGAGAGCAGAAGGCCTGTTGTGTTGGCCAGATGTTACGGTTACAACAGGGGTTGTGAATCTTCTGACACACTTTTGAGGTGTGTACTGTTCTGACAAATGTCAACATGAATGTGAACAAGTTTAAAATGTTTTCTACAGCTGAGCACCACTCCATTTACTGAAGATTATTATATTATATTACTAAAATCAGCAAACTAATGAAAACGTAAAAATATTGAATGTTTCATGCAATAACGGCCCCATCACAGAATGAACTTCCATCCGTTCCTCAGGCCCTGTGTCATAATGGAACAGAAGATGAATAAACCATGAACTTCTTTTTCATGTTAATGGCTGTGAAGTTCTTAGAAATATTGATGGTATTTTGTTCTGATGTGTCCAATCCTGTTGCTGTAGGTCTGACAAACCACAAATGCAGTACTTTTGGTTTCTAACAAACAGAGTTGCAGTACTATTTGAACTTTGACCTTCTGGAAGTTTATCATCATTACTGTCAGGTGTAAATGTTAGCATAAAGGGGGCGGAGCCTGTCCACACACACAAACACACACACACAGACACACACACACGTTACAAATATACCTGTTGGCTCCGAAAATCTTCACACACAAACACGTCATCATGTCTTCAATACAACAACAGCTTAGTGTGTGTTTGTAGGCAAATACTTGTGCACATACTTGTGCCTACAAACAAAATGCATACATACAAGATGTCAGGTATGCAGGTGTTCAACTCCCAGGTTATTCCAATGTAACCACAATGTCTGGATGGCGGGAGGAACCGGTACCCGAGTGGGCGTCGCCCATGAAGACCTTCTATCAGCATCACTTCAGTGTGAATAGCAGAGGACATCGTCACTACTTTGTATATTTCCCAGAAGTCACAGAAAAATACTTTGATGTAGATTCTGATGATGAAAGATTTGACCAGAGCTGACTACAACGGCTCAGTTAGCAGGAGGAAAGTAAAAGAGTAACACAGGAGGACATGAGGATCAAGATCAGAGGTGTCAAACTCCAGACCTGGGGGGCCCACCTCCTGCTAGATTTCCAGAAATCCTGCCTCATCTTCTGCTGGTTACCTGGATCAGGTGTGTTTAGCCAATAAGGAGCTTCACTGGCAGGTTGGTTTGGAAAACACCGGCCCTCCAGGCCTGGATTTGGGACCCGTGGATCAGATTATTGATACATATTGGATCCACACTCATTTGTTCAACGCCAAGACCCCCTGTAGTGCAGAAAACTGTGGAAATCCTGCCTTTTATTATACATGAGGAATAATGAAAAGCGAATCGTCTCCTCCAGTCCAATAACCGTCTTTAAAGGTCAAACATTGTATAACTGAGGGCCTGTGTTAATGTAAAGTTAAATGTTTATGGCCACTTCCTGCAAATGTACATTAACGCTCAATGTTTCCCATTTCTTCTTCGTGCTTTGTGGCCCCCACCCATCAGAAGAACTGTGTTCACCTGAGGCAGGTGTGAGGAGCTAATCACCCCGCAGCACAGTGCGGACTGCAGGAGCCTCTGGCTTTCTTTAAACTGGGGAGAAATTGCTTGGATTTATTGCCCCACCACGTCCCGCCCTCCCCCTGATATTAACCAGCTGTGCGTGACTCCAGGCTCAAGTGAGGAGATCAATCCCCCAGGAAAGTGCCATCCTCCTCAGACAGGCCGGTGAGGCGCGATGAGAGGAGAATCACGAACCGGCACTTCCGCCGCTCTCGCAGATGTTTGGATTAGGGGATCGTAGCAGACAGACCCCCCCGGCACACACACAACACCCCCCATTCGTACATGATACCAGGTATCAGGCAAGGCCACCCCAGAGGAGGGGGGGAGACATATAAATATATATATATATATATATATACACTTAGGCAGGAGAAAGGTCAGGCAGGCTGAATGTGGCAGGCAAACAGGCGGCGGGGGCCCGGGGGCCCAGGGATGAATCACAGGAGAATTGGTGCATGGCAGTGAATGAATAACCCGCCATGGCTCCCCAAACCCCATTATTTCCCTCCTTCTCCAGCAGGGCCTGAAATTCATGTCTGCGCATGCTGCCAGTTCATTAGGGGGGGATGTCATTCCTCTTCTGGCTGCAGCAGGACAGGCGAGCGGGCCCCCGGAGGACCCCGCGCTGTTTAATTCCACATCAAGCGCTCCACTGAGGGCCTTAATCTCTGCCTGTGTGATCAATACTATATCAGTGTAAATTAAAATGACAATTTTAAAGTAATTAAGCCTGTTAATGCTCGATTCAAATGTCATTATTTGCCTGGGGAGAAGCGGGGGCGCGGGGGGGGGGGGGATTTTGGAGCAGGCCGGCTGAATCATGAGCCATGCCCACACTGACAGGTAAACTGCTTCACCCGCCGCAGCCCGCCGCCGCCACCAAACGGAGAGCTTAACAAAAGCAGATTAAGTGCCGCCCACGCCGGCCCACAGACCTCTCCAATTTCAGAAGAGCATAACCCAATTGTTCAAATGTGATTTGGACAACCAAACCCAATTATGGTCATATTAGATGAGAAGTGGGAGGGAGAGAACTCTTGTTGTGGGAGGCAGGAAAAACAGAGCGGACGGGCGGGGAGGGGGGACGCAAAAGAAAAAGAAAACCTTACGCAATAAAAATGCACTTAACTAGAGAATCAAGCTGGGGCGTAATTGTGTGATTGGATTATTTGTGGCTCTCAGTCTCCTCTGCTTTTGAAAGCCTATTTAGAGTCATTGTTGGAGAGAAATAAATGGGACCTCAGATTAACCTTGTCCCTGTGTGTGTGCTGTCCGACACACAGGCCATGTGTAAGTGAAAATGAAATGATCACATTGTTGGTTGGTATTATGACGAGCTCACAGCCCGACCCCCCCCCCTTCTCTCAGATCTCACACCCATCGTGGCGCTTAGACTGAGAACAGAGCAGAGACACCCAGAAGTCCATCACGGACACGTTCCACGCCACCAAACGGCGGGCTCAGGGTTCAGAGGCGGACCTCAAAGCCGGCAGCTCAGAGGTTTGGCATCAGGTGGAAGCCCCCCCCCCTCATGAATGCTGAACTGAAACCTGCAGGCCTGAAGGCAGAGAGGCGGCTGCATGATTATTAGGAGCGTGCTGATGGTGATCAGGCAGGTGTACAGGAGGACAACCTGTGGGGGCTAAAGGAACAGGGGGGGCTGCTATGCATCCCTGATCAAGCCCAGAAGTGGACACCACGGGGTGGGGGTACTTTTTGCTCTGCGGCCAGGCTGTCCGATCCATCACCCCCGCTGGTGCAAGCAGAAACAAGCCATATTAATTATCAGCTCATTTGGAGGGGAGGGATGTCGGGGGAAGGGGGGGGGGGTCCTCTTGATCAATGAAAGTGGTTCAACCAGAAGCTTCGCGGTGGGACGTCACATCCGCCGTTTGTTGGCTGGAAGAATAACTTCCACTGGATAAACTGGGATTCTTCAACGTCTTTACAGATGAACTGGATTGGGGGGGGGGGGGGGGGTGTTCACTAAAAAGCTGTGAAGGTAAAAATTAATTAATATTATTTTATTAGTGGACTGGATGGAAAATCTGTGGAAAATAAATCCATTTCTTTTTTGTCTGTTGAGGCGTTCAGGGCTCAGAGGCTTAAAGACAAACCCACCTTCTCTCACTCCACTCTCAACAATAGGGCCCCCATCCTTTTGGATCGTCATGGTAAATTTAAGCTGTGCAATACGCACATCGCAAAAGACCGTAAAAATTGCAATAAATGTTTCCATTAAATGTGCTAAAACGATCTTATGGCAGCTTAAAGTATTTAACGAATCAAATAAATCAATTTCTGCATTTGACCAATCAGATAGATTCCGTTTATGTAGATGAGGGTCATTTGGAGAATAATTGACGGTATTTTGGCTCTTATTTCAACTAAACTGCTGCAGTGAAATAGAAATGATTTGTTCACATCATCTTTGCAATACTGATCACTCATATCTGAAATGGCGTGTTTTCCTCATATCGTGCAGCCGTGGTCATGGTTACGGTTCTGTTCAAATCCGTTTCCACTGGGGTCGTCTCTGCAGAGAAACCCCCAGCTGGGAAACAAACTCCACCTGTCTTTAGATGATCCGATGGAAGCAGACGCAGAGATCCAGGCTGGATGGTCACGTCCTCACCTTGAATCTCTGATGAAATCTCCTGACATGAGAACACGTGAGCATCCCCCCAAAGGGTGTATGGATGCATTCAGAGCAATGAAACGTTTAGCTTCGCCAAAGTGAGCATTTACATCTAACGGAGCAGCTTTATAGAGCTCTATGTTTGTAATGACAATATAACCATCATAAGGGAGGACAGAGCCTCACAGTCTCTGACCTGCAGTGTGATTAATAAAGACAGACATTCTAATAACAACATTTGAAACCGACCAGGTGTGAAGGTGTGTGTGACTGTAAAGCGCTTTGGGTCTTAGAGGAAGGTAGAAAGGCGCCATCAAGTATACGCCATTTACCATTTAAGAGTGGAAAAAAACCGCAGAATCTCTGGAAGGATCAGAACATTTGGACCTTTAGAACCTTGAAACAGAAGCGGGGCGAGGGTCTCTCACATCTCACAGCTGAAGAAGCTCCTGACATCTGTTCATGTGCCAGAATGAAATGCTTGAGGGTGAGGGTCTCCTCTCTGCCCGTGGAGAGCGGCTGAGAGCTCTCTGTGGACAGAGGATTATGGAAATCAAAGATAAGAGATTAGCTAATGGGAAGATAATGGCCACCGACGACCCGGGTCAGCTGGGCCCCGCAAACCAGGAAACTACAGCTGGATGTGGAGGGAGAATCAATACCAACCGACCCAGTGCTGCCTGGAGATAGAGACATGCATGTGTGAGGCACGGAGCTGCGCACGTGCATGTGCGCACACACACACACACACACACACACAGAAGGCCTGAAGCCAAACAGAAGTGAGCTTTCAGCAGAGCAGACGGCTCAAGTGGGGAACAGGAGATATCGCCAGCCCCGCTCCCTCTCACTGATGTCAACAGGCAGCATGTGACCCCCCCCCCCTCATTCTCATCTTTACTGACAGCGAGATGCAGAACCCCGTCCCTCTCCATATCCATTCATCCCGCCTCGGCCCCCCAAAACACAACAAACGTCCTTGTGGACAATCAATAGAGCCGCGTCCAGGACAGCCAAGAACTGCAACAGCATCCAGACACTAAGTAGTTTATTTTCCTCCCTGACATCCTGCATTCGGAGGGGGGAGGCAGATATTAACCTTCTTCAGATGTATGAGAGAAAGTGGGCGGGGCGGGATGCAATTGAGAGGGACACATGAGGGTTTGATCCTCAGACTAAATGGAACATCTCCTCTCTTATTCATCAGAGCAGCAATCCGGAGCGTGTCAGAGAAATTTCTATTCCAGGTGGGGGCGGCAGGCCGGCCTCTGGCTGCTGGCCTCTCCCCTCTCATTTCCATTCCTGCCCGCTCCCGGCAGCCATTCATCAGGACCCGGGCAGAGGACACCTTCCGCCCGCTCACAAATGCACGGACAAGGCAATAAAATTAACCTTGTGGCAATTGTTTTCCCAGCCGTTTGATGGCCCGGTGTCGGCTCATCAGTAGGGAGGGGGATGGAGAAAAGGGAGGCAAGCTCTAAAAAATGATGACTTGTTGAGGGGAGGGGGGTCCGAGCTGAGTCACACCACAGAGTCAAAATTGAATCAATCCGTGTTGCAGCTAAAGGAGGGATTTGATTCTGATCACTGGGAATGTGTTCCCAAACATTCCCTGACCCGGACCGGAGCAAAGAGGAGGGAAAGAACTGGGGGGGGTTAAATCTTTCAGGGGGTGTTTATTTGCTCTCAAGACCTCCTGAGCGATCAATATTTTTAATTTGGGTCCGAGTTATTATTTTTCACATCACTGCGCCGTGGAGCAGAGTAAAGTGGCTCATATTTTAGCACTAAAAAGATCGATATGACAGGATCACCTTCACTCTGCCCCCTCGCCGGCTGGGAGGGGGGGGGGGGGTCACACATCGTAATGGACGGTGGCGAGGAACGCCCACCTCAGCTCGGGCCGGGATCACATCATTATCCAAGTCCAGAGACGCCCACCACAGCATCACTCCCCCAGCGCAGAACCACTGGCCCCAAACTGATTTACCCCGCTGGCTGTCCTTTATCAGCACAGGTAGGGGGGCTGGGGGGGGGGGTCACTCAGGTGAGGCCAGCAGGTTAGATCTGACTCCTGCCATAAACGCATCCATTTCTACACCTCTACACGCTGCCCCGTTGATTATATCCACATTTTTAAGCCCCAATATTCTCACAGAGGGAACGTCCGCCCCCACCCCGCCCCCCACCCCGCCCCCCGCCACATAACTCACACCTGATGGCAGATTCATTGATTGTCGTTCAACACATGTCCAGAGTGTGAGTGTGTGGCTGGTGTGTGTGCACTTATGTCTGCCTCTGCCTGAGTCTGAGTGATGGGGAGGGAGAGTTATGCAGCCCCCCTCCCCCGGCATCACACAGCTGACATTTACTCCATTCAAAGGCCTCCATGGCTGCTCGCCGTAAGAGCTCTCCTGGATTTACTCGGAAATATATTCAAACCGTTTAGGTGCAGCATCTTTAAAGCCCGTCTGTGAGGAGGAGGAGGAGGAGGAAGAGGAGGAGGAGGAAGAGGAGGAGGAGGAAGAGGAGGAGGAGGAAGAGGAGGAGCTCCACTTTCCACCTGCACAACAGTTAGGAAATAAGTGGAGCCAGATCAGTTCAGTGAGTAACCACTAGGGGACGTGTCACACAACCAAGTCTTTTCCCTTTTTAGCGTAATGTAAAAAGAGCAACAATAAACCCAAACTAGAGAACGGTGCAGCCATCTCTGCATCTCCTTCATGACTGTGACCAGGCATGTCCAAAGTCTGGCCACTGGGCCAAACGGGGCCTGCATTCATACGTCATAAAATCAATAAGAAGAACTTTCTAAGAACCATGTAGGATATCTCTAATGTCATCTGTCAGAAGCCGCTGTAAACCTGAGAAAACACAAACTTTAGAAAAACGACTTACATTTATTGATATCTATATTCATGAAGGGATCCTTCCAGCTTTGAGGCTCATGAGGTTCATGGGAACCATTTTCCATCAGTGCTGCACCAAAATAAAACAGCTAGAGGTCAGAATGAGGAAGAGACCCTGAAACTTTCATTTAAGCTGCTGATTGGATGAAGAGCAAATGATTGGTGCTGCTTTTCTGTCCTGATTCTTAGAGTTTCAGGTTCTCATGTGCGTTCATCATGAACTTCCACAGCTTTTATAATGTAACCTCCACAGTGAACCTGGAAACCCTGGTTTCGTAGGCCCTGATGTGGCGTGGACAGCGCGTGGCTGTGAAATCCTGTCAGAGCGCCGAGCCTGATTTATCCCCGTCCTGCTCCTGCAGACCGCAGACAAACGGGAAGCCTTTAATTTCCCATTAAAATGCCCCTGGAGGCGCGTGCGCACCGCCGCGGCGTGTCCGTGTGGAGAGCTTGATTACACGTGCGACGGGAAAAGGTTTGGACTCGGGCCGCCCCCGTTACGGCGGCGCAGGGGGGAGCCATAAATATTGATGACCGGGAATAAGTGGGTTGGGAGTTGAGTTTTCAGGGCGGGGCTTTCTAATTGACATTTTACCTGCTGTATACCTTAACGGCGCCGGGAAGCAGCGGGCCTGGGAGCAGCCGGGGATGTCAGTCAAGCTCCTCCTCCGAGGTTTTTCACCCCAACTATGGCAGCTTCACCTTTAGGATTCAGTTCTCTGACAAACTTCAGAAAGATCAGACGTCTGGAGAAGTGCGACCCAAACCTTCACGTCCACAACTCTGATGTTTCTGAGGAACCTCAGAGGAAGCAGAGGTCAAACGCTGCTGATCTGGACGTTTTCTGGACCATGGGAGTTTTTTTGAGACTTTAGATGACTTGTTTTCCGACATGAATCAATCATCTTCTTACTGTGCTCCATGCATGCACCTCCACCAGAGTTCTCCCCTCAGACCCCTGCGCGCCGCCGCCACAGCGCACTCCAATCGAAGGCTGAGAAAACACTCCTGATCCAGAGGCTAAATGCCACGCCCTGTGTGAGTCTCTCCATATTTATTGTTGCATCATCGAAAGCACATCAATTGTTTCTCTTTCCGCTGCTGCCGGCGGATGGAAATGAAAACACACCTAAAAAGGTTAATCTATAGAAAAACACCCGTACATAAACAGCTCTGCGCGCGCTCATGTGGGATAGCACTTAATTATATCTGTGAAAGGCCAATGTTTGCAGGATTCCTCTGAAAAGAGCAAAAGTGACTGCGCGGCGGCTGTGATTTATGACGCCTGTGCAGACGCAGCGTAGCGTGCCGAAGAAAACTCTGAAAACATACAGATTCATCTCCGTGATGAGGCTCTGTGTGCATCCGCCACGTCCTATAATCCCATCCGCTAGGGCCCCAACACACCTGCTGTACCGGAGGGGAGGGGCTGGCCTCAAACCCCTGAACACATCCATGGTGCTGGAGTCCAGGGCAGCAGCAGGCTTCTGATAAATGAGCATTTGGCGCCACCAAGAGGCCACAAATCAAACAGAAACAACAGTTCGGTTCCCTCCACCTTCATGCGCCTGGACTTCCTTGAAAGAAGCCCCCCCGCTTCTGACCTGTTTTTGCTTCTGCCCCCCTTCCCATCACCTATTTGTTTACACTCTGTCCTGCTAGCTTACAGCCCCTCACAACCCCAACCAGTCTGACAGTGGATGATCAGAATGGAGCAGAGCAGGAGCTATTGTGGCCTCACCCAGCATATGTTCTACATCACAAAACACGAGCAGACAAAACAAAACTTCCTTTTCTAATTACTTTTTTTTTGTCTGCTCCTGATTTACAATGATTCAAACTAAGAAACTCTCATAAATGAACATATGAGCTTAATTCTCTTCATACATGTCCTCCATCATCAGAAAAATGCTAAACACAGTTGTCATCAAAGTGGGTCTTTAAAAAGCTATAGGGGTTAAGGGTTAGACAACCGTGGTATTTCCATCCACAGTAATAACTGTGGTACGAGAGCAGACGTTTGTGGAGTGTTTTACATACCTGAAAACTTTATTCTACAATCCAAGAAAGAAAAGTGGACAAATCCTCACCTTCATGCTGCTGCAGCAACGAACTACTTCTGACTGTGTGCTGCCCCCCTGTGGTCGGTTAGTGCTATTGCATGAAAACTGATGTTTATCAACCTTCAGGAACTCCAAAGATCTTTCTTTCATGTCTTCACTAAAGCGAGAAATGAGTTACCGAAAACATCATTAGGTCTACTCAAAAGAACATTTGACGGACAGACAAGTGCTAGCACTGAACCAACAGTTCAAGTCCTCCTTTTACTGCTTTGTACTGTCATGATTTTTTTCTGCCTTGTCATGTGGGCTGTAAGTCTGAGTTTTATGTTCTGCAGAGCATCTGAAAAACATGTTTAAACCGTGTTAAGCCAGACTATTTTTAATCTTTTCCTGTTTAATAAATGACATTGAAACTGAAGATTGAATTTCTGACGTCAGAATTAGAGGTGAAATAAAATGACCGTTTTTCCTTAAATGCAGCAGCCCCTACAGTCAACCACTGGTCTCCTTTTTTTTTGCTTGTATGACATGTGAGCATGTGTTTGTGTTCCAACTTTCTGCATCATAGTGTGGAATGTCAGACCATGACTGTGTCTGATAAGAGAGGCTTCCTGTCTGACACTTCCTTCTGCATCATGACTTTGGGGTTTAAGAACCTCAAATGACAAAATTCAAGAAGTCAAAAGTGTGCACAGCATCAGCAAAGACACCAAAGAGGAATGTGTTTTTGCAAAGTCTGGCTCAAGTGCAACAAACTCACAACACATGTTCTAAGTTTACATGAAAACCCTCACAATCTCCCTCATGAAACCAAAGGACTTACTGTGAAATGCTCCTTGGATTTGTAGTCCTCATCCAGGTAGACGCGAGCTCTGTTGTACTCCATCAGGGCATCACTGGACAACAACTCTCTGAGGGACACAGAGGACATTTATCGTCCATCCACCAATTCACACATCCAGACATCCACCCTTAACACTCTTTGAAGGAAACAACCACAGTGGAGAGAGAGGCAGGTCCACCTGGAGCAGGTCTTCTGTCCATCATGGGGCCCCACAGAGAAAACGCTTTGAACTGAGGGAGAAAACCTCCACAGAAACTCAGATGAGTTTCTGGAACAGAAACAGCCGCCCTGCTGTTACTGTGGACTCAAAAGCAATAGAGTGGACACATAACCCCAGTGGGGCCAGCCCTCCTCCGGCTCCAGTTTAAAACTTCCTTCTAAGAGCCAGAGCTCCTCCAGCCCCCCAGCCTGCTGACCAGCAGCCCCTCCCTGTTCACGATTCGGCACCGGAGCACCAGGAGTCTGCTCTGGGGAACTACGGGACGCTCTCACACAGCCACCCAAACAGCAGAGCAGCTTCAGTCCATCTCTAAATCTCATTAAACCTTCTTCCAGTTCCTTGTTGTCATTTTAACAGACTTAATGCTCTCCACCCCTTCATCCATCCATTCTCTGAACCTGCTGTATCTTTTTGAGGGTAAAGGGGACAGTTCACTAGTCTGTCACTGGGCCACACACTCACACCTAGAGAAACTTTAGAGTAATCAATTAACCAATGAAGCGTGTTCTTGAACAGTGGAAAAGGTCGTGGAAATACTTGTGTAGATAAGAAACTGCGGGAAGCAAGAGCTTCTCTAGTTTTCTGTGCTGCTGTGCTGCGGCCAGCAGAGGGAGCAACACGCTCACTTTCAAACAGACCCACAGAGGATTCAAAGCACACCAAACTTTGACACACTTACTTGACAAAGCTGCCCACGTGGGACATGGATGCCTCGTAGTTCTTGCCGCCCACCTCTTGACAGTGCAACGCCAGGAAGTGAGGCTTGTGTGACTGAACGGTCTGAAGAGAGAAAGAAACAGCATGTGATCAACCTCCTGACCCCTCTGATCCTCATCCTCCTGATGAAGCTGAAGGCTCCTCTTCATCTCAGACCAGTGCTGGGGCTGCAGATGCTTCACGTTTACACTCCTGCATCTCGACACAACAGCCCCCGTCTGTTGGAAAATGACTACAGCACCCAACACCTGGGGGGCAGGCATGCAATGGTTGTGCTAGGCTGAGAGATGATGTGGGTGTGTGGACTGGGGGGGATTAAAGGTAAATGGAAATGAGATTGGGGAGGGGGGCATGTCTGTCCACGCGGTGGTGCAGAAGAAGAAGCCGTATTTGCACAGCAGGTGTTGACTCTCATAAACAGGATTCATGAGTGAGCAGGTCTCTGCCGGAGGATGTCAAACACGGCTGTTTAACATGCAGGCGGGGGCCCCGGGAGCTCTCCATTTCTCTAAATAAATGATCAGACAGGTGGAGGCGGGGACAGAGGAGCTGCTGAAATCACACAAACCAACTGTCGTCAACATGAAACTGCCGTCCAAACTTTTTTCACAGAGACAAGCCGGAGATCAGAAGCTGTTCAGGAGGATTGGTCCTTTTTGGTCAGCTAATGCTTCCCCGACCCGCGAAGTCTCCCGGTTCTCCACTGCAGAACAGCTCTGCAGAACCTTTGAACCCGCAGGATGAAACGGGACTGCTGTATATTAATGTAAGACAGAGTGGAAAAAAGGGTTTTGATAATACATAAAACCAAACCCACTTCAATCAAAGGACGCCTTTTCTATTCTAAAACTCATCCATTCAGTTCTTACCGTTTAAAATGAGGAAAATGTAGTAAAGAACCTTTTAAAGGACTGGCTGCAACCTGAGGATCTGGAACCGCAGGCGTCTTTCTTGTTCCTCTATATATTTTAAGGGCCTATACCATGCAAAATCAATGTTTTAAGGTTAAAGTGTGTTATAATGTTCATTCCTCACGGAAAAAAATCTGTATTTCTGAGTATTCCTCTAAAAACCTGCAGTCTGAGCACCAGCCCCTCTCAATCCATGAAAACTAGTGGGTTCTCACATTGTGAAATCACAAAGTGAGGAACCACCCCTTCCAGGAGGGGTCTTCACCGTCAGCACCGCTCCCAGACTAACACAAAGACCATCTTTCTCCATGGAGCTAGCGGTATCTAAAAAAAAACCTTTCATTTCATTTGCACAATATGCACAACCATCTTTGCAAAAGTTTAAAATTTAAAAAATTTGTTTTTTTGTGTCCCAAAAGTACTATATTATCATATCCATGGATAATATTTACTATGAAAGGTTTAGGGATAGCATGTATAAGCCCTTTAGAACTACTGTCAGAGTGGATTATTGTTAGAATATTTTTACGTTTTATAAGTGAATGGCTTAATGGCCTCAAAAACATAAATGAAGTGGATTTTGTGTTGCTCTCGCTCCCCTTTGGTGTTTAAGAAACTGGCCCTTTTGACCCTTATAGCACTAAAGGTTGCACACTTCTGCACTACAACAAGAATATATTCTGAAAAATCACTTCTCATGAATTGTAAGATATGATTATCTGCAGAGAGAACAGCTGAGTCAGTCAACTACGAAACTACTAAAAACACAAAGTTTAGCTCTGTTACTGAAGGAGTTGGAGGGTTTGCTGCATTTCTGGGCTGGGGGGTCAAATGTTAAATGCAGGGATTTTTCACTGTCTCTCCTTTTTCTTCCTTCCTCTGCATGTGCTTCCTGTGCTAGGTGACACCTGGTGTAGACCTGACAAGCTGTGCAATCAGGCCCCGGAGCCAGCCACCAGGCCATGGGGCGAGCCATTAGGTTCCAGGCCCAGCCATCAGGCCTTGTGACGAGTTGCCAGGCCTTGGGGCCAGCCACCAGGCCCTAAAGCCAGGCATCAGGGCCAGCCATCAGGCCAGCAAACAGGCCCCAGGGCCAGCCACCAGGCCCTAGAGCCAGCCACCAGGCCCAGCCATCAGGCCCCAGGGCCAGCCATCAGGCCCCAGGGCCAGCCATCAGGCCCCAGGGCCAGCCATCAGGCCCCAGGGCCAGCCATCAGGCCCCAGGGCCAGCCACTAGGCCTTGCACCAGCCACGAGGCCCCAAGGCCAGCCACCAGGCTCCGGAGCAAGCCACCAGGCTCCTGAGCAAGCCACCAGGCTCCAGGGCCAGCCACCAGGCCTTGGGCCAGCCACCAGGCCCAATAACCAGCCATCAGGCCCCCGGCCAGCCACCAGGCCCCAGGGCCAGCCACCAGGCCTTGGGCCAGCCACCAGGCCTTGGGCGAGCCATCGGCCCAATGACCAGCCATCAGGCCCAATGACCAGCCATCAGGCCAAGGGCCAGCCACCAGGGCATGGGCCAGCCACCAGGCCCCAGGGCCAGCCACCAGGCCCCAGGGCTAGCCATCACGCCATGGGCCAGCCACCAGGCCCCAGGGCCAGCCATCAGGCCATGGGCCAGCCACCAGGCCCTAGAGCCAGCCACCAGGCCCAGCCACCAGGCCCCAGGGCCAGCCATCAGGCCCCAGGGCCAGCCATCAGGCCCCAGGGCCAGCCACTAGGCCTTGCACCAGCCACGAGGCCCCAAGGCCAGCCACCAGGCTCCGGAGCAAGCCACCAGGCTCCGGAGCAAGCCACCAGGCTCCAGGGCCAGCCACCAGGCCTTGGGCCAGCCACCAGGCCCAATAACCAGCCATCAGGCCCCCGGCCAGCCACCAGGCCCCAGGGCCAGCCACCAGGCCTTGGGCCAGCCACCAGGCCTTGGGCCAGCCATCGGCCCAATGACCAGCCATCAGGCCCAATGACCAGCCATCAGGCCAAGGGCCAGCCACCAGGGCATGGGCCAGCCATCAGGCCATGGGCCAGCCACCAGGCCCTAGAGCCAGCCAGCAGGCTACGGAGCCAGCCATCAGGCCCCAGGGCCAGCCATCAGACCCCAGGGCCAGGCCCCAGGGCCAGCCAAGAGGCTCCGGAGCCAGCCACCAGGTTATTTGAGAGCAAAAACCCATAACAGATGATGATCTGAGGTGTGTGGGGGGAGTGATGGAGGAACATAATTCACAGTTTTTTATTGCATGCCGGTGGGGGTGTGGGTATGTGTTCTGCTTACGTGTAAAGCAGCTTGTAAAACAGCAGAATCCTGACTGCTGGACACAAGAAGCAGAGCCTCTGCTTTCTCTCATCACTTTTATCACCTCGTCAGTTTTTGCCATTTCAGAGGGAACTCAGCTTTACCTTCTGCTAGCAAGCTGCAAAAACCATTCCTGCCTTCAGGATTGAACTACATGAGCCGCTGAAGTTCAGCTTTTGAGTTTGGATTTCTTATGCTGGCTCACACGAAGGAGGAATTCCAGATTCCTGAAAACGTCCCGTCCTCTCTTCTCTCTTCCACACACCTGCAGGCACCTTCACCTGTCCAAACAGACTGAAATAAACACCTCCGGCTTTGTTTAGGCAGTTACGGAAAGGCCCTGTAAGACAACACAACCTTTACTAAAGCTACTAAAGTTACACATTAGTAAATTAAACAGAAGAGAAATGTTAGCGCTGCTATGGTGTGCTGTGGCGTCAGGACAGAGCTGTACTTCCTGAAGGAGTTCCCTCAGCAGCCAGTATCTGCAGCTCAGATCAGCACAGCTGAAACAGAGCGCTTGTGCTAATCCCCTTTCCTGCGCTGAAGTGGAGTGGCCACAGCAGAGGACACTCTAATGAGTTCAGTGTCCATCACTGCAACAGTTAGCGACCAAAGCGTAGACAAACGTCTGCGTCACACGCCGGGATGAGTATCTTTCTGCAGAGCTGCAGTCGCTTTGGAGAGGTCCAGAGTTCAGAGTCTGGCACTTGTTTCCATGACGTCAGCGGCTCAGCGCTGGCATGAGGCGACAGGCCTGCCTGCTCCACACAGGCGGGTCTGCCGGTGGTTCTGGGCAGCAAAAGCAGGATTAGGGGTTTCCCATCTAAGGCTTTGTTTGAGGGGCTTCAAAGTGTTTTGTTCCAAACCAAAGAGACTCTCCTGCAGAACAGCATGCTGGGCCTTTAGAGAGTCTGATTACTGCAACAACCGCAGCTATGGGAAACAGATAAGGTGGTGGAAACAAGTATTTGATCCTTTGCTGGTTTTGAAGTTTTGCCCACCTAAAAAGAAATCAACGGTCTGCCATCCTAATGGTAGGTTCATTTGAACTATTAGAACAGGGGTGGCAAACACACGGCTCTCAACCAATAAGCATACGGCTCGATACGTCTCATCATATTTTCTATATGCTGTGCCTCATTTTACAGTTTTCCCTCTTAAACCTCACTCAAATCCATCAGAGGGTATTAAAAATAACTAATAAATAATAATAAAAGTAATGTGTGCGTTTTGATGCTTCTCCTGACACATAAATGACTGCCAATCATTTGCACAGGTTACGCTCAATGTCGGAATAAATAAGTAAACATTTGATGTGTGTGCAGACCATTACCCTCGTGGTCAAAATGGCTTATTTTAGAGTATAAAGATAAACACAGGACGTTTCTGGAAAAATGGGAAGATTCTTACTTTTTTATTGAACAGAATACCAGGTCACTATGTTTATTATTATGAGCTTTTGGAAGCAGTAAAATAGGTCATGGCAGAAAAGAACTAAACGTATCCCGGAGAAAATGAAAAACTCTTCCTGAACTGACACAAATTGGTCTCCTTTATTAACAAGTTGAATCTTTTCAAAGTGCACATTCAAAACGGCCATCATGCCACTTTCCTTCTTTGTGGAGCTCACAGCAGAAAGCTGCAATCAGAATGAATAAAGCAGAACGTGACGCTGCTGGATAGAAACTTGACTTTGTGGTTTGAGGACCTGCAGCAGAAACGACGCAGATCACTTTTCTCATCCATCCTTTAATCCAGAGACTGACTGACTGAGATCCCCGTTTGTCACTGATGAGGCAGCGAGTGAACCGGAGATGATTGAGCGGAAATCTCTTTGAAAGAAGGCCCTGATACGTTTTGGAGAACAGAAGAATCCCCGTGTGTAAAAGAGCTGCTCTCAAGCTGCTGTGATGTTCTCCTCAATATATGTCTGTGAGTTTCTGTTTATTACCTTGAAACACGTGAAATCAAGGCATCAGTCCGTTCTGACCGACACTCACGTAAAGGAACTGATCAGAGAGGCTACAACTGAATATAAACCTGATCTGCAGAGGATTACTAGAAACAAGAGAAATCCCACTGAGATCATCATCCATCACTGCAGCAAGGTGAGAAATTCTGAGATGTAGTTTGGAAAACACACCTGACTAAGCATGCTGGTGTGAATAGTGTGGCAACCCAGGGGCTACGCCTTCCTGTTTGGCTGTTTGTGAGTGCATTCAAATAAATGGGCTCTGACGCCAGAATCGTGAGGCATGGAAAGCTCTTTAATGTATCCAGTTAATCGACAGCTCAGCTCTTGTTTCTCCGCTACAATGATGTACGCGCTGAGTCATTACAATACTTTAATTTTCCAGCAATTATCAGCTTTTCATGCAAAAAGTCAAACATTAAATTAAAAAAAAAAGCAAATTTTTTAATGAAGGTTGAAATTAGAGTTATGCTCTGATCTGAAATGTAATGCATTTAATGTGTTTATTGTGAATATGAATTATTCAGACACCAGAAGGATGCTCTGCCCAGATGTTTGTGTATTTGTTGATGTAAGGGTCATTGGAAGAGGAATGTTGAGATGCAAAGAATTACCAGTTAAATACTGTTGGATGAACGGTGAAATATTCAGTTTTATCATCAGAAATCTGACTTCAGAGGAGTCAGTGCCTCACCAGCCATCAACCTCACTGCACGTCACAGAGTAGTTGTGTGTGTCAGAGAGAGGCAGAGAAAAGACTGAGATAGAGTGGATGTGTGTGTGTGTGTGTGTGTGTGGAGGGGGGGGGGGGGTATCTGACCCCCAGGGTAGTAGCTGTGTTAACTCTGGCTAAGCTGCATTTGATGTGTGTATTGAGGGTGGACACTTTCCCTGAAATAAACACAAGTACAATACTAGCTGTTGTGTTGTAGGGACAGGAGTGTGCTATGGAAAATAATATGGCTTTAATTGCGTGTTTGTGTGTGTATGTCTGGGCAGGTCAGTGTGTGGTGTGGCTCTTTGACTCTCACACTGAAAAAATTTGGCTCTCGGTGTCAAACTTGTTCGCCCCCCTCAGGGCTCCAGACTAACTTTTTTCACTAGGAGCACAGTGGCCCCTAACTGAAAATTTTAGGGGCGCAACCAGAAAATTTAGGGGCGCATACCGTAAATCAACATTCTAATCAAATCTACTAATTTCCACTGTATTACTAATAAATACTTTAATAATAGATGCAGAAATTACAATGTGCTGTTTCTAATTCAGTGTCACATTTAATTCTTCACTTTTGAAAATGCAACAACAGGTAAACTGACAGCACCATCACTGTCATGACAGTACAAATAGTTAAGAAAACTGATGGAAATTTATCTTTGTGACACCAAATAGGTGCAGCCAAGATGCACAATAAGCGTGTTTCAGATCACCCAGGTGAACTCAACTCTGCGCAGATCACCTGGTGTGTGACATATATTTTTGTATTTGCTCCAACATCAACTGTCAATCATCACAAAAATATCGCGAGAAAGGGGTGGGAGCAAGGGGCAAACCTACCCGGACACAGCTGGAAACTGAACTGACTGAAAGCTGCCATGCAGACTACAAAACAATGCATTATGGGACATGTGTCCTGATGGTTTTTGTAGTGGAGTGATTAATTAAAACAATTTAAAATACCAATTCATTAAAAAAGGCTACATACATCACAAAACATTAAAATAATCATAAAATATATAATAACACAGATCATACTAAGGGGGGGAAGAATATTGAAACTAAATTGAATGTTAAGGACAACTCCAATTTCCTCTTCTCCTTCAGTCTTGCTGCAGATTCGCTTTCATCTCACAGCCGCCCCCCCCCCCCCCCCCCCGGTCTCCCCAACGATCCAGGCGAGGTGCCGGTTCATCTCAAACACGTCTATCGTTGCATTTTACCCACGTATTTTCAGTGAGTCTAAAACAAATGTTGTTTTTGCTCGAGCGTGTTTAAAGTTCAAGCCCCGTTAGCTGTCACGCATGTAGGTGTGGGACATTTATTATCCTCAGCTGACCCGACTCCCGCGGGAGCGGTGTGCTGCCGTAACGGCCGTGCATAAACCGTTTGATTAGAAAATTACGAGCGAATAGATACGTTCTAAAGGAAAGTAAGGAACTCCTTAGTGTGGTCCGGGGAGGGAGCTCTCAGGTGTCCTGCTTTCAAGCCCTGTCATTGTCCCGCCCCCAAGAGTCATTTACCCCACTGTGATTGGTTGGTCAGCTCCGCGCACAACAATGAAAAAGTGTCATTCATACAAACTGGCGGGCTGCAGTAACATTAAACCTTCATATTAAACATTAAACCTTCAAAATATCATCTTGGGGGCCGCAAATAGCCTGCGGGCCGCGAGTTTGAGACCCCTGCTGTACACTCTGGCACTGGTACACTAGCCGCAGGTCGGAAGAACGAATCAATAGTTCGCTTATTCATAGCTCAGACGCACATATCAGGTTGTGATGATTTGTCTCCGTTTCCTTCCCACAGACGTTAACGCGCACTCGATTATCTCTAGGCCCCTCCCCCTCCACGCATTTTAGCCACTCACAGTGGCTTTCCCTATTCTTCTCACACGCAGTGGCCGCCTCACAGACAGGCATCACGCGAGAGTGTACGTGTTCGCGTTTCATGAGTATGTGCGCGAGTGTGTGTGTCTGCCTGCGTCCGTGTGCGCTCGCGTCTCATTAATTATTTCATTGATCATTGACGTGCCCCTTCCACATTTAATGTATAAAAAAATACGAAGGGTGGGGGAGGCAAATTTACTGGTCGCGCATGTGCGACTGGATGTAAAATTCAGTCGCACACTCAAATTTTGGTCGCAAAATGCGGGGTGTGGGTGTGTGTGGGTGTGTGTGTGTGTGTGTGTACAGTTCCATGTGTTTTATGTTATGTAACATTAAATACTGTCCAAACATTTTTTAGAGTTAGATATTAATTCCATGCAGATGTGCCACAAATCCTCGGCTACTTAAAAATATGTTAGATTGAATATTTAGACAGCTTTTTTTGGGAACTTAACTTCAAGACATCTTTTCTAACTGGACCTCTTTAAATTTTAATTAAAGACCCCTGGTTTAGATAGAAGGAGCTGTGGTCAGAACAGACCAGAACTGAGCTCTTTGGCATCAACTCAACCCGTCGTGTTTGGAGGAAGAGAAATGCTGCCCATGACCCCAAGAACACCATCCCCACTGTCAAGCAGGGAGGTGGAAGCATTATGATTTGGGGGGTCTTTGTGCACAGGACTTCTTATCTGTGTGGATGGGAGGATGGGCGGAGCCATGTACCGTTAAATCCTGAGTTAGAACCTCCCTCCCTCCACCAGGAGGCTTAACATGGGTGGTGGATGGGTCCTCCAACGGGATCATGACCCAAACCAAAAAGCCAAGACAACCAAGGAACGACTGAAGAGGAAGTAGATCAAGATCATGGAGTGGTCCAGCCAGTCCCTGGACCTCAATCCTATAGAAAACCTATGGAGAGACTTGAAGCTCAGAGTTGCTAAGCAACAGCACCAAATCTGAATGATTTAGAAATCATTCATAAAGAAGAGTGGAGCAAAAATACTTCCTGATATGTGCAGAAACCTGCTCATCAACTACAAGAAACCTCCAACCTTGGTGCTGATTATGAGGGTTTTCATAAGAGTCTTTCTGGCAACAGGGTTCAAATACTTCTATCCCTCAATCAAATGCAAATAAATATTATTGTTGTTGTTTTTAAATTGATTTCTTGATTTTCTGTCACTTTTCAAAAGAACCTACCATTCGTGTGACAGACTTTCCTTTTAAGTGGTCAACCCGTCTATAACAAGCAGCAAGGGGTCAAATACATATTTCCTCCACATGTTAAAGTAAAAAGTTCATCTAAAGCCAAGCAAGGTTTGACAATGTGTTGCTGGACGATGATAGAAATCCGATAAGGAGCACAGACCGGCTGGATTGAGTTGGTCTTGGGTAGTTTGGTGGTGGACTCCCGCATTTCAAACCTTTTTAATAGGCTTTGTTTTTACACATCAGCATGGAGACATCACACAAACAAATTGTGACCAGTAAAAGAGAAACGGCGTGTCTCACCAGTCCTCCAAGAGTCGTGATCACCTCAAGGCTGATTCTTTGTCCTGGCACTAAAGCAGTTAACCAGTTTAGTGAACTTCTGAAGGGCCACTGACAGGAATCGGATTAGCTTGTTTAGTGATTTACCTGAATCAAAACCAGGAATTCTGAACACGCCAATTGTTTCTCTTTCATTTGAAGGATTCTTCCTTGCAGACCAGAAGAAGCAGATTTTTCAGCCTGTGATTACTCCTCCACATCATGTGAGAGAACATTGCAGCAGAGTTCTTCTATAATCAGATGCAGGTTTTGGTTTCTGTATGAAACTCAAAACTGGACTTCCTGCTGGACATCTTTCTGGATGTCTGGAAGGGAATGGACACCCTTCATGAGACTGGGCATTTCCACTGTGACATTTTGAACTCTGCACTGGTGTGTGTTGGATGAGCCAATGCAAACCTTCGTTCCACAGCAGCGTGTCTTCATCAAGGACAAAGCTGAAGACTTCTAAGGATTTCTACAATCTAGTCAGAAAGTCATGCTTCATCACTTAAAGTCAACATGCGCATTGTTCAGCCGGTGTCATGTATCTGCTTTACTTCAGTCATAACTGACATGTTCTGTTTGTTTTGTTTTTGGTTTTCGCTCTGATCTTGTGTGGGTATTCCAGGAAGCATGTTTAAACTAGCCTGACTTTAACCCTGAACTCTGGCTGAAATGCGCCTGAACTTGCTTACTCGGGGTATGTCGGTTCCAAAAGACCGGATATGAGTTAGCGTAATTACGCTCGACTTGGTAACCCTGGGTTAATGCACGTCAAGTGCATACACATTCTCTATCGATTTCCAGAGTCACCATGGAAACGCGTGGAAAAAAAAGAGAGCGCTATACTTCAGTGGGACGGAGTCAGAGATTAAATAAATAAATTATATATATATATATATATATATATATATATATATATATATATATATATATATCACTTGTCCAATTTAAATGAATTACCTTAATTGGTAACAAGTAATTAAGTTGCATTTATTCAACCTAATTTCTTACGTCTATCCAATTCAATAATTATTTTTACAACTCAAATTTACATATTTATCTTACTAAATGTCACATTACTCCAATTCAACTAAATGTTTTTCCGTATTAAATTATTGTACTTCTTGAACTCTCATATGTCTGAATTTGAACCTGCAGATATTCTCATTTTTATAACATTAAAATTAATGATATAGTGTGAATATGCAATATATCATTCATTCAGTCATCATGACTGTCACGTTAAGTTCAATTCTTCTGACTGTAATTAGCACTAGTAGTGCTTCATATCATCATCCTCTCACTAATGGCGCAGAAAGAATTAAACACAATGATAAGAAATACACATAACAGGATCAAATAACTCATCAAAACACAGTAAAACAGCTACAACTAAACAGATTTGGTCCAAATCCCACACTTAAACCCAAATCCGTCCAGACAGGCAAAAGGAATCGTATCCCACAATCCCTTGCGGTGCCGATCTAACAGCATCACCAAAGTTACACCTACTTAACTGAATTAATTTGAATGAAAGTAAAATAACTGTTTGAAAACTACGTGTTATTTTTAAGTTGACTGAACTCAAAAAAAGGATTTATCTTAACTGAAGCAAATAATTAAGTTCTATATATATATGTATATATAATTAAGTTATATATACATATATATATATATATATATATATATATATATATATATATATATATATATATATATATATATATATATATATATATATATATATATATATATATATATATATATATACACATATATATATATATATATATATATAGGTGTGTATATGTGCACCAAGGTCACTATAAATTCAATTTCAGAGTTGACAATTTATAGAATATTTTTAGTCTAAAATGTTTATGTACTAATAATTTAAAAAACTGTAAGAGTACACCAATCTTTGTGGGAAGATAGCTTTGTCTTGTAAAATAATATTATGTTGCAGTAACCCATAATTAGAACAGATAAAACGTTTTATTAGGAAAACACATAGCAGTGACGATGGCGTTTCATGCTCTGCTGTAAACCGTGTAATGGGGACGGCCTCTGCTCTGTGGAGACGGCTCAGACGCTTCTGCTTGTGCACACTGGGAGTCTGACCCAGCCGTGGCAGGACGGCTGGATCAGACTGGACCTCTAAGACTCTATCCTGCAGGTTTCAAACAACGCTCCTGCAGGCTGGAGGGGTCCTCAGCCTGCGACCCGGCGCACAGCGGGGTTGGCTGTGCGCTGGGAGAGGAAAGAAAGAAAAAAAGAAAGTGCGCTCTAGTTAAACACAGGGATGTACAGTTGGGCAAAAAAGTATTTAGTCAGACACCAATTGGACAAGTTCTCCAACTTAAAAGATGAGAGAGGCCTGTAATTTTTATTATAGATAGACCTCAACTATGAGAGACAAAATGAGAAAAAAAATCCAGAAAATCACATTGTCTGATTTTTAAAGAATTTGTTTATAAATTATGGTGGAAAATAAGTATTTGGTCATCTACAAACAAAGATTTCTGACTTCACAGTCCTGTAACTTCTTCTGTAGAGGATCTTCTGTCCTCCACTGGTTACCTACATTAATGGCTCCTGTTTGAACTGGTTATATATATAAAAACATCTGTCTATAACCTCAAACAGTCACACTCTAAACCCCACTATGACCAAAGAGCTGTCTAAGGACACCAGAAACTAAATTGTTGACCTGCAGCAGACTAGAAGACTGAATCTACAACAGGTAAGCAGCTTGGTGAGAAGAAATTATTAGGAAATGGAAAACATACAAGACCACTGATTATCTCCCTCCATCTGGGGCTTCCCCCAGGATCTCACCCTGTGATCACAAGAACGGTGAAAAAAACTCCCAGAAGCACACGGGGGGACCTAGTGAATGACCTGCAGAGAGCTGGGACTCAAACCCTGCAGTTCCAGACGTGTCCCCCTGCTAAAGCCAGTACATGTGCAGGCCCGTCTAAAGTTTGCTAGAGAGCGTTTGGATGATCCAGAAGAGGATTGGGAGAATGTCCTATGGTCAGATGAAACCACAACAGAACTTTTTGGTGATAACTCTAACCATCGTGTTTGGAGGAGAAAGAATGCTGAGTTGCATCCGAAGATCACTAACTGTAAAGCATGGGGGTGGAAGCATCATAATTTGGGGCTGTTTTTCAGCAAAGGAACCAGGACGACTGATCCGTGTAAAGGAAAGAATGAATGAATGGGGCCATGTTTGGTCATCAGCATTGAAGATGAAACGTGACTGGGTCTTTCCGCGTGACAACCATCCCAAACTCACGTTGCTCGGGTAATGAAGGAGTGGCTTCACAACAAGCATTTCAAGGTCCTGGAGTGGCCTAGCCAGTCTCCAGGGGCCTCATTTATAAAACTTTGCGTAGGATTTGCGTCAGAAGTGGCGTACGGATGAAACATAGGACGTGCGTACGCACAGAAATATTCGGATTTATAAAACCGTGCGCACGCACATCCTACGCATATTTCCCTTAATAAATCACAACCGATTCTAAATGCAGCGCAGCTTTTGCGGCTTCATGACACGCCCATAGTTGCCCATAAATAGTCCGTGAAACGCCCACAAATGAATATTCATTGATTGGGAAACCATGCCAAACACGGAGAGAAAATCAAAAAAACGTAACTTCACTCAATGTGAAGTAGAATTTATCATTGGCGAGGTGGAAAAGAGGAGAAAAATGTTGTTTGGAGGGCACAGTGTGGACATTACTAATGCCAAAGAGGCACGTGGCAAACGGTGGCAGACGCCGAAAATGCTGTAGCCTCACAACCTCGGACCGTGGCCAAAATAAAAAAGAAATGGTCGGACATCAAAGTCGAGGCGAAAAAAACTTCTAAGCGCTCCATCGGGAGGGGGGGGGGGTGCACCGGAGCGCCAGATGCACCGGGTGACACGCGTAGTTCCTCCGAGTGCTCCTCTGTAACGCCGGGCCCAAAAGCCAGCAAAGGTCCAACAGGACAGCTGGAGGAAGTCGGAACCGGCTCATAAGCCACTCGTCCTCGTTTGCCAGCACGTCTTCTTGCTGTCTAAAGATGCGTTCACTCCGAATTCTTCCATTTGCCACATTTTCTAAGAGCGCAAGATCAGCAATTGTGCGTCATTACGCATTGTGATGGGGCATTTTATTTCCATCCATTTAATTACATCTGACAAGCTACAGATGTCGGTAATAATCGACGTGGAAATGGGAAATTGATCAGCGCAAATGTAATTTCTTGTTGCTTTCTGAATGGTTGAGACATACGCCATACATGGTTTTATCAAAAATAAAACAAACTAAAGGCATATGCATGAATACCATAATTACGTAGCTTATGAAGAAATGTTTTACTATGAAAACAACTTTCCCCAGTGGACAATTAGTACGTCTGTCCGTCCGTCCGCACGCCCGCACCTCTATCTGCTCCGCCAGACGGACACATTGACGAGAATATCAGTTTTGTACATTATTTCGTTCTGTTAACTATATTATTTATGAGGATGAATTGCACAACATACCAATATTGCAGAACATGTTTCACTTTTCTTTTTGCAAATATGTGTTCATTTGAATTTCTGTTGTAATTTTCGTTTGATTTTTTTTGTTTGTTTCACTGCTGATCGATCAAACGGGTGTTCCTGTAGGCTGTTAATTGTAAGACTTGCTTTGTGAAGTTTTCATGTTATTTATGAGAGGCAGTATTGTCATTTTCACTTTCACTTTTACGTGTTTCTTCCATCTGCCGACGGTGTTGCCGTTTCTCATTTCACCCGTTTTTGTGCGTACGCCTGGGTCAGAGCTTGCGTGAAGGACCGTAGAGAGTGGCGTACGCCTTCTTTTGTGCGTACGCAACGTTTATAAATGAGGCCCCAGATCTCAACCCCATAGAAAATCTTTGGAGGGAGTTGAAAGTCTGTGTTGCCCAGCAACAGTCCCAAAACATCACTGCTGTAGAGGAGATCTGCATGGAGGAATGGACCAAAATACCAGCAACAGTTTGTAAAAACTTACAGAAAACGTTTGACTGCTGTCGTTAAACACGAAGGGTACACAACAAAGTATTGAGTTGAACTTTAGTTATTAACCAAATATTTATTTTTCACCATAATTTAAAAATAAATTCTTTAAAAATCAGACAATGTGATTGGATTTTTTTTCTCATTTTGTCTCCCATAGTTGAGGCTTACCTATGATGAAAATTACAGCGTCTCTCATCTTTTTAAGTGGGACAACTTGCACAACTGGTGGCTGACTGAATACATTTTTGCCCAGCTGCATGTATCAGAATGTTTTCTTTTAGCCATTTTGCATGTCAACCAAGTGACATTACACAGTGAGGTTAATAATTCATTCATCATCTTCTTCCGTTTATCCCTAGGTGACTGGAATCTGTCCCGGCCACTTATGGGCGAAGGCAGGAGACACCCTGGACAAGTCGCCAGTCTGTCACAGGGTCACACATCTCACACACCCATTCACTCTCACACTTCTTGCTGTGAGGCAAGAGCGCTAACCACTGCGCCACCGTGCAGCCCTAGGTTGAAAATATGATGTCAAATATATACATATATATTTTTTGTTTATTTATTGATGATTTGATCTACCGTCACATCCGGTCGTGATCGACATAACAAGCACACCGGTGTAGAAATTCATAACAAGTCAATAACTTCTTAATATATTTTCTAACTTATAGTAATGATTACACACTCTGCCGTGCAAAAGCATTAAGGCCCGCCCACATGTCCAACGAGAGCTGGTGGACTTTAGAGCTGGACAGCATGGCCTGCGATTATTGTTGATTTTAATGACATTCCATCAAAATGACTCACAGGAAGTCAACATGGAAAACTGGTGAGAGCACTTTTTTTCCAAGATAAAAAAAACTGTTTAAATATCTCAGCTCCGATACCTGACCTATACGGAGCCCGTGTCCTGACATGAAAAAAATAAATATTTCTCGTTCCCACAAATTAATATCTTGTTCCCACGAAATAATATTCTGTTCCCACGAGTTAATATTCCCACGAAATATTATTTCGTTCCCTCGAAATAAATTAATTCGCTCGAACGAAATAATTATTCACGTCATAAGTCATTCATAAACACAGATATGCTCTCTGTCCGGCCGCAAAAGCCATTTTCAGCGCTAACTTCCGTGTTTCTGTGACCCACATTCATTCAAGAAAGGAAAAAGAAAAACAAGAATGATCAATTTATTATTGTCTCAATGAATATAAGAAAAATTTCATAAGATTTATGATACCATACGATTCACCGGATATAACTACTAGCTCCGCCGCGGAGCTCTGTTGCTTGTCATGCCAACATTCGGGCAGCAGGCTGGCCGGTAGACAGACATCCAGCTGATATTGTAGTTTAGCGTGGAATAGGAATATTAATATCCTTGTCTTTTATTAACATTCTCTTTAGCAGTCACTTAACATCCGAAGGCTAGTAGGCTACATGCTACGTAGCATATCATAGAATCATAGCACGTAGCATGTCCTATTGTCTCTGAAGGCATCACAGTTACAAGGCCATGGTGATTGGTCGAGATACATTATGGGATATGTGTGATGTATGATGGGATACGTAGCATGTAGCCTTCGGATGTTAAGTGACTGCTAACGAGTATGTTAATAAAACACAAGTCCTGAATATTATTATGTTTTTATTTTCCCCCTCTTGAACGAATCTGGGTCACAGAGACACGGAAGTAGCGGCAGAAAGCGGCTTTTGCAGCAAGATGGACAGAGATCGTACCGGGATGTGAATGAACCAAGACATGAAAACATGACTACCGATGCTTTCGTGCTTTTTAAAATAAATAAATGCGATCTCTTAATATGTAGCCTGCTAGCCTCCTATAATTCCTATTCGACTCTAAACTACAATGTCCCATACAGCAGCTGGCTGTCCGGTATACACCGGTCAGCTGCCCGAATGCCGGCAAGACAAGCTAAAAAGCTCTGCGGCGGAGCTAGCAGCTATGTCCGGTGAATCGCTATGGTATGGCGAAGCAGCAAGCTTGGGCATCCTAAATTTCATTCAAAACATTCATTGAGACAATAATAAAATGATCATTCTTGTTTTTCTTTGTCCTTTCTTAAACGAATGTGGTCAAAGAGACAAGGAAGCTACCGCTAAAAGCTGCTTTTGCGGCAGGACAGAGAGCATATCTGTGTTTATGAATGACATGAATAATTATTTCATTCGCAGAAATAATTTATTTCGAGGAAACGAAATAGTATTTCGTCGGAACAAGATATTAATTTGTGGGAACAAGATATATTTCATTTTTTCCATGTCAGGACACGGGCTCAGTAGACCTAAAAGTTAAAAAGAAAAAAAAATTCATTGAGGCCTTGGATTCAGTAAGGAAGTTTAAAAAGGGTTTCCAGCAGCACCTATAAAAAATGTTTCTTTTCTTCTTTGTCTGGTTTCAAAAACAGGAAAATATGAGAAATGTTTACAGACCGCGGCCAGTTTTTATGACAATGAAGCCAAGTTCATCAGAGCAAACCAAGCAAAAGGTGAGGCAGACAGCAGACCTTTCTATGAAACTCTGTATGCACATGACTGTGGCTGTGTGGGTGGGGGTGGGGGGGTGTCATGAGGGCTGCAGTAATGAGTTTAACTCATAAACAGTGTTGAGTCCTGCAGAACATCCATGCAGACCTGGACTCGTGCTTCGTGTTATAGGAGGCCTCCTCTGACTCCTATGCTCACCTGGTAAAACTCCCGCAGCCATGTCTTCTGCAGGTTCTCCGGCTGAAGACACACAAAAAGAAGTTGTTAGAATCCAGTTGGTTAAACCGGTCAAATTCAAATGGTTAAACTATTGAAAACAACTTTTAGCATTTGTGTTTCTGCAAACAGCTGTAAGCCTTCATCAAACAGTCAGCACTGTGTGTTTTGTCAGCACAACACTGTTGGAAAAACTATTACAAGTTGCAGCAGCTCTTGGGAAAAATGAGTCCTGAAAGTGTGCAGGCTCTGCATCTGCACTTCCTGCTCTCAGGTGAGATGTGAACATGAAAGCTCTCCGTGCCAAGCAGCTAGGCTGCTGAACAAGCACGTCTGCCTCATTAGCTGCATTACCTGCTCGGACCGGACACTGGACAGGGAATTAAACAGATTCAGAAAGATCTCATGCTTTTGCATTAGAAAGTCACTTCCCTTTGGGTAAGGGTCTGAGACCTCCATGATTTTCACCAGCCTCCCTTCCTTCTGCTGCCCTGCTCTTTAAAAGCTGTCCCAGACCTGGACTTCATTTGGGTCTGTGCTGTGGAGACGGACGGGGCTCTGGGCAGTCTACCATTTAAGGACAGACATCCCAGTGGCCATAGCTGGGTCTGACGTGAGTGGTGGTGGTGGGGGGGGGGGGGTCCTTCAGTGGTCTCCAACAGAAACTACCAAGAGATCCTCAAGCATTTTGAGCTACCTGAGAAAACCCCCATGAATGAAAAGAGCTGATGACCTCCTGCAGATCGGTGTATTGATCCACGCATGAACATGTTCCTGATTAAATCAGGAAGGATTGGTTTCCTCTGTTGTTCTACAAGCACCTAACCTGTTAATAGTGTGTCTAGTGTTTAAGAGGAATCTGTTGAAGACAATAAACTGGTGAAGGAGGTTTGGTAGAAGGAAAGGTTTCCTCTGGAAAATCATCATCAGCTCTAATGCTCAAAAGTCCCGAGAGACACATTAAAACCCATCTATCATCAAGATTCAAGCAAACTCCTTATGCAAGCAAGCCCCGATGACCAAAAGTGAAACCTTCAGTCTCATTTCTTAAGGAAGTTTCCAGAAGGTAAAATATCTGATCCAGATCTGTGACACAGGACTGTCTCTTTGTGTGGAACAAATCATTTAAAGGCTAAAGTCCTTATCTGGTGACATTTGAGCCGAGGTCTTAAAAGTAATATTGAAGAAAGCTAAAAATAAAAAAGCTGAATAAAGACAGAAAGAGTTGTATGCATATCTTCTCTTTATGCCTACGACTGCTGCAGCTCAAAGATCCAACCCTCACATTCCTGTGAGTGTTGACTCACTAAAGCTAGCGTTGCAGAGCGGCTGTGGGACTATTGGAAGCCAGCTTTAAGTGATCATTTGAAACTCTAGAAACACAAGCAAGGCCCTGCAGCTGACAGAAACTCTGTGCCTTCACAAACATCTGCAGACATCCTGGAAGGTATGTCATGAGCGGCATCAGAGCGTCTTTTCCTGCCTGTTGGACACAGACACCTTGGGTTGGAACGTCTTTAACTGGACGTATGTCCTCAGTAAGCGACTGTTTGAAAACTGCAGAGCTGGAAAAGTGTGTGTGCACCATTGTCGCGGCCTTCGCCGCATCACAGCACAGGTCTATATAAGGAAACGTGCAGCAGACCCCATCCTCAGTCACATGGAAGAGGCAAAAAAGAGTGAGACAGAAACAAACAACAGAAAGGGACCGAAAAGGTGGGATCAGAGCCGTTACCTTAGAAATCTTCCAGACATTCCTGTCTGTTGTCTTCAATAGGACTCTGAATGTCAGAGGTTCCCTATGCATGCTGAGGCCACTCAGGAGGAGGCTCCTTTGAAAAGTGGACTTTCTCTTAAACAGATACTTGAAGTTAAAGGAGTTAGTAAAGACGCAATAACGGCAAGCTTTGGACAGTTTCTAAACACATGTGTAAGTGTCCTCATGTCCTAGATCCTCGTGTGGAGAGGACACTTGAAAAGAAGCTGCTGGTGCAGCCATGTCAGAAATAACATTCAGGACTGTTATAGCCTGCTGAAAGGCTCAGATGATGCTCTGATGATGTTAGAGGCTTCTGGGGAACAGATGGGGGGCTGCTGGCCCTTGGGGGCCCTTGGAGAGAATGTGGGCCAAAAGCAGAGAAAGGCAGGTTGAACCAGGTCTAAATCTGTAGCTGGGCTCTCTGCGCCTCCCACCCTCTGCTCAGCACAAGTTAATTTGCAGTTAATTAGAAAGTAGGGTTATATACAAGCATTGAGGTAAAAATAACCCCCCCGCTCATCTCCTCTTCCTCCAGTGAAACATTGACTCACTTAGTTCTCTGCAGAACCTCCCTCGTTCTCAGCTGATGGCCTACTTTTCTGACAGAATGGAGGGCAGAGGCACCATAACACCCGACCCACCGGAAATGCAGATCTGAGGAGTCTGCCTCATCGACACACACTGCTGTGGTACAAAGAAGATCAGGATGGTTCATCGGTTCTCAGCCTAACCAGAGCTTCAGGACTGAGGGGACGCCTACCTGCAGGAAGACCGTCCCTGAGAAGTCTTTAAGACCAACATGCAAAACCTTTGAGCCTCGAAAGCAAATGTAGCCTCCGGCAAACTCCAGCAGGCTGCCAAATCACAAATCCAACTGGAACGATCATGTACAGGAGACTATGATGTCAGCCTCCTCTGTGTGTGTTTGTGTGTGTGTGTGTGGTGGGGGCGCTCTCAACTAAAGACTAAAGTGAAACTATGACTTGTTAGAAGTGACTTGATGCCGACATCAGGAGCTGATCCCAGCTGAGGCTCATGTGCTGCTGCATCTGCCAACAAACACAAACCGACTCAGCAGAGAGAAAGGGCTGAAAATAGCACGCTGAAGCTGGGGGGGGGGGGGGGGGGGGGGCACTGGCCTCCGCCCTTTTTAGGGGTGGAGACCTGAAGACCACACTCTTCCTTGGCGTGTTCACATCCACAAGCATAGCTCCGCGCTGAAGCAAGCTGCCTAAACGGAGGCCAACAATGGGCTCATTCCAGGCGGCGTGGAGATCTGCTGGGAGCACATGGACGCCACATGACTCTCATCCTGACCGGCCCCTGCCTGCCGCAGGCTCAAAGCCCCTCTCCGAAACACCCACTTCCTTTTTTATTCAGGCTGGAAGGGAGCAGGAACCTGGGTTTTTAAGGAAAACGTCTTCCTGCAGCATGTAAGCAGCGTCACAGCCTGACAACAGAAACCAAGACAACCAACCATGATGCACGCTCACAGACCCAACACACACCAAAGTACACACACACCTACTCAGAAATAGACACACATACAGAAATACACACACACACTATGAGGAAAACTCGTGATGTGCGATATTAGTGATCAATATTGCAATGATGATAGAACTTGCGATACATGAACAAACAGCAAAAGAAAAAACAGCTAATATATCATTTCCATGTCACCACATCAGTTTTATTTACATAAACGTCAACAGTAGTTAAACTCCAAATGACCCACGTCTACATGGGAGGCGGGCATCTAGCATGAAAGAGCTCCATCTGATTGGTCCATGGCATAAAGAGCTTTATTTGATTCCTTAAATACGTCAAGCTGCAATAAGTTTGTTTGCCAACTTTTACGGTAACCATTTATCACAGGTCTTTATCACACAGGCTGATATCACAATACTGATTAATTTATTATGTGATTTATTGTGCATGTCTAATGCACACACACATGTGTAAAAATACCCACTCTAATCTACACACACACACTCACACAAACACAGAAATACCCACACAGACTACACAGACAGAGCGATCACAAACCTTTATCTAAACCAATCTGACCCCGTCCCCAAAAAGGTCTATTTCATTTTGGGGGGGAAACAGATATTCAAACACACTGAAACATCTAAACTGGTTAAACAAATGAGCCATGGGAGAAATCTGAGTGGTTGGGTTTTGTGTTTTGCATCAGGAGGCAGAGCAGAGCACGTCACACGCAGCAGCGTGCAGTAAACCTCCGGGGTTTGAGGAGCAGAGGTCAACCTTCTCAAGCCTCTGTCTCCAAAGCCGTCAAGACAGAAGCTACAGTTTCCAGTGTTCAGTCTCCATCAGGAACCAGAGATCCAAGTCACGCTGGCACTCAGGCAAAACCAGAAACAGTAAAAACCTAGAGCCGTTTTTCCTGATCAGCTGTTCAAAGCGATGGACCAGCTCTGTGACCAGCTCCATCTGAAATCATGTCTGACCTGCTCAGAAATGTTTATGAACACAGAGCTCAGACGCCTCACTCCTGGCTTGCTTTTATACCCCATAACTTTCAAATCTTTACCACAGCTCTGAAAGTTTCAAGCTGAAAGCAGCTTTAGAGAAAAACTAAATCCTTCCTTGTAAAACCAAAACAGCTGCTGGTGATTTCTGAAGAAGTCAGGCCTCTTTTCGTTTCCTGATCCTTAATCAGAAAAAAACCTTTCTGCTGTTTCCTGGAGGGTTTTTTTTAACTGTGCAAATTGCACTCATCAATTCAGCCTCAGGAAATGTTGGAGAAGTAAGGAACAAGACCAGCCAATGATGCTGCTGCTTTCCTTCACCTTCCTGGTTTGGAGCCGTTGCATCTCTAAGTCTTTGGATGGCGTAACGTTCTGGATTCCCCCCATGCTCGCCAGTTTGTGACGGCTGATGTTCGGTTCTAAAGCAGGCTGTAGCTGTGTGCTTACATGATATTTGAAAACAAGCTTTAATCCCATTTTTATACCCAATACTAAAAGTAATTACTTTTCCACTGCTGCAGCCAGTCATGTTCAACAGCTAGCATTAGCGTTTTGCTCTGAGCTTTGTTCTTTGGTGTTCTAGGTTGTGTAAGGTGAGACATTCTCTACCAGCTAGACGTAATCCTGAATGAAGTCCAGCTCTGGATCTGGAGACTGGAACGGTTCTGCAGTTGCTGGAGACGGACCTACAGTTCACTAAACTGTTGCAGGCCTTTGGTCGGGTCGATTAAAAGAACTTGCTGGATCATAGAACATCTGCAGATGTGTGGATCTGTGGATCCCACTGAACCCGTAAATCACTGCAGACTCCTGCAGCCTTTTATGATCAGAACCGCTTTGTATTGGACCTCCTCTTCTGATCCATATTCTGGTTTTGTGAGACAAAAGGAAAAAAGGAGCTTTTCACTGAAGTCCGTCTGTTCTCAGTTGGTTCTAAAGCTGAGACATGAGGAGAACCAAATCAGTTTTTTTCATTTCCTAACCACCACGTTTGCCTTGCAAAGGTGGAGAATAAATGTGAGTGTGCTGTAACCAGCGCACAGGCGAAGGCAAACACAGAGGTAGTGGGTGAAGGAGGACGTGTGGAGCCTGTCACGTGTGCTGCAGCTCCTTCTGCAGGGAAAGCTGCTGTGTGTGTGTGTGTGTGTGGGGGGGGGGGGGGGGGGTGTGCGCGTGTGTGTGTGTGTGTTGACTGTCTGAAAGGAGGTTACTGGCTTTCAGGGGAGCGAGCACCCAACTAAAAATATTCTGGCGCTTTTGGAGACGCAGGCCGCGAGCTGATTGGCTGGCCTGGAGTCATCCAACAGCTTTCCACTCAAACAGCTCTGCGGGGGCCAGAGGACGCAGAGGTATGTCCCCTCTGTGTTTTATGAAACTCCACATCAAAGAGGCTCGTTAAGAAATTAATTAGAGCGACCCCACGCCGAAAGTCTGAATTAGATCGAGGCTGGCTCCTCAGAGAGGTCTTCTTCCATCAGAGGACGAGCTTTGGAAGTATGGAGGGTGATGAGCTTCAGAAAACACCAGGTGACTCATATTAACAAAACAGACATTTAAACAAAGGAATAAAAACCGTCGAGGAATAAAACCGAGGAATTCTGAAAAGTTTGATTCCCACTTAGAAATGAAGGAGACGTTCATCCACAGCAGAGCTGCTTTCTTCTGGTGGTTTTTTGGATCTGCAGGTGTGAAGGTTCACCTGAACTTAAGAATGAGGCTCTGTTGTCTTGCAGATGAACTCTGGTGTGGTTCATTTACATGTGAATGTAGACAGAGTCTCCATGGTCCCACAGGAGAGCGTCTTGTTGGAAAACAAAGGCTCTCCATGAGCTCCTGGGCTGCCTCTGATTGGACGGGCCCTTAGAGTAAAGGCCCGTACACACCGGGACGAATTTCGCCCGCGATTTTCGCCGACGTTTAACGCCTCATGACTAAACAAAGGGCACCAATGAGAGTGTGCACACCGACGCAAAAAAACGGCACGCGTCAAAAAAAAAAACGCTACGGGTTCGTTTTTTTTTTTTTTGACGCGTCGCGTCGAAATCTATTCGACCAATGAGAATGGCGCTTTTGCACACGTGTCTGGAGCTTCTGAAGTTACAGTAAACACACAACTTGGGGGCGCTCAAACACAAAACTGCCTTGCTGAGCACACATACCAGCGAAGAAGATAGACGCCGAGTTGCATCCACACAGCCGCGAAGAAATAATGACGGACATTCTAAAATATCCCCGAACCAAGCACCAGTTGGAGCTACTGATGCTTGAAATATTCATGTTTTCTTTGTTTGATTCTGACAAGCGCGTAAATACTTGCTCTCTTCTTCTGAGTGAAAAGCGACTTTAAGAAGCGTAAAGTTGCGCAGCGCCACCTTGTGTACAGGAGTATTTCTGTTTACATTAAGCGCCATCTAATGTCAGGGAATGAAATTGCATGTTCACTCGGCTCATCGTCAGCGAAAATCGCCTGGGTGTGAACACAAAAAACGTGTTGAAAAACGCTGGCGAATAACGCCTGGCGAATATTCCTCCCGGTGTGTACGGGCCTTAAGGTTGAGTTTGAACTGAGAAGTTCAAACACGGCCCATATGCCTTTCAGCTGAGGCCCACAGCACAGTTTTTTTAAACTCAGCTTAAGACTCAAACCTGTTTAATCGAGGCTCCACTGTATCTGTGATGTGTGGGAATGAGTCCCATCACAGAGCATGCTCAAGGATTATGGCTCCAACCCAGTTTTGATTTAAGGCTTCTTGATTCTCCAATGTTAGCAGCAAAGTCTGAAGCCCCTTCCTGTGGTCTGACACACAACACACACACAACAACATGAGGATGACAGTTTCCTCCGGGTTTGGTTTGCTCCTCATCAAAGCAGGTCTGTAGGGTAATCCAGGAGACTTGAGTTGTCATAGAAGAAAATTCTCAGGTTTGATCGCAGCACCCACAAAGTTCTGGAGTGTGATGTGCACGTCTAAATACTGAAGGAGGACGGAGACAGAGAGCTCGGGCAGACCGCGTCACAGCTGACTTATGAGAAAAACAGGAGCCCACCCAAAGGGAATCAGTCAGGACGTAACGGCACTCAAAACAACCACGGTTGTGCTACGATGGCATTTTCTTTACAGCACATGCTGCCAACACACCTGTCGTCTGGAGTCACTAAACTTCTATAAGTCAAAAGTCACGAAGCCAAACGCTTTTTCAGATTTCAGGTCAGCTCAGATAACCACAACTTTCCTACAACACCCGAGGAAACCTTTTTTTTTAAACAGGTTCCTGGGTCTGGTTCTGGAGACCTTTCCTCAAAACTAGTTGCGTTCCCTAAATCCTGAATCCTGTCAGTTTTGATTTCTATTCGAGATAAACAAAGTGCCGTGGCTTTTTAATTGACAGCTGATCTATACCGTCAGAATGGGCGTGTCCCATAACTGTCAGACATGCTTTCGTTTTGCCGTCGTTTGTAAAGTCCGGGGTTTGGTGGCATCAAGGCCAGCCAAGATATCAACCACTTTGGAGGAGAAAACAACAATACCCACGGCCCAGCACCGCCCTCCCCTGCTTGTTAGGTTTCCAGGTACTGACTTTAGACGCCACCACCAGCAACTACGAGTCTCAAATGTACTGCATATACGGTGAGAAGGCCTTCTGGTCACCCCCCCCCCCCCCAACAGTCGCACAAATCTGTGGCTGGTGATGACAATACTGAACCTTTTTCCCTGCTAGAAAACACCGGCAGCTGCCTCTGTGTATCCCTGTCAGGCTCAGCTGCATCGTTAACAAAAATCTGTGTGAGATTCATTTAAAATGAGACAGAATGGAAGGCTTTGCCTGCTTTCATTCCATAGCACACTTGCAGACCAATTCATAATGTAGAGAAGTAGGAACAGTGAGAGAAGTGGGCTGTGACGGATTTCCCATTAAAAGCCTGCTCTACTTTCTCCGCTTTGAAGAGGAGCTCTGACGCCATCATCTCTGGAGGCATCTGCATTAAAAATATCTGATGTTTTTCCTGTCATATGTCACAGTCGGAAGGTCCAACTCTGTAACCGATATAAAAGATAGTGAGGCTACAAGCTTTCAATCATGGCGCTCAGACTGTTGTCCAGAAGTGACACCAGGATGTACAGCCTGCCTCTCTCTGAAAGCCTTCATCCTTCAAATCCAACTCTGATCATCTTTTGATCTATTGTAAAGCGTTCCCAGTGGTTGTTTCATTCTGATGATGCCGTTTTAGTCAAAATGTTAAAAATCTGTCTTATTTTCTAGGACATAGTTTCTGTAGAGCAGTAGGAGTCCATTGGAAATTCTCCTCTGAGTTGTGGGCAGGAATGTTTGCACGGAGTAGTCCTGCCTCTCTTCCCATCATCCATCTGTTTTTCCTGGTATATTACAGCCCCTCCCCCACCACCTAACATATCAATATCACAATATCAGATCTATCCAGTCATTCAGTTTAGATCCAGATTCCAGCTCAGATGAGGAAAACAAAGACGTTAATGGATCCATTTGTCTGACAGCGGATGCATCAGAATGGAGCAGAGCAGGAAGCTTGTGACTCGTCCAGTGTATTTTCTATGTCATAAATACGATTTTTTTTCCAACAGCATTTTTTCATCTGCTCCTGATTCACAACAATTTACATAAAGACATGATCACAAATGCAACTTTTAGCTTAATTTTCTTTATCTGTGTCCTCCATCATGAGAAAAATGCTAAAAGATCAAGTTCAAAACAGCAAAAACTCTATTTTCATCAGTGAGTCTTTGACTGATTTAATGTCATTGAAGTGTTTGTGGGTTTCTCAGAAAAGGCAGTGACAGAAACAATCAAAGCAGTGAAGACGGCCCTCATGGGGCCAAACATGTGTCAGGTCTGAGGTGACACGACCCACATTTGAATCCAGGATTAGAAACGGCCCAGTTCCAGATGAAATCAGCACAGCTGAACCACATTTCCATCAGGCAGCACCTGAAGAGACATTTTCCGCTTTTCTCAGTGATCTAGAGTACAATGTTTTTGAGTGACAGGAAGAAACAGGAAATGGTTAGAAGTAGGTGGAGACAGAGAGCAGTACGCTCTGCATTTCCTTCAGGTGGCGGGGCATGTACTTCCTGTTCAGGGTTTGAACTCTTGCGCTGATACTAGCGCGGCGGCTTTTCCCGGTCTCGGTGACCGATGGCCCCTGCGCCATCACTCTCTTAGATGTTTGTTCCTCTTTTTGTCCCAGCTCTGCACCGCAGGTTTTTTCGGGTGTCATTATCTCACGGCGCTGTCCTGCGTGCGGCATCCTGTTTGTGCCGAGCAGCACAACCTCCTGCCAAAGACATTTCACAGGCTATCACGTTTGCAGCCAGATATCTCTGTAATTGGGCTCTTCCTGCTGCTGGAGTGAGGCAATAAGAAAGGAAAGAAGTTAAATAAAGACAGGAAGATAGCAAGTAGTGCGAGGAGGAGGGGCCAGTTCTTATCAATCAAATGTCCCTAAGAGGCCCTACCCGTCAGTGTGTCTGAAGCCCAGCAGCTCAGGGATCTTTTCAGACAAAAATAGGTTAAAACATCTTCTAGAAAGTCCAAAATGGGACAAACCAAGTTATCGAAGCTGAGAATATACCCCCCTCCCAAGAGGTTTGTTCATGTGAGCGCTCCCCCCAGAAGTGACCTAAACCGGCTGCCAGGAAAGCAGACTTTCCAAGAGAAGGGGCCCAGAGTCCAGCACCAGTGAGAAACGTTCAGGGGCATGGTGAAACCCCCCCCCCCTCCCCCAACACGATAACCCACCATTCCCATACATCAGAACACCCCCACTGACGGAGGATGGGATCTGCACCCCCACCACTCTTCCTGAATTCCTTTCACAACATCTCCGGAGCTTTCTTTAGGAGTGACCTCACGCCTGTCGGGTGTCAGAGTCGGGGTGGGGGCCTCTCATGACGTGGAAATGCCGTCACGTGACCAGCCGTCACTGCGCAGGCCCGGGTCCCACCCAAAGGCCTTTTACAGCCGGTGAGGCTGCACTCTGAACACTGCTGTCGTCATGGTAACGCAGAAAGCAGGAAATTATCTTTACAGAGTTTGGGTTCAAGCCTCAGACCTGATCCAGTCCAGTGGACTGAGATGAAGCCGTTGTTTGTTTCCTATGATCTGCTGGAGTTTCTGAGAAACAAAGATCCACTCCGTCTCTGTAAAACCTTCATTCTCACCATGAAACCCTCTTAAATGGAACTGCTTTATAATCTCAATGAAAAGAGTTTCAGAATAAAAGTGTCCAAAAAAGAAAAACAACAGAAAGGGAGAGAAAAGGTTTATGAATAAATTCAAAGTTCATTTTTCAGTTTTTTCTGGATTCTTCCTTTTTGTTTGTTATTGTCTGAATGTCTCTTCTTTGTCCGGTTCTTTGAAGGCCTTCAAAGCATCCACCTCCTCCCTGCTGGTTCCTCATCTTCTGGATCTGTTGGATTTTCCTCCGCTGACTTTAAACCGACTGGATCCTCAGATCCTGCTAGAACCTGGATCCTGGTTGATCCTCCTGTACAATCCACAATCAGTTCCCGCCATCCTGGGTGTGGTTCAGTAAACCCCTTCTGGACCTGAACATCTGAGGCAGGTTCTGCTTTAGATCCAACACTAACCTGGAGGAATAAAGAGGAGGGGCCGCTGATCCACAGCCACAGCTCCCCCCATCAGTGCTGTTTGGGGGGGGCTTCATGTCAGTCACCAGAATCCCTGAATGTTCTCATGAGATGAAGGCCTTTAGCACAGAGTGACGTCTGAGTTAAGACTGTTTTCCTCTGTAGGTCAGAGTTTTGAACCGCCATCCCTCAGTTCACAAAGGGCTAACCGCAGAGCAACACGTGAACAGGTTCTGAACGTGTGGCGCTGCTCGGCTGGTCAGGTCCATTCTGACCCCATGGCGCCTGATTGCAGTTCTAAGCAGGAAAGATCTGCTTCAAACTAGAACTGTCCCCAGACCAGACGTCCATGACCTCCAGCTCAAAGAGTTACTGTAGCAGGACCAGGAGGTTTACCGTCTCCGTCATGTTGCTTATTCTCCGGATTCTTATCAGAGCCGCCGTCCCCCGCCCCCCAGCGCCTGATCACTTTCTCAACGCCTCAGCATCCCCTTCATGTCCGGTTAGCCTCTTCAGCAGGCGGCACACAGGATGGGTGCCGCAAGGTAAACAGGTGCAGAGTCAAACGCCGCTGGCGGACACGCTCCAACGCCTCACTGAAGGCCCCGTCTATTAAGATAAGAGAGAGAAGGAAGAAGAGCAAAAACACTCCTTCCACACGAGGAGCAAATGTTTGAGCTTCAAACCCGACTGTTCCAGAACCGCAGATCCAGAACTTATCCAAGCAGCAATCAGACTGTTTGGTTCATTCTGCAGGAATCTGAATGAAACTGATCAAACGGTGTCATAAAGGGCCACGGTGATGCGAGCAGAGTCTCTCTGTGTGGGGATCTGAGCAAACACGCAAAGAAAAACAGTCCAACGCCTGAAAAACGGACCACAGTACGCCCTCACAGCCTGCAAACAACTGCAGCTTCCGGCTCGACCACGGCTAATGGGGACGGCTCCTTCAGGAGCCACACTGTGTTTGGAGGTCTACTCACTGAAGGACTAAAGCCTCCTGACGGGCTGCTGGACAGATGGACGGCAGAAAGTCTTTGCTTGCCTCAGGTAATAAAGTCCACAGAGAGCAAACATCTCACTGCTGCTGAGCAGCAGCCCAGGACGCCGAGAGCAGACGGACATCCACCGCATCCAGGATGTGGGAATGGCAGACAGAATCCACTCCTGCTCTGCTCTGTCTCTGGTTAGGGCATGTGATGCCACATCAACAACCGTCAGCCTCCAGGGGGCGCTGCACTCAGAATGTTTGACTCACACACAGGCAAAGATTCATCTAAAACCTTCGATTTCTTTTTCCAAGAAACTGTATTTCAAACCCCTAAAGCCATCTGGGTGGAGGACTGGTCTACTCCACCCAGATGCACCCCCCCCCCCCCCCCCCCCCCCCCTAGAAGCCGGAGGGGGGTGTCTGCATTGTTCAAGCTGTTCACAGTGGAAACTAAACAGTCGGTTCCGGAAGTGATAACCTTCTGCCGAGGCCGGGGGGGGGGGGCACACTGATAAGGCAACAAGCACACAAACAACCACACTGGAAAAGTGTATGGACACAGCCCCCATCCACTGAAAGCTCAGGGGAAGGGAGGGGTCCAGGAATGGAGCTTCAGCTGCACATTACATCCCCTTTGAGTATTTCCCTGCAGTTCAGGCCTTTTCTCACATTGATGTTACAGCAGTGAAGCTTCAGAAACCTCCATGTGAGGAAACTCATCGTTCTCGGCCTGGAAGCAAATGCAGCCACACAGTCCAAGCTGTTTGAGCAGCAAACAGGGAAAAAGCCCCAAAAGTTCCTGCTCCTCCATCCTGGAGGTCTGTGAGGACGCTCTGCACTTCCTGCTTCAGACCCTGATCTGATGAAGATGAGCTGCAATTTTCCTCAGAAGTGGGAGGACTAATGATGCAGCTGTTAAAGCCAGCACCAGGCCCCCCCTCGCCGTGATGACTACCCTCTGCTGGAGCAAACAACAGCATGTGTGAGAGTGCTAAGTGCTGTGTGAGTCCTTCACGCATCGATTTGAGCGGCTCAAACGGGAAAGCCAAACACCGAAGTCCTGAAGACCGGAGACTCCTGCTGCAAAAGCCAAACCGCAGCAGCGATCAGCAGGGCAGGAGAACAGCCTGCAGGAGGCCACACATGGTTGATGACCTTTGCAGAAGAGCCACAGCCAAAAGCAACAGCAGAACAGAACCAGAACCAGCAGGTCAAAGGAGCAGATCAGCAGGTCTGCAAGGACTTTTGTTGGCTTGTTTAGATTTTAGGTCTTCAAAGGCAGAGAGCTGGATGCTGATGTCAGTTCTGTCCTCCCAGCTCCAGGGGGGGCGGGGTCAGAAGGTGGGGAAGGAAAAGTCATGCATTTTGAACTGAAAGAGCATTTGATGGAGACAGTGAGAAGCTAAAACACTTCCACTACACAAAAAACACTCAACCCCCAGGAGGTGATAGGGTTAAAACCCCACAATGCTTTGAACATACAACACGTGCAGTACCAGGAGGATCTCCGTCCACTGCGTCTGAGCGAAGGCGTGCGTGGAAACGGCGTGAAGCTTTACGACCGCACAGCTGGTTTTTGGTTGTGTTTGCCGTCACAGCGGCTGACATTTCTAAAGTCGTTAGTTCAGTTAGTTGAATAAAAACCAATCAAGGTCAGATTAAACCCAGACTACCTTTCTGTTCTGACAAATGTCAACATGAATGTGAACAAGTTTAAAATGTCTTCTACAGCTGAGCACCACTCCATTTACTGAGGGGGAAAAATGAAGATTATTATATTATATTACTAAAATGAGCAAACTAATGAAAAATTAAAAACATTGAATGTTTCATGCAATAACAGCCCCATCACAGAATGAACTTCCATCCGTTCCTCTGGCCCTGTGTCATAATGGAACAGAAGATGAATAAAACAAAAGCATGAACTTCTTTTTCATGTTAATGGCTGTGAAGATCTTAGAAATATTGATGGTATTTTGTTCTGATGTGTCCAATCCTGTTGCTGTAGGTCTGACAAACCACAAATGCAGTACTTATGGTTTCAAACAGAGATGCAGTATTATTTCAACTTTGACCTATTTTCTTTGTGCAATATTGTTATGAAAGCCCTTTTCTGAGTTAATGCCCAAATATGTTTAAAAAAGGGATTTGCTGCTGTTTGAGAATGAAATAGCAGATCTATTGGAAATGTTTCTGTATTTCTTTGCATTCTAGTTGGTGATGGTACAGTTGTTAAGGAGAACATTTGGGAATGGCCCTTTGTGTCTTCAACGTCGCTGACTCCTGATCTAAACTAAAAACGAACATAAACGGTGGACCAGGACAAAACTGAAAATCTACTCAACTAGAATAGAAAAATAGAAATGTTGCGTCTGTTTTCATTTCAAATTCAAAAAACACAATGATCTCCACTAATATCCCAACCACCAGGTCCTGACGCTGCATTCCTTCCACAGCCCACAAATCCGGAAGGTTTGATGAAGTTAGCATAAAAATGTGACCCTTCCAGTCCCATCAACAGAACTGGGCGGAGCCTTTCCCCTCCACCTTATTGAATCAGAGACGGCAGGACGAAAGCAACAGAAGTGGTCCGCTCAGGGGCCACATGCTGGACCGTCCACGCAGGCCGCTCCTCTGAAGCAGCTGCTGAAAGCAGCAACGTTTGCTGGAAAGTGGCGTCGACCCCCGTGAGCGTGGAGAAGTGGGCCGTGCCGTTTCCTGACGCCGTGTGTGCGCGTGCACGTGGCTGCAGCAGCGCACAGCATGCGGGCACCACCACAACAAACACGGCGGGAGTGCATGGAGCGGAGAGGCGGCCTGCTGTTGCTAAGCAAAGATCTTTAAAATAAACACTTTCTGTTTACGAAACTCAAGTGAGCCAAATTCCTTTAATAAACAAAGCAGAGTAGAGCTGCGCTTGAACCCTGATCACACGTCCAGGTGCAGACGCTTCACAGTTTCAAACTAAAGATCAGAAAGACAGTCGGACAGCTGGGAGCTCTGAGGCGTCAGAAGAACCTGGTCACGTTCTCCTGTAGCACATAGGAGAGCTTTACAGCCCAGCGCCGACCGTCCGCTGATCCACAGCTGACAAATGCTCTGCTCCTCTCAGCATCGCCTGGTAACGGTGCAATGTAGGTACCAGAAGGCGCGGCGGCTGCTGCAAGTGCTCATGGGCCGGGTGCAGAGACAACAGCGTCGAGCCAGAAGCTACAGCTGATGAAGAGGAGCCTGAGACCGAGATGAAGAGAGCTAAACCCAGCAGAGGTTTACCTTCAGACTCCTCCTCCTCCTGAGCCGTGCATCCACCGGGAAACCCACCCTCTCCCTCTATTCAACCCAGACCATGAAGCACAGCAAAGAGGTCAGATGGTCAAACATCAGCCTCTATTTATTCTGCACCAATAGATTCCAATCATTTAACACCTGCAGCAAAGTTCAGAATCTCTGGTTGATGGTTCCTTGATGTGGAGCCACACCTGATCTGACCCACCAGTCTCCTCACGTGTTCTATGACCTACAGCTCCACAACAGTGACACTGGTTGGTTCATAACAGAAGTGTTGCATGACGCGGTGCTGTGGTGGAGGCGCAGCAGCAGCTCCGTCAGCTGCTGCAGCTCCGTCAGCTGCTGCAGCTCCGTCAGCTGCTGCAGCTCCGTCAGCTGCTGCAGCTCCGTCAGCTGCTGCAGCTCCGTCAGCTGCTGCAGCTCCGTCAGCTGCTGCAGCTCCGTCAGCTGCTGCAGCTCCGTCAGCTGCTGCAGCTCCGTCAGCTGCTGCAGCTCCGTCAGCTGCTGCAGCTCCGTCAGCTGCTGCAGCTCCGTCAGCTGCTGCAGCTCCGTCAGCTGCTGCAGCTCCGTCAGCTGCTGCTGTGGTTTAGGAGACGCATTTCCAACGAGAGTAGAGGAATCCTGGGAGACGGAGCTTAGCTTGTATCTGAACTCCCGCCGGGCCCAGTGGGTGGGGGCGCTGCTGGTTGGAGAGTTTCACTATAGTCCTTGGCTTCGGCAGTGGGATACGGGGGAGCCGTCCCCTCCCTGGCTTTCCCAACTAGGATAATTATGGCTCTTGGAGCTAACCCAAACTTCCACACACTCCCACCCTTATCCCAGTTCCTTATCTGAGCCCAGCGGGCCGGGCTGCTCATTGTCCTGCACACACAAACACATGTAACCTCCTGACTGGGTTCAATGAATGCGCGGGGGGGGGGGCTCGGGGAAACGCCTGCAGAGTCGTGGATCACTGAAACTTCATGTCTTCTGAGCCCACGTGTGAGCAGGTAGAAGCCCACTCCACCCCCCCATCTGGTTCAGGGGGGAGGGGGGGGGGGCTGTTTGTCTGCCTGAGAGCTGCCAGCTGAGTACAGACCGTCCTCCACATCTGCAACATGATCGCCCGTCCGCCTCTGCAGGTTCGGGCTTGAAAGGCCTCCTAATGAGGGCAGGGTGTCCCCGTTCCGCAGCAGGAAGATGGAGCGCCATGCGTCACCCAGCGACGCACATCAGCTGACAGGCCTCAGTTTCCCCCCAAATCCTAACATCCCACTGCTTCCATGGAGGGAAAGCTGCAGCTTCCAGTGTCAGTGATGCATCACATGTGCAGCTTCAGTCAGAGCGTCGTTCACTGAAGGAAACTTTCACCAAAGAGAACTATTGCCTGATGACGCTCATTAACCAGGACATAAGAGCATGAAGTCACGCAATACCTTTGGAATTCTTCCATTTCTAAACCTGCTTGTTCCTGTTCCGGGTCACAGGGATGCTGGAACGGAGCCAGCACCGCCGACGGATGGCGGGCCTCATCCAATTCTTCATCCAGTCCTGGGCACTGAAATGCTCTGAAATGCTCTGAAATGCTCTTACGTTCCACATATTCTGCTGTTGGTCCTAATGAACCCACAGGGATGGGAAAGGGTTTCACATGCAGCCATGGAGTGACATGACCACACCCAGCCACAGGCTGCCCGCGTCTTTCCATTCCGTCTGCGCTCTGCGCTCACTGGGTTCAGCAGATGACCGGCTCTCCTGATTTGGATCAGCCCTCAGCCAGAACCACTGAAACCATCCCACTGAGGAATCTACGCCTACAGGCAGAAGTGCAGCACCTGCAGCGTGGATGACGGTGAGAAACAAAGCAGGCGGTTTACCGCAGCAAGGCAGAGAGCGGCAGCAGCTGGACCACAGTTCTGCTGGGTGCCGTGGACACACCCTCCCCACTTTGGCTTTCCACCCTGGGCGACAGAGTGGGAGGTTCTGTGCAGGAAAAGCTGCAGATGTCTGCTGCAGGAATCCCTTCTCAGCTCCAGACGCAGCTTTCATGCAAAAACGCATCACACAAGCAAAGTGTAACGTTTACTGCTGTTGGTCTGAACCAAACAACATTTGAATTCTGCGGAACATTCAAGTATGAATATTATATTGGATTCTCAGTTTGTGGCGTTTTCTCTCCAGAGACAAACCTCAGCATCACTGCTGTGGAGGTTTTTCCAGTTCAGCTCTGAAGAAAAGCATGTTTTTGGGGTTTTGGACATTAGTGTGGCATTTGTCTTATGAACGAGAACAAATGTCATTAAAAAAAAACCAATTCCTTTCTGAGTATTTTTCCTTTTAAATCGCTGGGAATCCCTAAACGTAACCCTTCCTCTGGGTCCGTGCAGCCAAAGAAAATGTTCAGCACTGGCCGCACATATTTGGAGAATATTAACTTTCTTTCTGGTATTCGTTTAATTTGCTGAGAGTGAATTCAACAATCTGCATGTGTTAGCATCACATCAGTTCTGAGCCACAGCAGTGCTGCTCCAATGTAGCCTCAGTTCTAATGTCCTCAAAGTTCTTTTCGTGTGTTATTTTGGATCTGGAACACATATGTTTTTGTTCAAAAATAATAAGTCACTTTTCACAGTTTCTTTATCGCTAAAGAGAAACTTTAGAGAATCGAGACTGTCAGTCTTTGTTGTGTCCCCCCCCCCCTTATGTCAAGCTCTTCACTCTCACTCATGCAAGACGCAGTTGTCATCATCAGAAGGAGGGGGGGGGGGGGGGGTCAAGGGCGGGTCTACTCAGCTCAGCACTAACAGCCACGCCAATGTAGAAACAGAGTTTTCAGATGAAAATGAATGTAACTTTTTAAAGCATTAAGGTTCTGGGATTTTGGTTAAAAACTTCCTAATCCTAACTAAACCCCCCCCCTGGGAACGTTTTATTATCATAGAGGGACTTTAACCTTCCTGTCAGATGAACAAGGGCTGAAACGGCATCCTCTGATGCTCGTCCTGAAGCGTTCGAGCCCCTCAGAAGGACCAGCTTCAGGATTTCCTGAACCTGTTTAGCATTCACATCTGCATTTCCCTCCAAAAACACACAGCTGGATGAAGAGCAGTCCAGTCTGGAAATCTGCTTGCTGCTGCCAGCATTCACATGGGGGGGGGGGCTCCAACCACTCGGATAAAGGAACAGAGGTTCTGATCCGTGCTGGGGAGAACACAGGTTGACCCAGACGTTCTGAACTAAATGAAGCCTTCACCACACAAATGACCTTTATTCTGAAACTCTTGGGTTTGTCTATTCACGCTAGATCTCAGCTGTAACATTTCAAAACAAAAGCGTGAGCATCACAGCGCTGTTCTCTGGCAATACCCAAGTCCAAACAGGACAACACAGCACGGACCTGACACACAGCAACAGGGGCTCGCCATCGGCGCCGCATCTTCCTCCACAAATACGCAACAATCTCTGATGGATGAAGAGGAGCAGAGAAAATCAGCCCAACAGAAAACCACCGTGAAAATCAACAAGACCGTCTGACGGCTTCAGCAGATCACACGGCATGACAGGAAGCAGCAGGAGAGGTTCTGGTGTTCAGCGCCACACGGCTGACGGCGGGCGGCGAGTCCAACTTCTGCCTGTTGTCTGCAGTTCCACTGATGGAAAAGCTGAGGTCCAGAATTCACCTTTCACACGTAGAAACAACCTTCCCAAAAGTGACATTTTCACACAGGTATAATAGGTCATGCACAGGTTTTCTCTCATTCCTCATCAGAACGCAACAGAAATACAACAGCAATTTTGAAAGAGACGATAAGTTCTAATGATTCAATAAAGAGTCTAAACATTTGCAGCAGAAGATATTTTTGAAGAATGTTTCCAATGGGTTTCTCTCCAAGAACTAGAAAAATGCAGAGTTCCCATGTTGTCCCATTCATGCAGGGTCTGCACCCGTGCATCTCCACGTTTGTTTGGTGGATCCAATATTCTGCTTAAACAGTGAATACAGGAGAAACTTGACTCATAAAGAGCCTAGAAGTCAAGAACAGAAGAAAGTCTGGGCTAAAGAAGGAACATTGGAGCAGCATCACCGATCTGTGGAACTCAGCTCAAAGCTGTAAACCAGCAGAACGTTCTGGAGCAGAACTGAACCAGGAACAGACGCACTGATGGGGTTTTTTTCCTCCCAAGCAGCCGATGAGGAGGGAACACATGTCCTCACTTCTCACCTTCCTGCTACCGCTGACCCCCCAGGGGCAGCAGCACCCTCCTCCCCTCTGAGGTCAGAGCTGGTCTGGAGATGGAACCAACAGCAGGACCAGTGAAAGACCTCATTCAACCTGCAGCCATGGCTGGGGGGAGCAGGGGGGAGAGGGAGCATGCATCTGTGTGTGAGGAATGTCCTCAAGGAAGAAAAACACAAACATGCCCCCCCCTCCCCCCCCGCGCGGAGCTGGTGAGCAGCGTCTATTTTAGGCACTCTCAGCAGGAAGAAGCCCCCTGATGTTTGGGAGGAACCTTCTCACGGTGACAGTAGCTGCCCCCCCGCACCACCCTGACCAGGGGCAGAACCCACACCCCCTGCATCACCCCGCAGACATGAAGGACCTTTGCGATTTCAGGAGGATCTGCGTGACACGCCGCGTGACATGCTGCACAGATCTCCTATCCAGATGTTTGACGTAAACCAGGGGTTTTCCTGGAAGACCTTCCGGGGGGCAGCAGGAAGTTTCGGGCGTCGTCGGGACAACACTGAAGCACGCGGAATAACGACAGGACGCGCGCGCGCTACTATAACGGTTCAGAGGCTGCACGCGGACAGACGCTGGAGTCGTGACCAGCTGAGAGCTCGTTCAGCATCAGGTGAAGACAGGGGGAAGAGGGGGAGAGGGGGGAGCACTCACATCCTCGAACAGAGATCCAACGTTGGCTGTCACCAGCAGGATCCCGTAGCCCTGCGCGGCGGCCGGCTTCCCCGCCATCCCTCTGCCGGGGGGGTCGCGGAGCGAAGTTTGCGTGTGGCGGACGCGGAGGAGCCGCAGAGCGTGCGGGGCGTGCGGAGCCTGCGGGCTGTCTCTGGAGGATGTTTAGCAGGAGGAGGGCAGGCTGCGGCTGGAGGGGCTGCTGCGGCTCAGCTGGAGCATATTCTTCCGCGCGGAGCTTCAGCTGCGGCTTCCCGCGCTCAGAGCCACGGGGGGGGGGGGGCGGTTTAATCCACGGAGAGCCGCTTCATCGCTGCGTGTCCGTGTCTTTTGAGCGCCGTGAAACTCCCCCTCCCGAGGCAGGACGCTTTTCCAGGACCATCGCCTTCGCCGATGACAAGCGATAGGCTGGGGTTCTGCTGCGCTCTGTGACGTCACCGATGGAAACGCGGCTCTTCTTAAAGGACCCGCGCGCCGTGAGCAAAAGCACGCGCGTGTTCGTGTCCCCTCACTGTGGTTCAAAAATAAGACTATGACAATCTTTATTTTTATATACAAACCAAGTTAGGTTGAGCAAGCATTTGAAATGCGCAAGAAAAAAATAAAATAAAATAAAAACAGGTAAGGTAACAATGTAAAATAACGATAGTTTTGACATATTTTGAGACGTTACTGCAGTTTTTTTGCTTTTGTCTGCTATGGAGCATCTGAAGCCTTGACATTTAAAATGAAACTTTACATGCTAGCCTACTGAAGTCAGCAGGAATAAGGATGGATTTGTTTTTTGTTTTTTTCCATCTTTGAGGAATTACTTTTCCATTTTTGTACAGCATCTCCCCCTTGAGCTCCATGAAGAGCCCACAGGTCTCCGTGGAGCTTTTGGAGGACCACTGCTGTAAAACACATGTCAAACCTGCAAAATCCTCCAGCTTTTCACTTCTTTTGGCATCAAAACAAAATTTACTGGTTTCTAAACTGTTGGACGTCTTAAACCACTGAAGGCAACCCGGTAACATACTGAGAGGATAAAGAGCTTCAAAAGCTAAATACTTCACAATTTAGCTCCAACTTATTCAAAGACGAGTATGTTGGCCTTCACACAGATTCTCTTTTTTTGTTGATAATTCTGCTTCATTTTTAGTTTTTTTCTTTTTGCTTGTGTGGACACGCCAGTGTGGCCTCAGCTGCTTGTTTTCACGTCCTGTTTGAGCTTCTCAAGCCCAAACAGTTGCATGCAAACCCAGAGGCACAAAGTTGCATCCCTACGTAAATAAAGACGCTGTCCAAATTGACTCTGTCACTGACGGATTTCCTTCTGACAGGGATGAGAGGGCACAGATGAACCAACAAAGCAGCAAATAAAGCCTGTCAGAGAGTTTGCTCAAAATACATTCAGCGTCATCAGCCCATACTAGAAGAACCACACACAGTATTATTTCAGGTTCAGAAAAACCTCTGGATCGTTTCCCTTGGAAGGATGTGGGACATAACGATTTGGGTGACAGTGGCGCATCCTCTACAACTAGCAGTCCTTTTCAAAATTCTGAATTCTATGAACAAACAATTATTTAATGAATTCAGGTAATAATTGCAAATCCTGGGTCAGACACTAGGTCTTTCTTTTTGCCTCTTAAAATGACGTGCTTATCCAAAGACTGGCCTTTGCTCAGCACAGCTGTATGACAACCCAAGATGGTCATACAGGTGGGCAACCATGGAGCTCAGATACAACAAAACAATCCCCTGGATTCAAGGTTTGATTCGTCTCTCATGCCAACACATGTTTGTGTTTCAGAAAGCTGGGGGGTATTCCAGGAAGCAGGTTATGCTAGCTCCCACGGTAAGTTTGAGGCTAAGGAAGTTGATAACCTCAGCTTTCGGTTCCAGAAATGGAGGTATGTTTCAGGGTATGTCAAGTTGCCATAGCAACTCAAGCTCTGGGGGGTATTCCAGGAAGCAGGTTATGCTAGCTCCCACAGTAAGTTTGAGGCTAAGGAAGTTGATAACCTCAGTTTTCGGTTCCAGAAATGGAGGTATGTTTCAGGGTATGTCAAGTTGCCATAGCAACTCAAGCTCTGGGGGGTATTCCAGGAAGCAGGTTATGCTAGCTCCCACGGTAAGTTTGAGGCTAAGGAAGTTGATAACCTCAGCTTTCGGTTCCAGAAATGGAGGTATGTTTCAGGGTATGTCAAGTTGCCATAGCAACTCAAGCTCTGGGGGGTATTCCAGGAAGCAGGTTATGCTAGCTCCCACAGTAAGTTTGAGGCTAAGGAAGTTGATAACCTCAGTTTTCGGTTCCAGAAATGGAGGTATGTTTCAGGGTGTGTCAAGTTGCTATAGCAACTCATGCTCTGAACATAACCTGGTCCGGAGCAGGTTTAGTTGAAGGTTAGTTTGTTTACAGAGAAGTGAAGCAGCATGGCGTGTCCATTTGAAGATGATTTAGTGGATGAAGAAGCTCAGATAATACTTTTTCCACCATGAGAGGCTGATAAGACCACATATGGATGTTGGAAAATTCAACTTTTTCACTTTGATCTAACTTAGTTATTTGCTTCAGTTAAGATAAATTATTTGTTTGTTAAGTCAGTTTAAAAATAACACGTAGTTATCAGACAGTTATTTTACTTTCATTCAAATTAATTCAATTAAGTAGGTGTAACTTTGGTGCTGCTGTTAGATCGGCACCGCAAGGGATTGTGGGATACCATTTCCTTTGCCTGTCTGGAGGGATTTTGGTTTAAGTGTGGCTTTTTGACCAAATTTTTTTAGTTGTTTAGCTGTTTTACTGTGTTTTGCCATGTTTTGCTGAGTTATCTTGTCCTACTGTGCTTATGTCTCTGCACCATGAGTAAGAGTGAAGGAGAGGATAATGAGTTTATATAGTACCCCTACTAATTTATAAGGTAATGATAAAGATGGAAAATTCTTTAATGAATTTGAGCGCAAAGTGCATTTTTTCCTCGTCCTTTTTATTGTTGTAAAAATTAGCATATCTGCCGGCTCATACTTAGACATATGAGAGATCAAGAAATATAATTAATTAAGATGGAAAAAATATTAATTGAATTGGAGTAATATGACATTTAGTTAGATAAATACATAAATTTGAGTTGTATAAACAATTATTGAGTTTTATAGACGTAAGAAATTAGGTTGATTAAATTTAACTCAATTATTTGTTACCAATAGAAGTATTTCATTTAAGGTGGCAAAATTGGATAAGTTATATATATGTATGCGTCACAAGGAAAATGGAAATAAGATCAGAAACTTGTGCGTTTACTTTGTTCTTCTACTACAAGCAGAAACTCTTTCTTTTGACGATGCAGCTGTGTTACTTTTTTGATGGACGTATAATCTTCATACGCCGTCATTAAAATCTCAGACTCAGTCTCACTAAAGTATTGGGCTCTCTTTGGTTCTCCACGCGTTTCCATGGTGACTCCGGAAATCGGCGATCTATTGAGAATGTCTTTATGTACCTTCCGTGCACGAGCATTAACCCAGGGTTACCAAGTCGAGCGTAATTACGCCAACTCATATCCGGTCTTCTGCAACCGACATACCCAGAGTAAGCAAGTTCAGGCGGATTTCAGCCAGAGTTCAGGCTTAAAGTCAGGCTAGTTCAAACATGCTTCCTGGAATACCCCCCTGGTCCATTCGCTGTGTTTTGGGTCCTTGTCCTGATTTTAAGTTCCTGTCTTCCTGGTTTTGGGGACAAAGAATCCTGATTGCGGATCCCTGTCTTTGTTTTGCGTACCTGTCCTCTGTTTTGGGTCCCTGTTCTGGTTTTGGTTCCCTGTCTTTCTGGTTTTGGTTCTGTCCTGTTTTTTGAATCCCTATCCTGGTTTTGGGTTCCATGTACCTCATTTTAGGTTTTGGATCTGTGTCCGGGGTTTTGGTTCTTCTTGTGTGCAGGTTGCCTGTTTTTGTCAAAAAAAAACAACAGTTTTGTTTTTTACATCAGCTTGTTTTTCAGCTTTCATCATAGGTATAAGCACCAGGAGGAGTTACCGTAAATTCCGGACTACAAAGCGCACCCAATTACAAGCCACACCCACCCATTTTCACGTGTTTAACTACTTTTAAACATATACAAACCGCGTCGGAGTTAAAGCAGCATATATTAGGCAACATGGTAAACCTGACAAGCCAAATCTTGACTCCTAGAGTTAGTGTAATGCATTAGCACACTGTGGGAGGAGTCAGTCTTGCCTCAGACTCTCACATGTCAGTATACCCACATCTGCCAAACAGCATGGAACTCTATTCTGTTCACAAGTTCCTCAGTTATGGTTATTTTTTTTTTTGTGTGTGTTTTTTTGTTTTTTTTTTACTTATTGACAATCTAGGTATCATACATAAAATTACAAACAGTAACCATATAATCAACATTACATCCGTCAGTTATGATGAGGAAATTTACATCCGCGATCTCCCATTTCCCATGAGTCTTAGGGGCTAAAGGCGGGGCCAACGCCGGGCTCGCCACACTGTTGTACCTGTTTAAGAATGAGCAAGTATCAGCAGTGCATGGAGGGGTGAACGGGAACAGCTCTCCTTCCGCTTGTGTCGCGGCAGTGTTATGGGAGTAACGGGCTGGTTAAAAAAACACACCAGTAAAATAAAGCAGCGGCGACTGAAAAGCGCGCGCCTCAGCGCGGCCCGTGCGTCAGAAGTTTCCTTCCACAACAAACACTGTTGCTCCGCACTCACCCCGCGTGCTCCTTGACACCCCTTCCTATCTTCTCCGACACCTCTGGCTAAGGCGGCTCCAGGGAGGAGCAAATCGTGTCTGTGCAGAGCAATCGGACTTATTACTGTACATTTTGTGTATGAGGGGCGGATGCGTTGTTACGTGTGGGAGCCATCAGACTGCCATCGGCCCCGCAGCCCTATGTGAACGAGCAGCAGGAGAACATGTCTCCAGCTCACACGGAGGCTGTGAGCTTTTCAATACAAAATTCCGCTCAGTCCTTAAAACCCGTAAAAACAATCACGTGGATTTGTGTTTCCAGTCGTGTCCCGACAAAATAAAGGCTGATGTTATTCCCACATATCTACGTGCAGCCAGCCGAGTCACTATGACTCAGAGGTAAATTCACTCCTGAGCATGCGCTGTTCTCTCCGTCACGCAGCTAACCGGCTTTTCCAAACCCGTTGGTGATGGTGGATTTTTTCACGCTGCTTTGAACGATTGCTTTTAACTTGAAAGCTTCATCATATTGTAGCGGCGATCTGGTGCACGTTGGGTCTAATGGCACCAAAGGATTCTGGGATGCGGCCGGGCATGCGTGTTTCGTTTTGTTGAACCATGACTGAAGTGTCTAAGACCTGAAGTGAGGTCCATGCTGTTTGGCTGTGTAGTGTGTTGAAAACAAATGACTTGTGCTTGGTGTTAAATAAAGAATTCAAACCATTCACTGAGTCCGAAAGTATGTACATGGCCGCCGCCAATTAAATCCATTATTTAGCCGTGTCAGTGAATAAGCCGCAGGGCTGTAAGCGCAGGAAAAAAGTAGCAGCTTATAGTCTGGAAGTTACGGTACATTTGACAGTTGCATCAAGACTATTTCACATTTCAGCAAAGGCGTGAATCATCATCCCTCCACCTCCGTGCTTAACCCTTGTGCTATTGTAGGTACTTTAACATTGGGAGTTGGGTCATCTAGACCCACTAGACAGTGCTCTGAACCTTTTTTCTTCAATGATTTGTGATCTTCACTGGTGTCCATGGATTCCATGAAATCTTTGCACCTTTATCCACCTTTGTCATGGAAGGGAGAACACGTCAATGGAGGGGGGGGGTCATCTAAGATAGCACAAGGGTTACCAGTGGTTGTGAGCTTCAAACAGCTAAAAACAGCAGTTTCACTCTAAAACCATGTTTCTCCACTTTGGTTCCATCTGTTCATGTGACAGTGTTACAGCAGTAATGTGGTTTATTTAGATACAGATCTGCATTTTTTCTTATTTTTATGCCTGTCTGCTTTAAACAGAAAAGGCATTGTCATCACAAACTTTCAAAACAAGCCACACTTGTTCTGACTTTTCATAAATGTTCCATTTTGAACTTTAACGTTTAACATGGACATCCTGAACATCAGAGTTAGTGTTAGCGGGGATGTCCTCATCTATGGAAAATGGTTCACAAAAATAATGTTATTATTGTTTTAAGGTCAAATTTGAAAAATAATTTATCTTTTTTTGTGCAAGAAATAAACTTTTCAATGAATATTGTTTTTTTAATATGTTCTTGTGGCATTTTGCTGATGATGAAGGAAATATACAAAGAAAATAAAGCTTAAAATTGCATTCCTGAGTATTTTCTCATTTAAATCATTGTGAATCAAAAAAGGCCATTGGAAGAAACCTGTAGAAGTGGTGTAGGAGTTAGCGTTAGCCACAAAAGTCTTTGGTAGACGGTGGAACCGTTGCATGGGTGACAGGGAGGGACATCAGTCTCCATGGAGCTTCAGCATGTTTTTAATGTCTGCTGGAAATCTATGATTAGTCACAAGAGGATGATGAGAAAAACAGCTTCAATGTCAGCGCTGCTTTGTGTATAATCCAGGATCTGCACTAAGCACTAATTAACGAAGATAAAACCAGTTTAGAGGAAAATCCAAATTTAGTTGTTTCCTTTTTTTCTGATTATCGCCACTGTTTCTGTAATTTATGTAACATTTAAAGATGTGTGACACCTGTGAACTATTCTGGTGTTTTTATTGATTAACTGTATTTGTACCTGTTAAGAATAGTTAGAAACAGAATAGTTAGAAACTCCCTTTTATTTTTTATTATTACATTAATGGTTCAAACTTAATTCACTAAGTATGTGTTATCATCTCAAAATTATATTTCATTTGAAGAAAGCACAACCAAGACTATTTTCTCATAGCATTCCTCATCCTCCCTTTTTCCTTTTTGTGTGTGCTGGTGTTTGTGCTCTGGTAAATGTCTGTGAAAACATCAGAGGGATCTGACACTTGAAGCTTTGTGACCTTCGAGCATCTAGCCTGCAACAACCTGTGGGTGTGATTTTCACATCATTGTCCATCGGATCATCTTCTGAGTATGCAAATACAGGGTTTATATACCAAGCCCATCTCCCTGCTTTCGGTGTTCGGACTTTGAATGCAGCAGCCTGTTCATTTGTCTGTAACCCTTCGTACAATTTGATTTGAGGTTTTTGTACGGAGTAAAACTACCACTAAAGAAAAGTTTTGTCTCTGAGTCAATATTCATTTATTTCTGTGTGCAAGAAACTGAAAGGGTACGAACCTAACCTTTTATCAATTACAGTCCTATCTAGCAAAACCAGTGTCTTCACACTACCCACAATACTTTTGTAATGTGCATTACATTTTACACACCACTGATTTATGTAGTTGAAAATCTGAAGAAAAAGGACAATTAGGATAGAATTAGGGCTAAGAGAAAAATATGGATGAGTAGAATTGCTCTATTGAGATCAAAATCTGGTATTAGACAAGCAGGGGAAAAAAACCAAGTTGGAGACAAATGACTTGATGATCAGACGCCTCAAAGGGAACAGCCTGGAGAAGAAGGAGGAGGATGTACCCAGTTGTTTGCTCATTTTTAACACAGATATGTCACTTCCTACAACAAAAGGACAGTTAACCCTTGTGCTATCATATGGGGTCAAGATGACCATTGAAGTGTTCTCCCTACCATGACAAAGGTGGATAAAGGTGGAAAGATTTCATGTAATCCATGGACACCAGTGAAGATCACAAATCGTTGAAGAAAAAAGGTTCAGAGCACTGTCTAGTGGGTCTAGATGACCCACCTCCCAATGGTAAAGTGCCTAGGATAGTACAAGTGATAAGTGGTGTACAGATGATGAAGATTTCTCCAGGTACGGTGATGATGTTTGAAAGTTTCTTTGACCATCTTCAGAAAGGACAAATTCCCTCTAAATCCCCCATAAAGGATTTTGGCCACTTTTTTAAAAATGTGCCCACTGAATGTTATTATTATGCCTAAAACCGCCCAAAATACACCTGAAAGAAGTTCAAAGGAAAAAGCATCAGTGATTTTGTAACAACTGAAAAAAGAACTGATTCTTATGGACCCCTCATGTCTTCATGTATGTGAGACTGGGTGTGTCCACATGCAAGTTAACACATTAACATATGTGTGTTAGCACATGTTAATGTATGTGTGTGTCCATATGTGTGTGCATGTCAGTATGTGCGTGTGTTGTGTGTGAGTGGGAAACATTTGCAGCTCTGGTGAGGAGCCCCTGCAGCAAACATCCATCTTGATCTGAATTTGCAGCACAAAAAGAGGAGAGTTCTGGGATGCTGCCTTCAGACCGGCCTCAGAAACGCGCCTTCAAGCGGCCACTTCCAATGAAAAGCCTGTGTAAGCGCGGGTCAGTGTGCGCTCTGGGCTTACAGTCCAGTCCCTCGCATTCACGCATTGCTCTGCACATTTTTTAAGCCACTGTAATGCTTTAGGCGCGTTGAGAGTTAAATCGGGTCGATTCAGATTTGGTGGTGACGTACGGATGACGTCTCTTTTCCTTCACAGAAGTGCCAAACGTAGGAAAGCTAATCATGAAGGAGGAGTTGCTGTTTTGACATTTCACACCCGCCTTTTTCCAACTGGGGTGGCAGACATGCGCTACTAACCTGTAGAAGCAGCAGCAGAAGAAAAAGCTCTTCCTCTCTCTAAAATCCATGAGCTAAACTCCTGCTCAATAATGTGCATTTAGTGTGTTTTTGCCCTGTGTGAACATGGCTTCAGGGCTCCTGCTGTGTGAATTTCTGTTGTTTGGATCCAGAAAGAAGCAGCTCTGATTGCTTTAGGCTTTTAGCCTCTTTAGTTCTGACGTGCTGGTCTGAGGCTTCTTCCTAGTTTGAAGTTCTTTGACTGCAGGTGGACTCACCATCATGACTGGCCTCATCAAACGCAGAAACCAGAGAGATCCTTGCTCTCCACAGCACACAGGAGGAAGTTATCTGCCATTATTCACACCCCAGAATAAAAACACGGGTCTAGGAACATCACAGCAGTTTGGAGCAGAATCTTCCGAAGTGGTGTGTGAACCAGCTCTGGACCAAAGGTCAACTTCAATGTTGAACTGTGAAAACCAAACGGATCCTGCAGAGACTCAGCAGTTGAGCCACACTAGACCTCCACTCGTTCCTCAAACATCCTGAAGAAAAACCAGCAAACCTGTGCAGGTGTGTGATCAGATACCTGTACAGGTAATGTTTGGCAAAGCAATGGAGGGAGAAACCAAATTTGTGTGTCTACGGTCGATGAAGAAGCTGTGTAGTAAACCCCCCATCCCCCATGCTCTGTGTAATGGAAAAATTGTGTTGGAATTCAGACCGCCAGCAAGTATGTGCACTCTGACCCCCATCCCTCTGCTGCTTAAATTCACTTATCTAAAAATAGACAAACCTGGAAATAATCAGGCCCTCGTTTGTCTGTGGGTGGGGGTGGGGGCCCAGCCTTCAGTGTTGCAGGAAGGGGGGGGGGGTGAAATCAGACCAGATCTTTGCTTCCTGTTAACAAAAGAAAACTGCTTCATCACTAGAGACACGTGTGGCGTTTGCCTGAGTCACGGGAACGTTGTGCTGAACGTTTCTGAATCTGGAAAACACAGTTATAGAAACGTTAAGAGTTCAAAGTGACTGGTGTGAGTAACTGTGAGTTCTGAAAGGTCCTCTGAGCTCTACACGGAGAAAAAGAGCCGTAGGCAAACATTTGTAAACGTCTGCAGACTCACTGGCTCGACTGTTCTGAGGCCAAACTACAGGAGTCACTCTAGGTCACAGTTATGGCAAACAACGTCTGCTCTGAGGGGATCAAAAGCAGATTCTAGTGTGGCTATGCTCACAGCTTTTACACGTCTTTATGAGGAATGAAGCCATGAACCAGATAAACGGCACACGCCGCTACTCTATAGCAGCAACACTTTGTTTTTCAGACATAGTTTAGATAAATGATCTTCAGTTGTTGTTGGTCTTCAGCAGAGAAAAATCTTAAAAGTAGGAAGAGGTTGCTGAGTGGGCGTGGCTTCAGCCACCATGGTCACAGCTGTCTGTTGACGTAGCGCTGTTTGCTACTGCACTAAAGGTGGACTTAAAATCTACTTTTCTGTGCTGCTGCAGCCAAATGCCTCTGATTTTCAAAATAAGAGCATGTTTCTGCTTAGGTAACGACTGGTATTCTTGTCATTTAGCTGGGGAATCCTATATTAAATCCAGTTTGTTTCCCATTCGTCAGAATTTTACGGTCTGTTTTTATTCACACTGTAGGAAAATTGATTGAAATCCATTTTTTTTTGATAGAACTTTAATTGATACCAAAACCGGCGAATATGTACAGAAGAACGTTGGTTTAAATGTCCAAAAACAGCGGCCGGAACAGACATCATTCCTGGATACTGTGTCCAAAAGTAGGAAACACAACTCAAGACAGGAAAACTGATAACAAACAGAAAAAAGAAGAAAGAGCAGAAACAGACCAAGCAGCACCAATCAGAGGAAAAGGGTCAAGAAGACTTTGTCAGTCGGAAATTCCTTCTGCTTTGCTGTTTCTGGATTCGTTTGTTTTAGTGAGCATGGAAAAGCAGGTATGGACTCTCTGTTTAGTCTTTTTCTTAGCCAAATTGTTTCCATACATCTTGAAGGTCATGAGAAGGTTTTAAAATGTCCAGAGGGTGAATGTGGGTCAGTGCCCTGTCTGAAACACCGTCCCAGGCGGCCAAGTCCACAAATAGTCCTGAAACCTCGGCAGGAGTTCTCCCTCTTTTGGCCAGATTGGGCCCCGTTGTGAGGAAGTCCATTTCTGAGCTCCCACTGCACAGCACAGCACACCCCACCCCCCCACCCCCCCCGCCGAACCCTACCCCGCCAGTTCATTTAGAACAGCATTCTGCTGGGACAAAGGTGGGTTATTTTCTGAAGATGGCCTAAATCCGATTTAGCTCAGCGTCTGTGGCGGTCTCTGCTCCAGCTACAAGACATTTTCAGCTTCAGACTTGAACAAGCGTGCAGCGGAAGCACAATCTGTTTGGTTAGTTTGAGACCAGAAGACGACTCCTCCAACAGCCAGTCCGTGTGGGTCTGTGTGTGCGGTTGTTAGTGTGTGAAACTGTCCGTTTGTCTTTGTGCATGCGTTTGCCTGAGTGTGAGTGGGTACGTGTACTTTGTTTTTATTTCAGTCGGACAACAACACCATGATCCGTTAATGGACCATCGGAGCTGTGGATTTGGGTTTAACGTCCTAAATTACTGGCAGCCGGACATTCATAAACCTGTCTTCATTCATTTCCCCCCAAAACCAACGGAGGGCGCAGCCTCAGAAAACAAGTGGAGGGAGACCGAAGACCTGAAACAGTCATCGTCAAAACAAAAACCATTCCAAGCATCGAGAAAGAGAGACCAGAAACGCAAGACAGAAACATCCAGAACAACAGGAACATGGGGGTCCAGGGCTGAACTACACAGAACAAGAAAACAAGATGAACGGATGACCGTGGGGAATAATGCACAAAGCAAAATTCAGGTGACCAACAGTGACATAATCTTATTTATATAACCAAAGATTGAATAAACGATGTGCTGCACAAATGTGAGGGATTTCATAGTGGGCATAGAGGCCTGTATCAATGAACCAGAGATCCACGGCAGAAAATAAATCCAGATGGGCGGAAGAACAAACCTTTTTACTTAGATAAAGCGGAAACCTATTTGAAAACGAGTCGCGACCATGGAGTCGCAAAAGACCGGGGATAGAGTAAGAAAATCGACCCCAACTTACCCCCTTCCTCATATAACCTCATATTAGGGTGAGGGGTGGGGGGTCTAACCTGCGATGCGCCTTGGGGGGGGGCTACTTGGCAGTGGCCCCCCTCCTATGGTTGCCGTATGGAGTGGGCCCCCCTCTTTCGGTTTTATTTGCACCTTAGACATGTAGGGTCCTTGGTAGGGGGGGTGCTTGGACATCACTGCTAGCAAGCAGCAGATGTCCTCCTGGCACCCTACCCGCCAATTTTAACCGCACCTTAGACATTTAGGGCCCCTTGGTGTGGAGGGTGAGGGGACATCACTGTGAGTAATCAGGAGATGTCCCCTTAATGCCCTACTCACCAATTTTAACTGCACCCCCCTTAGTACACACACCCCTCCCCCTTCAATATATACATTCAAACATAAACACACACACATGCACACAAACACCCTCTCAAACACCCATACACGCACACACATTTTACAAGGAAGGTGGGACCTGGGTCCATCTGTCCCCTACCCCTTCCCTGGTGGGGGGTGCGGGCCTCTTGGCGATGGCGGCCGTGTCCCTTGGGTGCCGGCTCCCTGGGCCCGGCGGTGCTCTCTCCGCACGGTGGGGGGGTTCATATTACACCTGAGCCGGGGGTGTTCGTGTCCCTGGGGGGTGGGTCCTGGTCCTTGCCCCTGGGCGCTGGGCCCCGCCAAACTTCCAACATGGCCGAGCCTGGTCGGGCCATATTTACAACACCCCTTATGGGCCACCCTTTTTTCCCCGGGGTTCCCCCCTCCTGGGCGGGGGCGGCGGGCCCCTGCCTTGCTCCTACCTGGACCAACCGTGGGCCGGGTGGGTGGCTACCTGGAGTGCGGAGCGGGTCTCCCTTGGGGGGTCCTGGCTCGTACCTGGGGTCGGGGCGGGGGGATGCCCGGAACTCCTGGGTGGTGGTGGGGTGCTCGTCTGGGGCTGTGGGCGTCCCTCTCCGGTGGGGCCCTGCGTTGGGCTTTTCCGGCGCGGCGGGGGGGCTGCTTTCCTGGCTGGGCTGGGGCGGCGCTCTCTTTCCCTCCGCGCCTCCCTGCTCTCTGGCTCTGGGGGCCTCGCGGCGGTCCTGCTGGCCCTGGCCTGGATGCCGGTCTTGGTCGCCCGGGGGGCGGTTGTTCCCTGCCTGTTCCCGTGTGGCGTTGGGGGAATTCCGGCTGCTGCTGCTGCTGCTGCTGCGGCGGGGGTCTGGGTGTGGGGGTGGCTGGGCGCTCCTCCTCCTTCTTTTCACATTCCACCATCCATTTTAGAAGAACATAAACACTCACTTGAGCACAGGTGTTAGCTCACCTTTGCACTAATAGTTTGCATGATTGAATGAATGAAAGATTTCACACTAGTTGGTTTAAAGGCATAGGTATGCGTTCGTGAACACTATCTGTTTTGTGTACATGTTGACATGTGGACATTTTTACAGCTAGCAGGTGTGTTGTATATATTTGAGTGTGTGTGAACAGGCCCCGCCCTTTTTGTACTATATTTGAACCATACCGTAATGATAAACAACCAGTAAACTTGTTGCTTTATGCTGCTTCATGGTCTTACCCCCCTTCCCCTCCTATTATCACCCTCCTACCTCCCCTCTCTCTAACGTCCCTCTCTCTTCTTCCCCTTTTTCCTTTTCCGTCCGGTCCAACACCAAAGATTTTCAAACATGATTGAAATTAATAAAGTTTGGCCTCAATTACAAAAGGGGTTTATTCAGACATACATTTGGTTTGTCTGAAGATTAATAACCCCTCTTGTTAAAGTAAAATATGTCCAACCCAAGAGACCCCAGCTCTCATCTGTTTGCCTAGCTGTTGGACAGGACAAGTTTAAAAAAAAAAAAAAAAAAAAAAAAATCGACCACAGAGAAATCATCAATAAGATGCAAAACGAAGGGGAGCACATAGGATTTCATAAAGTCCAGCACAGGACTTCTGACAAATGTAGTCAAACCATGAGGACTGTTACGACAGCTGAAAGGTAAACTGATAAATAACACTTTGAGCGACACCTAACGTCAAGAAGACGCCACTGGGAGGGATGGCTAGGCAGAACATTGAGAACATCTGCAATGTCCGCCTTCCCCAGCCATGCATTGCGTCCGCCATAATTAATCATGGAGCTGGCATGGTCAGACGAAGTGCAAAAACAAAACTGGAAGGATCACGAGGAATTAGGCTGCTGATGCCCACAATGGATGAACCGCGAGGGGCCGACAGTTCTCACATAAGGCGCGTCAAATCCGAAAACGTCCGAGAGGCCACCTTAGGGCTGACTCGAAAACATGAAAAAATGGAGCCCTGGAAAGAGCCCATCATATAGCCCCCCACAAACCAGCCAGAAACCCCTGAACCAACCAGAGAGAAAATAACAAAATGTCTGTTAGGTTGAGAAGACAGGGCCGCGTACAAAGCTGACTCATTCACAATGGAGCTGATGTTAGTTCCCTGAAGGCCAGGGCTGGGCTCTTTGGGGAACACAGAGCGGGGTGGCTGCCCACAAACCAGCGGGCCCCAAGGGAGAAACGGTGGAGCGGAACTAGGCTCTGAGCAGGCGGTGGTGACGACACGTAGATCACCGTATACGGACCAAGCGAGTTAAAATGAGAAAAGGAGCCACAGATGCTGCATAAAAGAGACCAATGACAAGTAAAATGTCCACAGATGAGACAGGTCCAACAAAGGGCCAATCCAAACGCTGGTTAAACTATTGAATGTACACAGCTTTAACAGAAAAAAACCAAAATAGAGAGCCACCATAAAAAAGCAAGCATCGAATGATGGCCAAGATTCACATCCGGCTCCTAAATAACACGGCAACAGAGAAAAACACCAAAAGCCACAACAAATTCAGCCAGCATGAGAAACCCGTCCAGACGAGGAGCGCCAGCCTTCACAACCACGGAAAAGACCCCACAATCCCCAAAACGATAACCCGGACGACGCAGAGCCACACAGCAGAAACTGAACCAGGTGCACATGATTACTTTTAAGAAAGAACTGCAATGCCCAGGGTCCTTAGGAGCGTGACGTCACCGATGACTGGGTTGAGTAGAGAACCAGGAAGAGCCTCGGAAAAGCCTCAAGACAGAAAAACACAGGAAGAGGACAGCATAGCCGCTCACCATAGGGATTCCTGCAATCACGGCATTCAGGAAGACCCAGACGTCTCCCGATCAAGCTCCACTGACAACCCGAACACTACAGGACGCTCCCCCCGTAGATGCACGCCGAAAGCACCACCTGCTGAACAACGGTAAGGAGGGGCAGACGCCGGGAGACGGACGCCCCCACACCAGAAGAAAGGGGATCATTGAATCGGAAAAAGAACAGGGGGAAGACATATGACGCTGAAAAAGCAAGAAGGAGAACAGCGAGCATAGAGAACCGGTGACGACCGCAGCGCTTACAGTAAAGAAAGAGAGTGAACAAGTACACACCTGGACTTAAATAGGACGCTGAACAGGTGAGTTGATTAACTGAACCGCCCTAGGGAGGAGTAACCGAAGTAAGCGCACTGCTAGAGTAGTCTGCCTGAAATGCTCCCAAGGTCGCTCAGCTCTGTGTGTCTTTTTGTGAGTGTGTGTTTGTTACTACACACGTGTTTATGTCTGTGTGTGCGTGTGTCTGTGTGAGTTTTTAATGTGATGTGTGTGTGTGTTTATTTGTGTGTATGTTTCAGTGTGTGTCTGTATGAGTTAAAAGTGTGTGTGTGTCAGTGTGAGTTTTCAATGTGTGTGTGTTTCAGGGAATGTTTGTGTGAGTTTTTAATGTGTGTGTTTATTTGTGTGTATGTTTCAGTAAGTGTCTGTGTGAGTTTTCAATGTGTGTGTGTGTGTGTTTTTAATGTGTGTATGTTTCAGTGCGTGTCTGTGTGAGTTTTTAATGTGTGTGTGTGTTTTTAATGTGTGTATGTTTTAGTGTGCCTGTGTGAGTTTTTAGTGTCTGTGTGTGTGTATCAGTTTGAGTTTTCAATGTGTGTGTGAGTGTTTATTTGTGTGTTTGTTCTAGAGTGTGTCTGTGTGAGTTTTCAATGTGTGTGTGCGTGTTTTATGTGAGTGTGTTTCAGTGTGTGTCTGTGTGAGTTTTTAATGTGTGTGTGTTTATATCTGTGTTTATTTGTGTGTTAGTTTGAGTTTTAAATGTGTGTATGTGTGTTTTTAATGTGTGTGTGTGTTTCAGTCTGTGTCTGTGTGAGTTTTTAATGTGTGTGTGTGTGTGTGTTTTATGTGTGTTTTTTTTCATGTGTGTGTGTGTTTATTTGTGTGTACGTTCCAGAGTGTGTCTGTGTGTGTTTTCTTTATGTGTGTTTTTTTTATGTGTGTTTGCATGTGTGTGTATTTTTATGCGTTTGCGTGTGTGTGTTTTTTATGTGTGTGTTGTCGTCCCTTCTCATGTCCCTTAAAGTCTTGAACTCTTCTTGCTTCCTCCTTTCAGTAAGCCTGACAGAGTGCATTCTGGGATATCAGAGGTGTGTGCTCAGCCTCAGCTCAGGGTTCATAGCTGTGTAGCCTCAGTCGCTGCTCAGCACGGTGACATCACAGGTGACTTGTCTTTCCGTCTGCCGCCTCGTCTGTTTCTGCAGAGACCTCCATCATCTGCTCTGGAATTCTCAGACAAACACAAACACAATCGGCTCTATTGAAGCACAGAGGAGGTTCCTGTGCTCCAGGACGTGACCACCTCCCTTCATTCAACCCCCAACACGTTGAGCGTTGGGCTCTGTTGTTCAGGTTTCTCGTCACCTTACTGATGGACCAAGGAGAGCCCAGCAAATGTTTAGCTGCTAGAAGCTGCTGGAAACAGCCCTGTGTGTTTCTAGGAAACGGCTGCTGCCAAAGCAGGAGACAGACTGTGTGCTGCTTTCCAGAGCCTTACGTAAACAGCAGCTTCACTGACATCACCCAGAATGAAAATGATTGAATTTTCCACCTTGTGACCTTCAGGCGTTTGATTTCAGCTTCATGACCGAGCCCCAGTGTGACGTTTCACAGTTCTGATCACTGGCTCTGCTGCTCTCTAAATGCTAGCCTTCATTATACAAGCAGGTATTTAACTTTTGACAGCTCTGACCTGATGGATGAACATGAAAACAACAAAGCTACTACTGGAGACAAACTAAAAAGGAAAAGGAGGTGTTACTACATTGTTCCACAAGATGGCAGTAGAGTTCAGTAGAAGAAAGCCCTCTGTTTTTCAGAATCAGACTCAGAATCCTTTAATGTCATTGCACACAAGAGGCTTGTTACAAATAAATTACTGGTGTTCCTCAGCTGCTTGACCAAAAATATAAACATACATGTTAGAATGAAATAGAAAATATGTGGAACTATGGATATATACATTGATACAACTTACATGTAAGTATTGCACGTAACTTTTATTGCACTTCCAGACTGTTCGATATTGCACATGATTGTTATACAGATGTCACAGTGTTTTTATTTTGAGGTTCACATTTTGTTCAGGACGTTGACAGCTCTGGGAAAAAAAACTGTTTTTTAGTCTATTGGTGCGTGCTCTGTGTGTTCTGTACCGCCGGCCTGACGGTAGCAGTTGGAACAGCTGGTGGTTGGGATGGTGGGAGTCCTTGATGATTTGTTTGGCTCTGCTCGTGTAGCGAGAGCTGGCGATGTCCTCTAGGCTGGCCAGTGATTTTCTGTTCAGAGTTGATCACCCTCTGCAGCGCTTCCCTGTCTGCGGCCGAGCATCCTGCGTAACAGGCTGTGATGCAGTACGTCAGGATGCTCTCTATGGTGGCTCTGTAGAAGGTCACCAGCAGCTTCTTGTCTGAGTATTCTCAGGAAGTGGAGACGCTGCTGGGCCTTCCCTACAGCCGCTGTGGTGTTTTCAGTCCTGGAGAGGTCCTCTGTGATCAGCACACCCAGGTAGCGAATAGAGCAGATCCTGTCCACGCTGACCCCATTTATGTACAGCAGGGGCGGGTCCACTCTCCCCTTCCTGAAGTCCAGGATGACTTCCTTGGTCTTTGTGGAGTTCAGGTGGAGGTTGTTCCCTGAACACCACTTTCCCAGTCTGCTGACCTCATCCCTGTAGTAATAATAATAATGGATTAGATTTATCTGCGCTTTTCCAGACACTCAAAGCGCTTACAGTGTGTCCATTATTCATTCACTCCTCAGTCATACTTGGTGATGGTATCTACGGTTGTAGCCACAGCTGCCCTGGGGCAGACTGACAGAGGCGTGGCTGCCAGTTCACGCCTACAGCCCCTCTGACCATCACCGGGATCATTCACACACATTCACACACCAGTGGAGCCACACTGGAGGCAAGGAGGGTGAAGTGTCTTGCCCAAGGACACAACAACAGTTGGCTGGGGGGGGAGCGGGGATCGAACCGCTGACCCTTTGATCATTGAACAACCTGCTCAACCGCCTGAGCCACTGCCACCCTTAGTGGCACTCATCTTCGCCTGAGATGAGCCCGACCACAGCGGTGTCATCAGCAAATTTGATAATGGAGTTGCTCGGCTAGGTCGAGGTGCAGTCAGATGTGTAGAGCGTGAAGAGGAGTGGGCTCAGTACACATCCTTGTGGTGATCCGGTGCTGAGGGTTATTGTTAAGGAGAGGTGGGAGCCGAGTCTGACAGACCGTGGGCGTCTTTAATCCATGTGCAGATGGGGGAAGAAAGACCCAGGTGGAGCAGTTTCTCTGTCAGGATGTCTGGGATGATGTTGTTGAAGGCTAAGCTGAAATCCAAAAAGAGCAGCCTTACGTAGTTCTCTGGGTGGTCTAGGGGGCTCAGGGCAGAGTGTAGTCTGGTGGGTATGGCGTCATCTGTAGAGCGGTTTATAAACTTTATACGCAAACTGGAGCGGGTCTAGAGTGGGTGGAAGGCTAGCTTTGATGTGTTTTGATACAAGCCTTTCTAAACACTTCATGACTACAGGCGTGAGGGCAACTGGCCTGTAGTCCTTGAGACTGTCCGCTACAGGCTTTTTGGGAACCGGAATTATGGTGGAGGTTTTGAGGCAGGCTGGGATGCTGCATTGTTCCAAGGACTGGTTGAATATTTTTATTTTTTAGTTTTGTTTTTACTTCTCTTTGAGAAAACCGTCCTAAGTCAGTTTGGAAAAATAGTTCATTCACATTTATTTCCAAACATTTATTCTAATGTGAGCATCACTGACAGAAAATGCAGCAAAACTCTTTCACTGATGAAACATTGCTGACGTAACCAAAACGGAAGTAATGAAGTTTAGTGTCTGAGTGAAATGACTCTGAACATTCAATAAGTTCCTGTTGTTTCACTATGGTTTGCACACGCACAGTCACGCACAGTCACACACAAACAAAAAAACTCACAGACACCCACACACAGCACAGAGCCCTTAAAGCCCCACAATTACACCACGGATAACGGAACGGTCACGTCAGAGCCTGCACTCAATCCCCGCAGCTCCAGTGCACATTCCCAGACTCTGAGCAACAAGTACCGATGCCCATTGGCCACGCCCACATTGCACACTGGTGGTGGCTGACACCTGTCTGTCATGGGAAACCTTTGGACTCTGGTGGGATCTGGTGAGATGAGTGAAGAGGTACAATCAGGTGGCTCTAACATCCAAATGTGCCACTTCCGTATCAAGTAAGCATCAGTGGCCAAAACAATGGCGCAAACAAGCAGCGTGATGCCAGAAACTCTAGAACCAAACACAATGGCACACACAGCAACGAAACAGCAACAAAATAGCGTCACCTACAGAGAAAACATATTAGCTGCAGTTACATGGACAAAAGTGATCGGAATGAACCCTTCGTTGGTTCCTCAGGGAATGAATGCAGAGGAGCCACGGTGAGGGTTTTCTTTTTTAATTTAAGGAAAGGCAAAATCATCATAAGACACCTGTCAGGTTCTGGGCCAGGGCGGTTGTTGGGTTTTGTTTTGACACTTCCGGTTTGTTTTTTCTCTGTTCATTTGTTCTGTCTTTACCTTATTGGTCTCACCTGTTGCTGAATCACCTGGAGGGTATTTAGCCTGCACTGATCCTGTCCCTGTCACGGGATCATTTTGGATTGTTGTTACGATCGTGAGTATTATTAAAACCTACGATTTGACTACGAGTCCCTGCGTCTGCGCCTGTGTCCTCACCTACGAGTTCCTGACAACACCCTCTCCATTTCTGTAAGACTTCGCCTTTTTAAACCATAAGCCCCTCCTAGTGGGCATTTCTCTTCATTAGTTTAACAAACAAAAGAGTTTTACATTGTTTTCCCAAAAACCCAAATAAATATACAAAAATAAAATTTTCATCCAAAGAAACCTAATCTGTTTTTTACAAAAAAAACATTAATCTCCCTTAAAAATAAAATTCAAACGTCAGGTGAGTCACATGACCTGGTGGGTCGGTCACTACTTCCGGTTTACCAAACGAAACTAATGATGACGCCATGTGTGCTTTGTGTAAGTGTATGCGTGAGGATTAAGAGTAGGCAACCCCGTGTGCACCCAAGGATACCTGCAGAGAAACAGGGACGGAGAAAAAGGTAAGTTAAAGTAAATGGATGGCGTGATTGCAAGTCTGTGTGTGCGCGTCAATGCGCACGTGTGTGTGTGTGTGTGTGCGTGTGAGTGCGAGAGCAGCCATCAGCTGACGGTCCTATACACCTTCACATCATCCCCCTCTTCTGGGAGATTGGCGATGTGCGGCAAACTAGACAGGTAATCTGCCACTATATTGTGTTTGCCAGGGCGATGACGGACAATGAATTTGTATGGCTGAAGCAACAAATACTAGCGTGTAAGCCGGTTGTGGTGGTCCTTCATGGAATTTATCCATGTAAGGGCCCTGTGGTCTGTCTCAAGGTCAAACTCCCTGCCAAGTAAGTAGTATCTAAAGCTGTCATGCGCACACTTAGTGGCAAGTCCTTCCTTTTCCACTGTGGAGTACTTAGTCTCTCTTCGGTTGCAGTTTACGACTAAGGTACAGGACTGCTCACTCTTCTCCTGGGTTTCCCTGTGCCAGGGCAGCACCAAGCCCGACTGCAGAGGCATCCGATTGGACCAGGAACCATTGATTGAAGTCAGGACTTTTGAGCACAGGATATGAGCACAATTTAGTTTTTCATGTCTGGAGGGCCATTTCACATTCATCTGTCCAGGTTTCTGGGTTTTTCTGCCTTTTCTCTGTTAGGGTAGTGATGGGAGCTGCAATGGTGGCAAACTGATAGACAAACCGCCGGACCATCCAGCTAATCCTAAGAAGGATCGTACCTCTTTCTTGGTGCGTGGTCGAAGGCAGTTGTGGATAGCATCCTTATCTTTATGGATTTATCTATTATTATAAGGATCTATTATCCTTATGCAACCTTAGAGAGGTGGCAAAGGCCAAACAGAAAGCTTACGATGAGCTATATGACAGGTTAGACACAAAAGAAGGAGAGAAGGACTTGTACAGACTAGCCAGACAGAGAGACAGAGATGGGAAGGACGTGCAACAGATAAGGGTGATTAAGGACAGAGAGGGAAAGGTGCTAACAACCCAAGAGAGTGTACAGAAAAGATGGAAGGAGTATTTTGAGGAGCTGATGAACGTGGAAAATGACAGGGAAAGAAGGGAGGAAGATGTGGTTGTTGTGGAGCAGGAAGTAGCAGAGATTGGAAAGGATGAGGTTAGGAAGGCTCTGAAAAGGATGAAGAGCGGAAAGGCCGTTGGTCCTGATGACGTACCTGTGGAGGTATGGAAGTGCCTAGGAGAGACAGCAGTGGAATTTCTAACAAGGTTGTTCAATAGGATTTTAGAGAGTGAGAAGATGCCTGAGGAATGGAGGAGAAGCGTTCTGGTCCCGATCTTTAAGAACAAGGGTGACACGCAGAACTGCAGCAACTATAGAGGAATAAAGTTGATGAGCCACACAATGAAGCTGTGGGAAAGAGTAGTGGAAGCCAGGCTTAGGAAGAAGGTGGAGATTTGTGAGCAGCAGTATGGTTTCATGCCCCGTAAGAGCACCACTGATGCCATTTTTGCTTTGAGAATGTTGATGGAAAAGTACAGAGAAGGTCAGAAGGAGCTGCATTGTGTGTTCGTAGATTTAGAGAAGGCGTATGACTGGGTGCCGAGGGAGGAGCTGTGGTACTGTATGAGGTCGTCTGGAGTGGCAGAGAAGTATGTCAGAGTAGTTCAGGACATGTATGAGAGAAGTATGACGGTGGTGAGATGTGCTGTAGGTCAGACAGAGGAGTTCAAGGTGGAGGTGGGACTACACCAAGGATCAGCTTTGAGTCCTTTTTTGTTTGCTATGCTGATGGACAGGCTGACAGACGAGGTAAGACAGGAATCTCCCTGGACAATGATGTTTGCGAATGACATTGTAATTTGCAGTGAGAGTAGAGAGCAGGTGGAGGAACAGCTAGAGAGGTGGAGGTTTGCTCTGGAAAGAAGAGGCATGAAGGTCAGTCGTAGTAAGACAGAATACATGTGTCTGAACGAGAGGGATCAAGGTAGAAGCGTTAGGTTACAGGGGACTGAGGTGAAGAAGGTGCAGGAGTTTAAGTACTTGGGGTCAACAGTTCAGTGTGATGGGGAGTGTGGAAAAGAGGTGAAGAGGCGAGTGCAGGCAGGTTGGAGCGGTTGGAGGAAAGTGTCAGGAGTGTTGTGTGACAGAAAAGTGCCAGCAAGACTCAAAGGAAAGGTGTACAAGACAGTGGTGAGACCAGCTCTGCTCTATGGGTTAGAGACAGAGACAAGAGGCTGAGATGGAGGTAGCAGAAATGAAGATGTTGAGGTTCTCCTTAGGAGTGACCAGGTTAGACAGGATAAGGAACGAGTACATCAGAGGGACGGCCCATGTTGCCTGTGTTAGCGACAAAGTCAGAGAAGCAAGACTGAGATGGTTTGGACATGTTCAGAGGAGGGATAGTGGATATATTGGTAGAAGGATGTTGGAGATGGAGCTGCCTGGCCGGAGGGCAAGAGGACGGCCAAAGAGGAGATATATGGATGTCTTAACAGAGGACATGAAGTTGGCTAACGTTAGGGTAGAAGATGTTCATGATAGAGTGAGGTGGAAAAGGATGATTCGCTGTGGCGACCCCTGATGGGAAAAGCCGAAAGAGAAAGAAGATCCTTATGCAACCTTATCCACTTGTGGACGCACTTCACCCCCTCCCAATAGGTGTCGAAATTTCTGGGCCCACTCACATTTGGCCACATTCAAGGTCAGACCTGCCTTTTGAAGTTTTCCCAGGACAAGACAAAGGTGTTCAAGGTGTTCCACCCAGGTGTGACTGAATACCACCTCAACATCCAAATGAGCCGCACTACAGTGGTCACATCCCTGCAGCACCTTGTCCATCAGCCTTTGGAATGTGGCTGGTGCTCCCCTGCAGACCAAAGGGCATCACTGTAAACTGAAACAGTCCAGAAGGTGTTTTGAATGCTGTATAGCAGGGCTGGCGAACACGCGGCTCTCAAGCCGCATGCAGCTCTTGGCCAATAAGCATGTGGCTCTTCGCGTCTCATCATATTTTCTATATACTGTACCTCATTTCACAGTTTTTCCCTCTTAAACCACACTCAAATCCATCAAAGTGTATTAAAAATAAATAATAATAAAAGTAATTTGGCAGTGTGTGTGTTTTGATGCTGCTCCCAATTGGTGGGGAGTGGGGGTGTATATGTGCTGGGGCCGCGCGTGCGTGTGTGAGAGAAGGAGGGAAGAGAGCGTGCAGCACGAGAGGGGCAGAGAGTACGGAGCGGAAGTGTGTGCATTCATGTTGTGGTTTTTGGAGGAAAGAGAACCGTTATAAAAGAAGGTTTCCCCCAGAAGAAGATGAATGACTCTTTATTAACCCACTCTGGAGGCTCTGAGGGTCCGAACGGGGGGAAGTGAACCCTGAACTACCTACGACCTTGGAGAAGATCTCCCCTGCGTTTCCGACCACGGTCGGAAAGGAAAGGAAAAAGAAATAATCGCGCAGCAAAGGTTACACACAACAATTAAGTGATTGCCAATCATTCGCACAGGTTACGCCAAATGCCAGAAAAAATAAGTAAACATTTGATGTGCGTGCAGACCGTTACCCTCGTGGCTTAATTCAGAGTATAAAGATAAACACATGATGTTTCTGGAAGAATGGAAAGATTCTTACTTTTTAACTGAATGGAATGGCAAGTCACTCGATGATCTGACACAAATTGTCTCCTTTATTAACAAGTTGAAGCTTTTCAAAGTGCACATTCAAAACGGCCATCATCCACTTTCCGTGTGTAAAACAAAGAGCTGCTCTCAAGCTGCTGTGATGTTCTCCTCAATATATGTCTGTGAGTTTCTGTTTATTACCTTGAAACACGTGAAATCAAGGCATCAGTCCGTTCTGACCGACACTCAAGTAGAGGAACTGATCAGAGAGGCTACAACTGAATATAAACCTGATCTGCAGAGGATTACAAGAAACAAGAGAAATCCCACTGAGATCATCATCCATCACTGCAGCAAGGTGAGAAATTCTGAGATGTAGTTTGGAAAACACACCTGACTAAGCATGCTGGTGTGAATATTTTAATATTCCATCAATTATCAGTTTTTCATGCAAAAAGTCAATCATTACATTAAAAAAAAAGTTATAAATGCATTTTTTTTTTACTGAAGGTTAAAATTAGAGTTATGCTACACACATCTGAAATGTAATGTATTTAATGTGTTTATTGTAAATCTGAATTATTCAGACACACTGTAAACCCGAATAAGTTAGTTAGTTAGCTAGTTCAACAACTGCATTTTTTAAAGTCCAGCAGATTGTCATCATCCAGATGAAATAGGGGACGGCTGTGGGCCCCAGACGAGTCAGAGGCGAGGTCCACGGTCAGGTACAGGAGCACAGATGAGCTGGAGTGCAATATTTTAGGAGATTATGTGCTTTGCCACATAACATTGCTTTGGCACGACTTTCTGGTTAGGTTGTATTACCCACACAGCTGGATTATTAACCAGCACACTGTCACTGGTACTATTTAGTGAATAAAACATTATCCATCATAAAGTACTTACATTCCAAACTTTGAAGAACTGTGGGTCCTCCTCACGTTTGTATATTAGAAGCCAGTACAGGACAGGAATACGTTTGACATCAGCAGTCTTGTCATGGTACCCCCTGCTGGCCCCGCCTCCTCATCAGGTTCACCTGAGGACTCCAGCTGCGCTTCATCATCTTCATCAGCCGGGGGACTCTTAAGGAGAACCAGGACCCTTACTCGACGCTAGTTCGTTCTACTCCACGGTGCACTCTCTGGCCTTGCTCGCTATTCTAGTCCATGCATTATCTGCCTCGCCTAACCTTGTCTTGTCTCTGCCTGCCTAGGATCACGATCACGCCTGTCACGTTCTGGACTCCGACTCACCTTCGCTCTGGTCCCTCCTCGTCGCCCCTCTGGACATCCTTCTGGAAACGCGGTGTTCGCCGCCAAGACCCTCCAACCATCCACAAAACATCCTCTCTTGGAACTCTGTCATTCCTCCATTAAATCCTTTACTACTCGTCTGCCTCGCCTGCCGAGTATTCCTTCCGGGTTTCAGCATCTGGGTCTGCCACAGTCTCGTCAGCCATGACAGAACGAACTAGCCATATCCCCGACCCAGCTGACCCGGACGGTCTCCGCCTGGCCCTGAACCAACAAGGTTTGTTGCTCTCCCGACAAGCCGATGCCATCGCTCAAATGTCCGCCACCCAACAGGAATTGTTTCGCCGGTTGGATAATCTCACGCGGACCCTAGCTGACCAAGCCGCTAGCTCCGCCGCCACTGCAGCTCCCGCTTCCGGTGACCTCACCAACATCACTTCTGCCTCCTTCGAGGAAAACATCCGGGCGCAACCGGAACCATACAACGGCGACGTAGAGGCATGCAGCGAATTTCTGCTACAGTCCCAGCTGTTATTTCAGCAATCCCCCAGGTACTACCAGTCTGATCATCGCAAAATTTCTCTGATAGTTAATTCTCTCCGCGGCAAAGCACTTCAGTGGGCTCAGGCTTTTCTAGCCGCTAATCCACTCTCACATCTTCCCTATGACCGTTTTATCGGCGAGTTCCGGCTAGTGTTTGATCAGCCACGCAAGCAGGAAGAAGCTACCCGGCGGTTGCTCGGCCTCAAGCAGCGTAACCGACCGGTGAGTGAACACCTTATAGACTTTCGCATTCTAGCGGTCGAATCGGGCTGGCCGGACATCGCTCTCAAAGGTATTTTCTACCAATCACTAAACGAGAAGATAAAGGATCATTTATGTACGCAACCTGAAGCGGATAGCTTTGAGGAGCTTGTAACCGCCGCCCTCCGTTCCGACATACGACTCCGGGAACGGCAAAATGAGCGGAGTTATTCTAATCGCCGATCTGCCACAGAGATTCCCCATCACTCTCTCCAATTTTCCCAGCAACCGCCTATCGAAGCCTCTATTACTCCGGCCGACCAACCCATGCAAATTGGGCACTCGCAGCTTTCCCCGGAAGAAAGACTTAAGCGCCGTAAGGACGGATTGTGTTTTTATTGTGGAGACCCAGCTCATATTGTCTCACACTGCCCAAAACGGTTAAACTCCCGAACCCCTCGCTAAGCGACAGGTCACGAGGGGATTTATCGGAAAGAAATGCCAAACCTTTTCTTTTTACTCCTGTCAAGTTTCTTAACCCAGTTCATGAACTTAGTGCCCTTATTGACTCTGGTGCTGAACATAGCCTCATTGACTCAGGTTTGGTTCGACAACTTGGGTTACCGGTAGAACCGTTGGATACTCCCGTAAAAGCTGCGGGTTTAGGGGGAAAATTGCTATCCAAAATAACATTACGCACCGAGCCCATTCAGCTCATTACTTCCGGGAACCATCGTGAGTACCACCAGTTTTACGTCACCAACGCTCCTCAAACGCCCGTCATTTTGGGGTTTTCCTGGTTATGCCTTCACAATCCCCAAATAGACTGGTCTAATTCTCGGATCGTTAACTGGAGTACGTATTGCATGGCAAACTGTCTATACTCTGCTCTTCCCACTACAGCCATTCCCAACCCTCCTGAAAAAGAGGATGTGGATCTTTCCAAGGTGCCGTCATGTTACCACGATCTCAAAACAGTATTTAGTAAGTCTAAAGCCTGTGCGTTACCCCCTCACAGGCCCTATGATTGCGCCATCGAGCTTCTCCAGGGTGCCTCCCTTCCTAAAGGGAGGCTTTTCAATCTATCCGGTCCTGAGAAGCTCTCGATGGAAAGCTACATTCAGGAAGCTCTAGCACTCGGCCACATTCGGCCTTCCACCTCCCCTGTCGGCGCAGGGTTTTTCTTCGTCGAAAAAAAAGATAAGTCTCTCAGGCCTTGTATTGATTACCGAGAGCTCAATCAAATAACGGTTAAGGATAAGTACTCACTCCCCCTCATTAACTCCGTCTTCGATTCCGTTCAGGAAGCCAACTTATTCACTAAATTAGACCTCCGTAACGCGTACCACCTTGTTAGAGTCCGGGAGGGGGACGAATGGAAAACGGCCTTTAATACCCCCCTCGGGCATTACGAATATCTTGTCATGCCCTTCGGCCTCACCAACGCCCCAGCTGTTTTCCAACGTCTGGTAAACGATCGCTTTGTGTTTGTCTACTTAGACGACATACTCGTTTACTCCAGTAACGCCACAGAACACCGTCACCACGTCAGGCTTGTACTGGAAAGATTGTTAGAAAACAAACTCTATGTGAAAGCTGAAAAATGCGAATTCCATGCCAGTTCAGTTCCTTTCCTGGGGTACATTCTCGAGGCTGGCAAGATCCGGCCAGATCCTTCCAAACTCCAAGCTGTCTCTGACTGGAGCGTTCCGGAATCCCGTAAAAAGTTACAACAGTTTCTGGGCTTCGCCAACTTTTATCGGAGATTCATCCGTAACTACAGCGGAATCGCAGCACCACTCACCCAACTCACCTCAGTCAAGGTCCCCTATGTTTGGAACCCCGCGGCGGATGCTGCTTTCAGAAGGCTCAAGGAACTATTCACCACTGCACCCATTCTCATTCAGCCTGATATCCACAAGCAATTCGTCGTGGAGGTCGACGCCTCTGACTCAGGGGTAGGGGCTGTGTTGTCCCAGCGGGAATTTGCCTCGGGTAAACTCAAACCTTGTGCATTCTTTTCCAGAAAACTCAGTCCAACAGAGCAAAATTATGATGTCGGCAATCGTGAGCTCCTTGCCATCAAGCTGGCCTTGGAAGAGTGGAAACATTGGTTGGAGGGGGCTGAACAACCGTTCATCGTGTGGACAGACCACAAAAATCTGGCATATCTGCGCTCAGCGAAAAGGCTGAATTCTAGACAGGCCCGTTGGTGCTTGTTTTTCGACAGGTTCCAGTTCACAATCACCTATCGCCCAGGTAGCAAGAACGGCAAGCCTGACGCCCTGTCTAGAAAGTACAACACTACGGACGATCATAGCACTTCTCCTATCCTTCCCGACTCTCTCTTCGTGGGGAACCTCACTTGGGACGTGGAAACCAGGGTGCTACATTGCCAAGGTGAGAAACCCGACTCTGTTACCTGTCCCCCTGGCACCCTGTTTGTTCCCCACAGACTCAGATCTGACGTCATCACGTGGGGGCACAGTTCCAGAATCGCCTGCCATGGGGGAGTCCGTCGGACACTCATGCTGCTGAGACGCCGGTTTTACTGGCCCACCATGGCTGAGGATGTGCGTCAGTATATCGCTGCCTGTACCACCTGTGCCAGGGCTAAAACCTCCAACTCCCCACCTGCCGGCTATCTACACCCTCTATCCACGCCTGGTCGACCTTGGTCCCATATCGCGGTGGACTTCGTGACTGGTCTGCCTCCCTCTCATGGATTCACGGTTATCCTGACTGTAATTGATCGTTTTTCGAAGGCTGCTCAGTTCATCCCGTTGCCACAATTACCTACTGCCTCTGAAACTGCCGACACCCTTGTCAAACTCGTTTTTCGTCATCATGGCATACCATCTGACATTGTTTCTGACCGAGGTCCGCAATTTACCTCTCAGGTGTGGAAGGCTTTCTGTTCCGCCCTTGAGGCCTCCACCAGCCTTTCTTCTGGCTACCACCCGCAGTCCAACGGCCAAGCTGAAAGGGCAAACCAGGAGTTGGAGGCGGCCCTGCGCTGCTTTGCGGCACAGAATCAGGAAGATTGGTCTGACTACCTCGTGTGGGTGGAATATGCCCATAACAACCACCCATCCACAGCCACTGGTATGTCGCCATTCGAAGCATCGTTGGGTTACTCTCCCCCCTTATTCCCTTCCCAGGAGCTCGATCTGGCGGTGCCCTCCGTCCAACTCCATCTGCAGCGCTGTCAGGAGGTTTGGCGCCAGGCTCAGGCAGCTCTCCTTCGGACTAAGGAGGGTAACCGCCAGTTCGCTGATCGTCACCGCACTAAGAGCCCTCCTTACGAACCTGGACAGCAGGTATGGCTGTCGTCTAAAAACATTCCCCTCCAGGCCACGTCCCGAAAGTTGGCTCCTCGTTTTATTGGTCCGTTCGTCATAGAACGGATAGTCAATCCCAACTGTGTCCGCCTGAAACTACCAGCTTCTCTCAAGATTCATCCATCTTTTCACGTCTCCCAAATCAAGCCCGTCCGCCAAAGCCCTCTTTGCCCGCCGTCCGCTCCCCCTCCTCCCGCCCGGGTCATCGATGGTGGCCCGGTTTATACGGTCAGCCGCGTTCTGGACGTCCGGCGCAGGGGTCGTGGGTTCCAGTACCTCGTTGACTGGGAGGGGTACGGCCCGGAGGAGAGGTCATGGATTCCTCGCTCCTTCATTCTGGACCGCGCCGTGATAGATGACTTTTTTCGGGCGCACCCCGATCGGCGTCCTGGCCCGCCTGGAGGCGGTCGTTGGGGGGGGGGGTACTGTCATGGTACCCCCTGCTGGCCCCGCCTCCTCATCAGGTTCACCTGAGGACTCCAGCTGCGCTTCATCATCTTCATCAGCCGGGGGACTCTTAAGGAGAACCAGGACCCTTACTCGACGCTAGTTCGTTGTACTCCATGGTGCACTCTCTGGCCTTGCTCGCTATTCTAGTCCATGCATTATCTGCCTCGCCTAACCTTGTCTTGTCTCTGCCTGCCTAGGATCACGATCACGCCTGTCACGTTCTGGACTCCGACTCACCTTCGCTCTGGTCCCTCCTCGTCGCCCCTCTGGACATCCTTCTGGAAACGCGGTGTTCGCCGCCAAGACCCTCCAACCATCCACAAAACATCCTCTCTTGGAACTCTGTCATTCCTCCATTAAATCCTCTCATACTCGTCTGCCTCGCCTGCCGAGTATTCCTTCCGGGTTTCAGCATCTGGGTCTGCCACAGTCTCGTCAGCCATGACAAGTCTGCTCTTGCTGCACAGAGACAAAGACAAATTAATATGGCAAACATATATCAAATGGCTGCACCCCTTGGTCTGGCTCAGTTCAGTTCATCTAGTCTTTAATTATCTTAAAATTGTACAGTTATTTCAAAAACTACACCAAACATAAGATGACATTAAATTCATACTTACAAATGCATTGGATCAACGTTGATTTTTTTTTCTCCAGTGAAGTAAACATTTACAGTCATTCACTTTATTAGAAACGCTCAGTGATTAATATGAACCGATCCAAGTCAGCCCCTTCTTTAGCTATACTAATGCATAATGTTGATCATGCCATGCAGTTACACCTCACCTGTTTATCATAGAGGTGCAGAAAGTCGCATAGAGCCTTCTGGTTCGTGCTGCCTTCTGTCTCAAAAAGATCAGCATCCTCTGCCTCTGTCTGTCCAGGTCAAAATAAAACTGTTTTCGCAGGTTGACATTTGTGATGCGATTAAACTCAGCTCACATCTAAAACGTACGTTTAGAGGGACAGTACTTTCGTGAGAGGGCATCAGGCTTGACATTGCGGGTTCCTGGTCTGTAAGTGATATTGAAACGGAAACTATCAAAAAAGAGACACCAACGAGCTTGAGTCTTTTGGCAGTTCTCAGGTTCTTATGGTCGGTCCATACAATGAATGGTTGTTCCGCTCCCTCCAGCCAGTGACGCCACTCCTCCAGAGCCAATTTGATGGCCAGCAACTCCCAATTTTCAGGGCGGCCGTGGTGCAGCGGTAGGGCGGTCGACCCATGATCGTAAGATTGCAGGTTCGATTCCCGCTTTGCACGCCCATGAGTCGAAGTGTCCTCGGGCAAGACACTGTACCCCACCTTGCCTCTGGTGGTAGGCGGGCGCCTGTGTTTGGCAGCGGAGCCGCCACCAGTGTGTGAATGTGTGAGTGAATGTGTGAGTGAATGTGTGTGTGAATGGGTCTGTGACTGTAAAGCGCTTTGTCTTTGTAGGAAGAGAGGCGCTATATAAGTATACGCCATTTACCATTTACCAATTTCAAACGTCATAATTCTGCTCAGCAGAATACACCTTGCGGGAAGAAAAAGCACATGGTTTGAGCTTGCCAGAACCTTCTTCCTACTGAGAAAGAATGGCCACAATGGGCCACAATGCTGCTATAATTCCGGATGAAATGCGGTAAAAGTTGTCTAATCCAAGAAATTGCTGAAGTTTCTTACGGCTTTCAGGAGGTTCCTAGTTTAGCCTCGTTTTTTGAGGGATCTGGTCGTATGCAAACAGCTTCACCGATGAAGCCCAGGAATTGTACATTGTTTACATGGAATTCACATTTCTCATATTTCACACATAACTGGTTCTCTAAGAGTCTTTCCAGAACCTGACTGACATGGTTCTCATGTTGTGTTTGTTTGGTAGTATATGAGGATATCCTCCAAGTAGATGAAGACAAAGCGGTTTAGAAAGTCTCTCAGAACATCGTTTACCATTCTTTGGAAAATGGCCGGAGCGTTGGTTAGCCCAAAAGGCATGACCAGATATTCATATAATAATAAATTCTCTGTGATTACCAGACGAGATGAGAAGGATGGGTTTGGTGCGGTGAGTGATTCGAGAGAGGTATTGACCACCTAATCCTGAGGCTTCGATGGATATATCCAGAAGTTCTGTGGGTAGAGACAAGTTTATGATCTATAAGGCTTTGCTCAGCACCGGAATCAATGAGGGCTCTTTCAGACTGGAAACAGATTTTGACAGGAATAAAAAGAAAATTGTTCTCTGTATTACTCACAGAGTTGCCCGCCCGTGGCCTGTCTTTTAATGGGAGGCTTTGGAATTTAAACGCAGAGGGCACTGAGATACTAGATGGCTTTTGTTCCCGCAATAAAAACAAGAACCTTCTTCACAACGTTTTTCATGTTTCTCAGCCGTTAACTTTGAGTGACCAATCTGCATAGGCTCCTCTGGGACTTTATGAATGGAGAACAACTCTGGCCTAGGAGAAGGATCTGCAGTAGGTACTGAGACGGTGTTGTTGTTGGATGTCTTTCTGGGGTATTGATGTCTTTAGTTTTGGCGTTTTCGAAGACGGATTTCCGAACGAAGGGCTGTGGATACAAGTTTTTCGAATGTGTGAGCTTCCGGCTGTGAACAGAGAAGATCTTTGATGTTTTCGTTTAAGGACTGGTAGAAGATGCCTTTTAAGGCTAGATCGGGCCATCCTGCTTCCACCGCCAGAACGCGAAAATCAATGACATGGTCGCTGACCGATCGATTGCATTGCTTTAAGGCCCGTACACACCGGGACGAATATTCGCCAGGCGTTATTCGCCAGCGTTTTTCGCCCCGGAAAAAACAAACCCGAGGCATTTTTTTTTTTGACGCTTTGACGCGTGGTGTGCACACTCACATTGGTGCCCTTTGTTTAGTCACGAAGCGTTAAACGTCGGCTGGGTCGCACAGACCCGGAGGAGGGTTACGGTTATGGTTACGGTCAGTTGCGGCGGCGTATCACCCCCAACCCCCCCACCAAACAGTTCTCATGCACGGCTGTCACGGCAGCACACCGTTCCCGCGGGAGGTGGTCTGCGGAAAATAAATGTCCCACACCTACATGCGAGACAGCTAACAAGGCTTTAACTTTAAACACGTGTGAGCAACAACAAGATTTAGTCTTAGACACACTAAAAATACGTGGGGAAAATACAACGATAAACATTTTTGAGGTGAACCAGCACCTCGCCTGGATCGTTAGCGAGACCAGGCCGGGGGGGGGGGGGGGGGGGGGGGAGACGAAGCTGCAGCGAGACTGAAGGAAAACAGAAAATTGGAGTTGTCCTTAACATCCAATTTAGTTTTAATCTGCCTCTCACCCTTAGTTTTAGGGTTCTCTTGGTTAAGACTACATAACCCCCAATTTAATTGGGTTCGTCACTGCATCACTAATTGGAGTGATTTTTGTATGGCTAATTGTCTCCTGTCCGCCATTCCCTCCGTTACTATTTCCATTTCTCACGGTCCTGAAGAAATAGATCAATCCAACATCCCGACTGTTATCATGATTTAAGAACCGTCTTCAGCAAATCCAAAGCCGCTTAGTTACCTCCCCACCTGTCAGGAGGGGCTGCCTGGTGAGCATGAAGGACCCAGAATGCAGAGACGGGAGCACACGGTTCCGGGGCAAGGGATTTAATCTGAACAAAAAGCGCTGCAGAGCAGGATAACAAAACAAAACTCAATGTGGGCAAACCATGAACAAGGCAGGAGGGAGTCAGGGACGAAGAGACATTAAAGACGTTAGAGACGTTAAGGACGTTACATGAGAGACATTAAAGACATTAATGGACCAGCACAAGAGGAAGGCAGAGACAAGACTATATACAGACAGGACTGACAAGACACAGGTGATCATGATCAGGGCAGATTGGGACCAAGGAAGTAAAACTCAAAAACAGGACAAAACAGGAAACCTTTCAAAATAAAAGAGGAAACAGAACTCAAACATGACTGAAACAAGACGACAAGCAAAAACCAATAGAAATAAAACCCAAACCATGACACCAGCAACCATATGATTGCTCCATAGATTTATTGGATGGAGCCACACTCCCTAAGGGGAGATTGTTTAACGTTTCGGGTCCTGAGAAAGCGGCCATTGAAAAATACAATCAGGAGGCGCTTTCTCTGGGACACATTCACCCCTTATCATCCCCTGCTGGGGAGGGTTTCTTCTTTGTTGAAAAGAAGGACAAATCCCTAAGACCCTGCATAGATTATCGTGAACTCAACCAAATCACGAATAAAGATAAATGTATTCTTCCCCTCATCAGCTCCGTTTTCAACTCCAAACAAGAAGCTTGCATTTTCTCCAAATTAGATCTCCGCAACGCTTACCACCTCGTGCGGGTCAAAGAAGGGGATGAGTGGAAAACTGCCTTTAGGCCACTACGAGTATCTTGTTATGCCTTTTGGTTTAACCAATGCACCCGCTTTATTCCAACGTCTCGTCAATGACGTCCTCAGAGATTTTATAAATCACTTCGTTTTTGTCTACCTTGACGACATCCTTATTTACTCTGAGGACCCCACTCAGCATGAGAATCACGTCCACCTAGTACTACAGAGACTGTCTGAAAACCAGCTCTTTGTTAAAGCGGAAAAATGCCAGTTTCACACTCCCATTATTCCATTTCTTGGGTTCATTTTCTAGGCTGGAAGTATTCGCCCGGACCCTGCCAAAATCGAAGCGGTTTCCCAGTGGGATCTCCCACATCACGCAAGAAACTACAGTTTCTAGATTTTGCCAATTTTTGTCGACGCTTCATCAGAAATTACAGTTCTATTGCCTCTCCACTCACTCAGCTCACATCTACAACCAAGACCTTTCAATGGAACCCAGCAGCACAAACAGCTTTTGATGCCCTTAAAAAACTGTTCGTTTCGGCTCCCATTCTTATTCAACCTGACACTTCAAGACAATTCGTAGTCGAGGTGGACGCCTCAGACTCTGGAGTGGGAGCCGTCCTGTCTCAAAGAGAAGAACCCTCCAGCAAACGTAAACCCTGTTCCTTCTTCTCTAAGAAACTGTCTCCAGCCGAGCGCAATTATGATGTTGGTAACTGGGAACTCCTCGCCATTAAGCTGGCTCTAGAAGAGTGGCGTCACTGGCTGGAGGGAGCGGCTCAACCATTTATTGTCTGGACAGATCATAAAAAATTTTCATACATCCACTCTGCTAAAAGACTCAATTCTCGTTAAGCCTGTTGGTGTCTGTTTTTTGACTGGTTCAAGTTTACCATCACCTATAGACCTGGCAGTCGTAACGTCAAGCCAGACGCCCTTTCCCAAAAATACTGCTCCTCTGAAGATCCTGACACCACCACCAACATTCTCCCGGAAACTTGCATTGTCGGAAACCTAACTTGGGACATGGAATCTACAGTCATCCAAGCTCAAGGACAGGAACCTAACCATCCTACTCCTCCTAATGGCACTCTCTATGTTCCCTCCTCCCTAAGGTTCAACGTTATTACCTGGGCTCACTCATCTCGCATCGCCTGCCACGGAGGGGTCACCCGTACTCTCAATCTTTTCTGCAAACGTTTTTTCTGGTCTACCATGAACAAAGACGTCAGGGAGTATGTTGCTGCCTGTTCCACATGTGCCCGTTCCAAATCCTCCAATTCCCCTCCATCTGGATTACTTCACCCTCTGGCTACACCCAGTCGACCATGGTCCCACATGGCTGTGGATTTTGTTGCATTTTGCATTTGGCGTCAAACCAGGGCTGCTCTCCTCCGCACCAAGGAGAGCAACTGCCGCACTGCCAATTGCCACAGGGTGGTGGGACCCACCTACCAACCTGGTCAGAGCGTTTGGCTCTCATCTCGTAACATCCCCATCCAGGCCACGTCACACACTAATGACAAGATTATCAACCCCTCCTGTGTCCGTCTTCCTCTCCCGGCTGCCCTCAAGGTACACCCTTCATTTCACATCTCCCAGATTAAACCTGTTTTGGACGGCAGTTTGTGCCCACCTTCCACTTCCCCTCCTCCCGCCCGTATCATTGATGGCACTCCGCCGTACACTGTCAGTCGCATCTTGGACGTCCGGCGCCGGGGTCATGGCAACCAGCTACTGGTCAATTGGGAGGGTTATGGTCCTGAGGAACGCTCCTGGGTCTCCTTTTCCCTCATTTTGGACCCTACCCTCATCTCCGACTTCTATTGTGCTCACCTGGATCGTCGTTCTGGACTGCCTGGAGGCGGTCATTGGGGAGGGGGGGTACTGTCATGGTGCCTCTGTCTGTTCTCCTTCCCCTCCCCTCTCTGCTCTGCTCCTGACTCCACCAGCTGTGACCAACTCACCTCATCACCTCTACTGCTCAAAAGGAGACCCAGCTCAAGTATTCAACGCCAGTTTATTGCCCCTTATGGTGACTACGCCTGGTCTAGTCTGTTCATGTCACACTTGCTCTTGTTTTGCCTTGCATCTAACGTTATTTTCCTGCCTCAGGATTCCCTGTCATGTAGGTCACCTGTCTGGAAGTCACCTGAAGCTTTCTTGCTTACCTGTGGAACGCCAGTCACCGCTAGCCGCGCTATTACCTCCACGAGCCTCACTCCAGCCCGGATCTCCATCTCGCCTAATCTACTGTTCTCTAAAAAGAGATCAAAATCTTACTTACCACTCACCTGTCTGATCATTCTGGGTTCCAGCGTCTGGGTCTGCCACGCCTACGAACTATGACAAGGTGAAAGACGCGCTGACAGCTGCCGCTGTGCTCTTCTCCCGTGACCAAAGACTCCAAATATTCAACGTTCCTTGCCTACTGGATTTATTCCACCAAACATTCTGTGGAGTCCAGATGAGTGACGGGGGAGCAGAAACCGGAGTTTTTTTCTAAAGGCCTAGTGGAGTGACGTGCACGATCCCTTGGGTGGGCGCATTCCAAAGAAACCAATCAAAGAGACCAGTTGGTGAGATCGACACTTTTTTTTCCTTCCTGGGTATTTTTATTTTACTGGTATACCAGTTTATTATTTTTGGGGGGCTTCTTGTCATGGTGGCCTGTCAGACTACTCCCCCTCCAGCAGCTGCTGCTCATCTCCCTCAGCTGTGACTACTCACCTCATCAAGCCTCTGCTCTTCTTAAGGAGACCCAGCTCCAGCAATCATCGCCAGTCCGTTAACCCTGATGGTGCCTAGTCTCCTGAAGCTCTACGTCTGGCCTCCTTGCCTCTGTACTAAGTTAACCTTGTCTTGTCTTCTGCACTGAGGTTACATTCTCACGCCACGAGAGTCACCTGAGTTCACCATCTCGAGCAGCAGCAGCCTCAGCCTTCCACCGCTGACGTTTCCTGCCACTGTGAGCCACAGCCTCTGTTTCTCACCTAGACCACAGCCACGCCACATGCCCACTGAGCGTCCACGTTCTTCAAGATCACCACGCCACGCCCGGGTTCAAGAATCCTGCCCACAGACTTTGTCGCGCTCCGGCTCTGGAAGTTCTGGATCTACAATCGAGAGCCACAGCCACGATTACCCACTACACCATCAACAACTGCAAGAAACATTAAGAAAATTAAACCTCATACTTACCTCTTCACTTACCTGCCTCTGCCTTTCTGGGTTTTCAGCATCTGGGTCCTTCCTCGCGTTCTAGTCATGACAGAACGGACTGGCCAGAACCTCGACCCAGCTGACCCGGAAGGACTCCGAGTGGCAGTCCAACAGCAGGGCATCATGCTCGGCCGTCAAGCCGAGACTTTGGGACAGATGGCCTCCGCCCAGCAGGATTTATTTCAACGTCTGGATAGCATGACACAGACTTTGTTAGAATTAACCCGACAACGGTCCGGCTCCACGGTTCCTGCCTCACTTCCGCCTTCCGACGACCTGACCGCTTCCGCTTTCCCCTCCACCCCGGAGAATTACCGACTACACCCCGAACCGTTCCATGGTGACGTTGAAGCTTACGTGATAGACTTTAGGATCCTAGCAGTTGAGGCCGGGTGGACTGACCCGGCGTTAAAAGGTGTTTTTTATCAGTCCTTAAAAGAAAACATCAAGGATCACTTATGTTCACAGCCTGAGGCTTCTTCGTTCGAAGAATTAATTTCTGCCGCGTTACGTTCTGACACCCGCCTCAGAGAACGTAATCATGAACGTAACCCAGTACCCCGAAAGACACCATCTACTAATCCGTTTGCTTTTCCTGTCCATCCTGTTGAATCTTCCCCTTTCAGATCGTGAGAACCACCAGTGGAACCTATGCAGGTCGGTCATGCCAAGCTGTCTGAAGAAGAGAGGCAGAAACGTAGAGAGGAGGGACTCTGCTTATACTGCGGTAAACCCGGTCATCAGGTTTCCCAATGTTCACTCCGTTTAAACTCCAGAACCCCCCGCTAGACGACAGGCCGCGGGTGGGTAAGTCTGTCCCTCACACATCTAAGGAGTTTTGCTACATTCCTGTCAAGCTATGTTTTAAGACCGTCATTTCCGAGACTCTAGCTTTAATAGATTCTGGGGCTGAGCAAAGCCTTATTGACGAGGATCTTGTCAAATCGCTCTCATTACCTACCGAACCGTTGGAAAATCCTATTAAGACTGCCGGGTTAGGGGATCAACACCTCTCGATTATCACTCACCGCACTGGTCCCATTATGCTAATCTCGTCCAGAAATCACCACGAGTCCATTAAGTTTTTCATTACTCACTCTCCTCGCAATCCGGTCGTTCTAGGCTGCTCCTGGTTGAAAATTCACAACCCCCAGTTGGACTGGGTACTTCAACGTATTAACTCTTGGAGTAAGCATTGTCTAGCTAATTGTCTTCAGTCTGCTATTCCCGCGGTTCCTTGCACAACCACCACTCTCACAGAACCCATAGATCTCTCTAGTATCCCTTCCTGTTATCATGATCTCAAAGCTGTTTTTAGCAAAGGTAAAGCTAATGCTTTACCGTTCCACCGACCCTATGATTGCGCTATCGAGCTCCTTCAGGGGGCCACGTTGCCTAAAGGTCATCTTTATAACTTGTCAGGTCCCGAAAAGTCAGCCATGGAAACTTACATCCATGAGGCCCTCTCTTCCGGTCACATCCGTCCTTCCTCTTCACCTGTTGGTGCGGGTTTCTTCTTTGTGGAAAAGAAGGATAAAACCTTGCGACCTTGTATTGATTACCGTGAACCAAACGCCATTACCATCAAAGATAAATACGCTCTCCCACTCATCAGCTCGGTTTTTGATTCCGTCCAGGGCGCTCAGATCTTTTCCAAACTCGATCTACGCAATGCTTACCATCTAGTTCGCATGAAAGAAGGGGATGAATGGAAGACCGCATTTAATACACCTCTGGGCCACTATGAGTACCTGGTCATGCCTTTTGGTTTAACCAACGCACCAGCCGTCTTTCAGAGGCTGGTGAACGACGTCCTTAGGGATTTCATTAATCGTTTCGTTTTTGTATATCTTGATGATATTCTGATTTTCTCTAGTGATTCCGTCCAACACGAGAACCATGTACGTCAAGTCCTAGCCCGTCTGCTCGAGAACCAATTAAGGCTGAAAAGTGCCAATTTCACGCTTCCTCCGTCCGGTTTCTCGGGTACATCCTCGAGGCAGGGAGCATTCGCCCCGACCCGGCTAAAATCGAAGCTGTTACCCAGTGGGACCCACCGGCCTCTCGCAAAAAGCTACAGCAGTTCCTTGGCTTCGCAAATATTTATAGAAGGTTTATTAGGAACTACAGTAGCATCGCCGCTCCATTAACTCAGCTGACCTCCATCACCAAACCCCTCCGGTGGAACCCTGACGCCCAGGCCGCCTTTGACACCCTCAAGTCCTTGTTTAGTTCTGCGCCCATACTCACTCAACCCGACGCTACCCGGCAGTTCATTGTGGAGGTCGACACCTCGGATACCGGGGTCGGCGCTGTTCTCTCACAAAAGGAACTTTCCTCTGGAAAACTCAAACCCTGTGCATTCTATTCTCGGAAACTGTCACCTGCGGAAAGAAACTACGACGTGGGTAATCGTGAGCTGCTGGCCATCAAGCTCGCGCTGGAGGAGTGGCGGCATTGGTTAGAGGGAGCCGATCTACCGTTCATAGTCTGGACGGATCATAAAAACCTGGCCTACTTACGCTCAGCCAAACGCCTTAACTCACGTCAAGCTCGGTGGTGTTTATTTTTTGACAGATTGAAATTTACCATTACTTACAGACCTGGCAGTCGGAACACCAAACCTGATGCCTTCTCACGTCAATTCAGTCCGGACGACTCCTCGGCTCCTACCACCATCCTTCCATCCACCTGTATTGTTGGAAACCTAACCTGGGACGTTGAAAACCGGGTTATCAATGCCCAGGGTGAGGAACCTAAACCCGACTCCTGTCGTGATGGTGTCCTCTTCGTTCCCTCCTCTCTTAGATCTGATGTCCTCGCCTGGGGTCACTGCTCACGGGTCGCTTGTCACGGCGGAGTTTTCCGGACTCTTAACCTCCTACGTAAAAGATTTTTCTGGCCTAAAATGGACAAGGATGTTCGTGAGTACGTCGCCGCCTGTACGACTTGCGCTCGGTCCAAGGCCTCCAGCTCCCCTCCCGCTGGCCTCCTACATCCTCTGCCCACACCTCATAGGCCCTGGTCACATATTGCAGTGGATTTTGTAACCGGGTTACCCGCGTCCAAGGGTAACACTGTTATTTTCACGGTCATTGATCGTTTTTCCAAAGCCGCCCAATTTATTCCCTTATCACAGTTACCATCTGCCACTGAAACTGCTGATCTTCTGGTTCACCATGTTTTCCGCCATCATGGCATCCCAGCAGATATCGTTTCTGACAGGGGCCCTCAATTCGTTTCCCACGTCTGGAAAGCCTTTTGTTCTGCTCTGGGGGCCACGGTCAGTTTGTCCTCCGGTTACCATCCCCAGACTAATGGTCAAGCTGAGCGAGCGAATCAAGAGCTAGAGGCTGCTCTTCGTTGCCTAGCAGCCCAGAATCCATCTGATTGGGCTAATTTCTTAGTCTGGATAGAATATGCCCACAATTCCCACGTTTCCTCTGCTACTGGGGTTTCACCCTTTGAAGCTTCGTTGGGTTATTCTCCTCCTCTATTCCCCACCCAGGAGTTAGACCTAGCCGTTCCATCTGTTCAGCACCATCTCCAGCGCTGCCAGCGTGTCTGGAACCAGACTAAGGAGGCACTACTACGCACTAAGGAGGCCAACTGCAGGATCGCCAACCGTCACAGGGTGGCGGGCCCCTCGTATCAGGTCGGTCAAAAGGTGTGGCTCTCGTCTAAAAACATCCCTCTCCAGGCTTCATCTCGTAAACTGGCACCTAGATTCATCGGCCCCTACGTCATTGACCGCATCCTCAACCCCTCCTGTGTCCGTCTACGTCTGCCTGCTGCACTCAAGGTACATCCCACGTTCCACATCTCTCACATTAAGCCTGTTCTGGACAGCCCTTTGTGCCCGCCTTCCACTTCCCCACCACCCGCCCGTATCATCGATGGGGCTCCGGCGTTCACTGCCTCTCGTATCCTGGATATCCGTCGCCGTGGCCGTGGTCACCAGTACCTGGTGGATTGGAAAGGGTACGGTCCTGAGGAACGTTCATGGGTCTCCCATTCCCTCATCCTCGACCCTTCCCTCATCCGCGACTTCTTCCGTGATCATCCAGATCGTCGCCCTGGACCGCCTGGAGGCGGTCGTTGAGGGGGGGGGTACTGTCATGGTGGCCTGTCAGACTCCTCCCCCTCCAGCAGCTGCTGCTCATCTCCCTCAGCTGTGACTACTCACCTCATCAAGCCTCTGCTCTTCTTAAGGAGACCCAGCTCCAGCAATCATCGCCAGTCCGTTAACCCTGATGGTGCCTAGTCTCCTGAAGCTCTACGTCTGGCCTCCTTGCCTCTGTACTAAGTTAACCTTGTATTGTCTTCTGCACTCAGGTTACATTCTCACGCCACGAGAGTCACCTGAGTTCACAATCTCGAGCAGCAGCAGCCTCAGCCTTCCACCGCTGACGTTTCCTGCCACTGTGAGCCACAGCCTCTGTTTCTCACCTAGACCACAGCCACGCCACGTGCCCACTGAGCGTCCACGTTCTTCAAGATCACCACGCCACGCCCGGGTTCAAGAATCCTGCCCACAGACTTTGTCTCGCTCCGGCTCTGGAAGTTCTGGATCTACAATCGAGAGCCACAGCCATGATTACCCACTACACCATCAACAACTGCAAGAAACATTAAGAAAATTAAACCTCATACTTACCTCTTCACTTACCTGCCTCTGCCTTTCTGGGTTTTCAGCATCTGGGTCCTTCCTCGCGTTCTAGTCATGACACTTCTTTTGTTTGGATTACTGGACTGAGGCGGATATGACATTTCATTGACTCTAGTATGAGCGCGCGCCTGTGAAAGAGAGAGAGAAAAAATAAACTTGGGATTTAAGAAAATTAAATGTATGTTTTGAAAAATTCTACAGGTGTATTTCTGTTTTGAATTATAATGTGATTCTGTTTAAAGAGTATTTGAAGAACCCAAAAGGAGTTTTGATGACATACATTATTGAAAATAAATAGTGTTTGTTACAAGCATAGTGGTTGTCCTCAAAGGGCCAGATATACCTTTTACACGTAACTAAATGTAATAAAAAGTAAATGTATGAATCAAATCGCACGCCACTGCCTGAGACATGAGAAGGCCTCCTTGGTTCTGGAGGAGTCTCTGTGACACCCCTCAGACATGCCGAACATGATCTGCCTTTGAGTGTGGAAGAACCAAAATATTGTCTAAGTGAACAAACACAAAGTCATTGATCATGTGCCCCACAGAATCAAATGTAAAAGGATTTGTGCTAGAGTAACAAGCAAACATATATTTCTATGCAGTTGTAATTGTCACTTTAAAAAGTCATAATAAATAAACAATGAGTTATTTAACATTAAGGAGTAGTTAGATTTATTTTTCATTACATTTAGTTACATGTATTAGTTATATCTGGCCCTTTGAGGACAACCGTTATGCTGATGTGGCCCTCAGTGAAAATGAGTTGGACAACCCTGGTGTAGCTCATGAGAAGTCTGGATGTGGACTCATTTGTTAACTAACTAATGCTGTAATGACTGATTTAAACCATGCTGTGTGTGCAGAACTTAATAAACTATAGTGAAAAAAAAACGTAAATAAAAGACATAAAAACAAAAGAATAAACAGACAAACTTTAAAGTAAATAAAAAAGTTTGAAAAAATACATAAAATAAATGAAAAAGACAAAAAAGTCAAAGATAAACTTACAATAAAAATGAAAAAAAGCATGTAATAATAAATAACAATAAAAATAAGACAAAAAAAGCTGGACAAACAGACAGATGGGCTTAAAATAAATTAAAACATTAAAAAATACAAAAAAAAAGAATTAAAATTCTCATGGTGCCTCTGTCAGACTCCTCCCCCTCTCCCCTCTGCTTGGCCTAATTCACCGCAGCTGCCGCCACTCAACTCATCAGCCTGCCAGATCTTCTTAAGGAGCTCCAGGACCAATATTCTACGCGAATTCGTTGCCTCTAATGGTGCTTAGTCTGGCCTCTGTTCATCTCATGTTAAGAATCTCTCGTCTTCGTCTCACGAACCTTTTGTCCTGTTCCAGGAATACCTACTCCCACGAGTGGACGGCAAAGCTGATTCGCCGAGCATTCACCTTCTCAGTGGAGCCTTTGGTCGAACATCAAGCCACGTCTCAAGCCACAGCTGGACCCTCAAGCTACGCCTCAAGCCATCGACGCCCCTCTGGTTTCGCCTCAAGCCCACAGACCCTCTCCAGCCACGTCGCCTCCCTTACGCATCGAAACAATCTCACCAGCGGAACTAATAAATCATTTATTTACCTCTACTCACCTCCTGTCCTCCTTCCGGGTTCCAGCATCTTGGTCTGCCAAGCCTAGTCAGTCATGACAAAAATATTAAAAATGATCTTAATCCCAAAAACTTTGCTGAGATCATGCATTATGAAATCACCAGCTCAGCATTTCAATAAAATAAAATAAAATAAAGTCTGCTTAAATTTGATGAGAGAGCCAAACTAAAATGTGCATCCCAGTGGGATAGGCTCAGAAAGTCTCCTACGGAGGCTTTCCCTGTCAGGACAGGACACAAAGAAGGCACAGGGAAAATCAGGAAGACTTTTCCAACAGATCATTGAGCTTTTTGTGGAGAAGGATCGGCGCATGGACTCAAAAAGTAAGGCCAAACATGGTTTTCTATGTTGGCTCTTTTTAAAAGAACATGGGAGTAAGTGGAAAAAATGTAAGTATTCGAAAAAAACTACATTTTAGGCGTAAAAGAAATATTTTTATGATCATTTCCACAAACAACATTTGATAACACTGATTTAAGCAGGAGAATTTGAAGTTGGAAAAATACCAGAAATAGTCACTGAGGGTCAAATGTGTGCTGAACACATCTGTATACTTTAATTTGTTTACAGTAAATATGAATAATGTATACATAAGAAGAGTGTTCTATCCATGTCTATAAAATAAATATTTTCTGTAGGACAAATATTTTCCTGTGTGTATTTTATAAGCTGTTAGCTGCTGTTGGATGAATGCTGAAATATTCAGTTCTTTCATTGTAAATCCGACTCCAGATGAGTCAGTGCCTCACCAGCCATCAACCTCACCACACGCCACTGCCTCACACATGGGAAGGCTTCCTTGGTTCTGGAGGAGTCTCTGTGACACCCCTCAGACATGCTGAACATGATCTGCCTTTGAGCGTGGAAAATATTGTCTGAGTGAACAAACACAAAGTCATTGATTGTATGCCCCCACACAATTGTTTGGGGGACATAATCACAAGAGTCAATCTGCGGATTGTGTTTTCTTAACCAAGGTAGTCCAAATATAACAGGTAGTTTGGGTGAGTTAACTACAAACATAACTCCTCGTAGTGGTTGTGTATATATGAACCTGAACAGTTTATACAAACTACGGTGAATCAGACGGTCATCAACAACGTGAACCTTCACTGGTGATGGCAGATATCTACGTATTAGGTATCGATTAGCCATCAATGTCAGAATCAATGAACACCCTGGTCTTGATGGAGCGAGCACCAGCATGTAGTTCAGCAGGAGTAGACAGACCGATCTCTGAGGAGGATACATGGTTTTGACTCAGACACGCCCTCCTCTCTGGTGCCGAGCCTGAGGGGCGGACTCATGCAGCCAACTCATCCATGATTATGTAATTTAGGCCTTGATAAAAAATGTCAATCAGGGCTCTCTCTCCCAAGGAACAGTCAGCTGCCAAGGTACGAAATTATATGGCACAATCATCAACAGAGCAATTACTTTGAGACAACCGTGGTAAGTTGAGACCAGCCTCAACCTCAGAAGAAACAGGATCAAAAACTCGTCTCAAGGCACCCGAATAGTTTTGAAAGGACGAGCACACTTGGGATCGACACCCCCACTCAGCCATTTCCAATTGCCCTGCTGTTCCTGAGAGAAACGTTTCAGCAAATGCAGCTTTGGCAGAGTCAGATGGGAATCTTGAGAGCAGATGCAAAGCAAAGTTCACATTGAGAAATACAGGCACAACAGGCGAGACGGATCCCTGGAAAAATGCTCAGGGAGTGCTACAGAGTATTCCTGACTTGTGCCTACTAGAGTACTCCCCCTGGCAAACCTGGTAGATTTGACTAGATATGAGAGTTCATTAAGTCCTTTAAACAGGCCAGTCATTCTCTCACAAAGTTAAGAAAGGCGGCCCTCATGTTTAGTGTAGCTTCCACCTGAGCTCTCCACTCTAGTGTGCCTTTGCAGTACATTTTTGCCAGTTCATTCTGTCAGATGGAGGTGAGGAGGAGCAAACTGAGGATAAGATAAATGCATTTTATTGAAGCTCAGGTGGTAACGATGAAACTGCCAAATGTGCAGGGGAGTCTACAGGAAACAGCCTCTTGTGTAGAGATGCACTGTGGAGACATCAACGTGGGGAACTGGGAGCACCAGAGAATCTGTGAAAAATCCAGTCCAGGGTCATGCTCATGAAATTCTATTCTATCCAAAATCCAAACTAAGGCAACACAACAACAAGGGATAGACTTGACTCAATGTCTAAAAACTTGATTTGGTTTACCCGGGGGTAGAGAACACAGCAAACTGTCAGAGTATAGGTGAAGGCATGAAGCTCAAATACACCAGGATCCAGCTGCACTGAATGATCCATAAATGGAGTCTGGAGGCTGAGCATGAATGGCAAACCACGAAACCCAAAAAAGCCCCCAGATCCTGACAAAAACACCTAAACGCCACACTGTACAATTGTGAATTGTTGTCATTACAGACAATGATAATTTCAGTGATACGCGATGTAATGAGAGCCACATGGCTTGGAGTCAGTCTGTCTGTTTGATCGTTTTTATTTTTTAAATGTTGGTAACAGGAAAAGAGCAGAAGTGAGAACATTTTACTCTGAGGAGATTTCACCGACTGCTGCTGCTGCTTTTGTCTGCGTTAACGGAGTTAATAAAATGTGTGTAGGTGGCGCTGTGCCCTCTTACTTTGGGGAGTAAACAAAACAGAAGAAGAAGAAGAAAACATTTGTAGTTTTTATGACACTTAGGACATTGTACATCATTGTACAGCAGGGCAGTCTTTCATGAGTGTGTTGTTCATCCACAGTGGCTCCACTCGCTTGCACTTGGCTTGTCTGGTCTTTGACTGTTGCCATGTTTGTGTTTTTGTCTGTATTGCGTCCATGTTGGAAGTTTTGTCCTCTTGTACCCTGCTGTGCAATGTTGTTTGTTGTTTCCTCACTGTGTCATTCTGTCTGACCTTGAGTATGGCCTTTGTAAGTGTTAAACCGGGACCAGTTGTTGCTGTTCTGACATTTTTTTGTCTTTAATGCCGACCACAATTCCGTTTCTTATAAGTTCATCTGTAAGCACTCCAAAACTGCAATTCTTTGACAGTTCGTGGACAGTTGTAATGAATGACTCAGCACTCTCTCTTTCTTGTTGTCACCTGGAATTAAACTGTGCTTTTTCAAAAATAACCTGTTTTCCCACACAATGTCTTTTGAACAGTGATGTAACTGCTTCATATTTCTTTTTATCTCCATCTGATGGTGGTGAAACAACTAAAACATCATCAGCCGCGTCTCCCGTGGCATATAGGACTGAATTCACTTCATGTTCCTCTGTTTTCTTCTTCAGAGCTGTTGCAACCTGAAACCTTTCGAATCGTTCGATCCCCTTTGGCCAGTTTGTGGGACATAAACTGTTGAACGTCTCTGGGGGTGTTTCTTGTACAGTTGTCGCCATCCTGGTCAGTAAATCCCTGTTCTCCTGTCAATCAGAATACAAACTTTCAGATTCCTCCTCCTGCTGCACTTCTCCCTCATCTGACATGCACCCAGCGGGCTGTAGGCTGTATCCTAGTCCCAGTCACTCACATGCAGCGAGTCGTGTCTTTTTCCCACGTGCACATAATCTTCAGACTCCCTGCCGAACTGTTATAAAAATACAATTCCACCCCCCCCCCCCTTTAATCATCCTCCTTAACTCCCCTTTTCTCCCCTTTTTTTGTCCCCTTATCCCCCATCTCCAACATATCACTCTCTCCTTCTCACTTCCTTTATTCCATCTGGTCCAACATGAAATGAAATGTATGCAAACATAACTAATGCAAATAAAGTTTAGTCTTGTCAATGTGCGGGTGGGGTCATAGGGTAGCACAAGGGTTAAACCTACTTCTGCAATAACCCCCTGTTGTAAAAGTAAAATATGTCCAACACAAGAGGCATTCATCTCTGATCTGTTTGCTCAACTGCTGGACTGGACAAGTTAGAAAAAAAAAAGTTTTCTCAAAATTCAGCAAAGCTAGAAACAGATTGGGATTTTGTCAAAAACTGGAATATTGCTTGCTACCACAAGGTGGCAGTGTTGGACCATATTATGAGTTAGTCTTTTTCTGTCTGCTTCGTTCCTTATTAAAAAATATAATTTGGAAGTCGGTATTTAATTCTGAGAAAATTTGTAACTTGTGAGCACATTTACGTCATAGTTGGGGGAGGGAGGGGGGCATTGAGCTGATGCTTATTACCCAGTCCAGATGAGTTGGCACAATAGCATCCTAAGTGACAGGTTTGTGGCAGGTGAGAGAGACCCCTGCCCCCAACATTCATCCCTGAGAGCCCCTTCACAGAGGCGGGCGTTGGTTCCTGTATGACAGCTGTCACGGCCCCCTCCCACCCTCAGCCCTTCCTCCAGCACAGCTTTCCACATCATCACCTTTGTGGAACCTGCAGCTGTCCAGACCAGGAAGATAGAAATGAGAGTCAAAGCAGGGATTAAGCCTCAAAAACACTGAAGGAGTCAAAAGAAGCTCCTCAGGCGGGAATTGGCAGCAACCTATGAACAGAAAATTAAAAGAAAAAGTCCCTTTGCTCGTGGAAATCCAACAAATGTTGCAGACAGACTCCTAGTTTATTGTGTTTGTGAGTAAACAGAAAGTCAGACAGGCATGAATGCAGAGAAACTAGAGTTTGATGGTTCTCAGCCCCAAAGGCGTCAGACTTCATCCTAGTATTGCAACTTCTGGTCCATTTTTTGGCCACACTTAATGTTGGAGAAGGATGGAGCCTCAACACACAACAAGACAGGAGATGGTAAACGTTCAGCAGTTTGTTTCGTGATGACCATGAACTGTACTAGAACTGAGGTGAGTGGCGTGACGTCGACCTCTTCCAGCCACAAGCAAATGAAAGCAGTTCAGTCGCTGTTTTTTTCCTGATATGGACCCAGCCATGTTGGAGCCAGATGAAGACAATGAGCAGTAATGAGTCAACGTTTCTATGGCAACCACTCTCACCAATCAAGAGTGAGCTTGTCAGAAGGCCACACTCCTATATTTGAAAGTGGGCTACACTAAATCTGTCAATCAAATGGTTTGAACGTTTGATGTGAGACCACATGCTTCTTTTGAGGCATCTGATTGGTCATTTTATAACCTTAATATTTTGCTGTAAAGAAAAAAATATCATAAAATAATGTTTAAAAAATGCATCAGATCCAGAATGGTTATTCTGACCATCAGAATGACTGAGTAACAGCTGTAAATGTCTCTATAGAAATCAGTGGGATTTTGGCTTCTTGGAGCCAGCAGGTACTTCCTGTTTGGAACGCCAGGGGGGGGGAGTCAGTCCAGTTAATAGTGATGACAGACAATTTAACAAAAGATGATGGATGGGGAGGGGGAGTTGGTCTGTCAGGTTGGGGTGCTATGAAACATCTGGACCTTTGTACCACACTCCCTTCTTTTTTTTTTACTTTGGACTTTGCTTCCTGTCACCTACTGACATCACTTCCTGTGTGTCATCATTTCCTGTCCTTTTGTAGTTGGCAATGCGTGTGTGCTGTTGGGTCATGTGGCATAGAAATCCAGATCAGGTCCATCAATCCAAATGATCCTTTGATATTGTATGTTATTTTTCTGAGCCTCTTCCTGTACCGTCCACCTGGAGCCAACAGACTTGGATGGATGTCTGCAACACCCCCCTGCCAGTCCAGTGGTGTTTGGTTAAAAGCCAGTTCTGATCCTTTCCATGGGGTGTTATTGTCTTGTAGATGATGGTACTTCCTACTATTCTTGTTTTCCTGTTGACCTTTGTGGATCTCAGTATGAACAGCCGCTCCTGGACACATAGGAAGAAGACTTAAAAATCCTTCTGATCCAAGTGTCACCTGTTCCAGAAGTAAAGCCCTGGAGCTTCATGAACTCAGAGCAGTCACCTTTTCAGCTGGAGTATGATGTAAACTCAATGCTCACTTTAGCCAGAGATCTGTCTAAACTTAAATGTAATTGTTTTTATTTTCTTCTTTTGATTGGAGATAAAAAAAAAGAAAATAAAAAAATAAGATACAGGCTGCATGGTGGTGCAGTGGTTAGCGAGCAAGAAGGTTCAAGTCCCGGCTGGGGGTCCTGAACCAGAACACCAATGGGGGACCTTTCTGTGTGGAGTTTGTATGTTCTCCCCGTGCATGTGTGGGTTTTGTCCGACTTCCTCCCACCGTCCAAAAACATTCATAAGTTCATTGGTTCCTCTAAGGTGTGAGTGTGAATGGGTGTGTGATTATGGCCCTGCGACAGACTGGCGACCTGTCTAGGGTGTCCCCTGCCCTCACCCACGAGTGGCCGGGATAGGCTCCAGCAGCCCAGTATCTAGCAGGTATCTGCAGTAAGGGGAAGCAGGTGAGCCAGTGGCTGTAGATTTCACAATCCCATAAAAAAGGGTTGATTTAGTTTGCGCGGTGTAAGCTAATAATGAAACGTTTTTTAATATGTTCTTGACGTTTTTATTCAGCTCCAGGACTTTTACTGTGAAGAAGCTTAGGGGTTGTTAAGTGGCTGTAAGGAGTTGCTAAACATAAAAGTCCTAGATGTCTAAGAAGGAAAGCAACAGGAATGCATATTCATACGATGGTAACTAATAATAACTAATTTATGACTTCTGACATTCTGTTCTGGAAATGTTCAGGAGCAGTCTGTTGGCTCCTCTTATCACACCTAAGTCTTCCATGCGGGACAGTTCCTGCTTCACTTTGTCCATGAGTGGCAGTGGAACTCTCCGAGGTGTCTTTAATGAGAAGGGCTGAGTATCTGGCCTTAACTTGATGTTGTTTGGCTGCTTCACTTCACCAAGACCACTGCGCAGTTTTGGGTAGCTGACTTTTAGTGTCTCAGTGCTGAGAGTGTCTATTCGAGTAACTAACTCCAACTTGTGGATAGCAGGTCTTCCCAGCAATGCTGTGTGCAGTTGTTTCAGGATGTACACATCCTCTGTTGCTTCTTTAGCTCCTTTCTTTAGTCTCATCTTTCTGAACCCGAGGACTTCCAACGGCTTTGTCCCAAGTCCAAACAGAGGCTTGGTTGGTTTTTGTAGAGTGGGTGGGCAACTGTCTCTGAAGATCTCTTTGAACACCTGAAGTGGCTATTTCTAGTTCTGTGTCTATTTTGAATGAAATGCTTTTGTTGTTTGCGTTGATGTTTACCATCCACGTCTCTCCATTGTTGGTAACACTGCCAAGGAATAAGACATTGAAATCTTCCTCCACTTCACTCAAAGTCTTCCTATTTTTACAGACTCTCATGTAATGTCTCTTTCTCCATGACATACAGTTTCATCAGCTGGACACTCAGGTTTTGGATGGGGTGATGAGCTGCCGCGCTTATGACACTGTGCGTTTGGTTTACTGTGTTGAAGCCTCTACGATTTGCTCTGTCTGACATCTGTATGTGATTTGGTTTTAATCTTTCTGCTGCTTTTGTGCATCCTGTCAACACATTTAGGATCTCCTGGCTGTGTCCTGGTGTCACCTTGCAGTGAAGACTGCTGCCTTTTCACTTCCTGGCTCTGTCTTGCCATGTTAGTAGCTTTATCCAGCGTAAGGTCCGGGTCTAGCTGCATGCATTCAGACACACGTTTATCTGACATACCGACCACAAGTCGATCACGTATGAGCTCATCATGAAGTGTCCCATAGTCACAGTGTTCTGCTAATGCATGCAGTGCAGTAACACATGCATCCACAGTCTCATTTTCTTCTTGCTTTCTCATGTTGAATTTTGCACGTTCGTAGAAAATGTTTTTCTTCACAATGAAAAACGCTTGGAAGCCATCTCTCACCCCTTGATATGTCCCTCGTCGGTCTGCAGGCATGTTTAGTCCACGCATGACGTCATCTCTTTCATCATCCATGCAGTAAATCAACGTATTCATTTGATTTTCCTTCGAGCTTGCATTCAGGTTACTGGCTATGCGAACTCTTTTAAACCTTCTTATCCACTTTTCCCATTCTTGCGGCTTTGAAAAGTTAAAAGGTAGACTGAAGGCGCTGCTCGGCCCCGCCGACACTCGCTCCCCGTTCTCATCTGTTCAAAGTCGGCTTTTTCTTTTGCCGAACTACTTAACAGGACTTCTGACACCATGTCGTGTTATCAAACTGGTTACTTGTTAGGGTGCTTTATTTGAACATCACTGAGTCTCTGAGTGTCCCGCTGCTCTGCCACAGGCGTGACGTCATTTCAAAGTGACCCTGTAGTTCAGGAACAGAATTCTTTTAAAGCAAAGGCATAACACCCCCCTCACTTTCCATTTCATGAATTTTTATGTATACTAAAAGACAGAAGATGAGTCAGGCGGGAAACAAGTGTTAGTTTTGAGATTATAATATAGAATCAATAAATCATTAGTGTAGAAATGCATATATACGTTTTCGGGAGGATTTTTACTGTTGGTGTTGCACCAAATTAGGAAAATAAAGAAAACCAAATAGTTATAGTTATACCAAAACCCCTAATTATTTGGGGGCGTTTTTTCTCCTTCCTGTTTCTTCCTGATTGTTCCTGATGGTTAACAGGGCCATGCGAGCGCACGCTGGTTCTACCGTTAATGCTAATAAAGTTCAAAAGGAATTTGTTATTTTATTATTTGCTCCGACTGACATTAAAAATGTCAATCAAACATGAATCAATCAAAACATGAATGTAAAAAAGAAAGATGAATTAAAGCCGCAAGCGGCGTTGTATGGCCCGCAGACGCAACCCGCCTTCCACGCCCAACTCTACGCACTACCGCGGCCCTCTCCGCCCTCACCGCCCACAAATTAAAAGCTAATCAAGGCTGGATTTGGTCATAATGCTAACTATGCTAACTATGTTAATTTGACTAAAAGTCCTAGCATAGCGATCAGCATAATCAACTCTCTCAGAAAAACACATTTCCTAAAATGCTAATTATGCTAACTATGCTAGCTATGCTAATGTGGCTAAAAGTGCTAGCATAGCAATCAGCATCTTCAACTGACTCAGAAAAACACATTACCTAAAATGCTAATTATGCTAACTATGCTAGCTATGCTAACATAGCTAAAAGTGCTAGCATAGCGATCAGCATCATCAACTGACTCAAAAAAACACATTTCCTAAAATGCTAATTATGCTAACTATGCTAGCTATGCTAATGTGGCTAAAATTGCTAGCATAGCGATCAGCATCATCAACTGACTCAGAAAAACACATTCCTCCATTGGTGAGAGTTATATGTCATAAGTTGCTAAAAAGCCCACTTTTTCCAAAATGGCGGCTTTTCTGTTGATTTTATCTCCATAGCAACCATTTTATGTTTTGGTCCCCTCGGGAGGACGAACAGATTGACGTCAGTTTCGGACAAATCGGTAAAAGTAAACTTTTTGTCGTCCTTAGCAACAGTGGTTTTATGCTAACCACGCCCACATTCCTTATATGTCCATATCCAGTGTTTTTCAATGTATTCAGTTTCAGGCATTAATGCATGCATTCAATTTTCACTGTATTGTATTGAAATGCATGGGAGTTATAACAGTGCGCCACTTTGCTAGCTTGCCACGCGCACGCCGTTCAAAATCTACAACTTCTAATTCCAACATTTTTTCCACAGTAGCTTGCCATTGATGCCCAAAAAGTTTTGAGACGATCGAAGAAAATTCCAACGACAAGTTTACGTTTGAATCTGGTGGTAAAGGTGTTTTTTATAGAAAATTCAAGATGGCCGCCTTTTCCCGAGGTCAAAGGTCGACGAAACTCCAAAGGTAATTGTAGACTTACGCTAGGGACATGCGAGTCAAATTTCGTGAAAATCGCTCGAAAAAAAGTTCATTTTTCCATATCGTGTAAAAACGCGAAAAACTCAAAATGGCAGATTTTGGCACAAAATGGCCGCCAAACCGTAGGTCGTGTGGCCATCACGTAATGATTTCAAAACTTTCTTTGGATATACCCGACAAAGTTATCTGGGTTTCGTTAGCCGATTCTTAAAAATAAAATCCGAAAAAAATTTTTTTTGCCGAGTCAGCACTTTTTTTTGTGACGGTTTTTTGTTTACCACGGCCACATTCCTTTATCGATTTTGTCGTATGTGACAACGTTTTGTTCAATGTGGGCCAGGGTATCGCATATTTCAGTTTCAGGCTATTCCGATAAAATATGTGCGAGCTAGCTAAAATGGCGACGGTTGCGAATTCGCCACGCGCACGCGTTTCAAATTCTACAACTTCTAATTCCAACATTTTGTCCACAGTAGCTTGCCATTGATGCCTGAGAAGTTTCAAAAAGATCGATAAAAATCCCTAGGACGAGTTTTCGTTTGTATCCGTTACTAAAGGTGCTTTTTTATGAAAATTCAAGATGGCCGCCCCTTCCCAAGGTCAAAGGTCAACGAAACTTCTTTGGTTATTGTAGAATCAGGGTCTTGGCATGTGTGTGCAATTTCGTGACAATCGCATAAACAAAAGTGTCGTTTTCCCATATTGTCAAAAAACACGAAAATCGCCATGTCTCTGAGTTCGCCACAAAATGGCCGCCAAGCTGTAGGTCGTGTGGCCATCCCATAATGATTTCAAATCTTCTTTGGGATATCTCCAACACGCGTGTTTTGGGTTCGTAACTGTATTCCAAAATATTTTTTTTTGGCCCCATAAGCGATTTTCGGCCCATTCATTTTTTTTACGAGAACGCTCGCCGTGATGTCATCGTCGTGGGGGGGTTGACGTTTTCTTTGCCGAAAATTCATTTTCAATTTATCCCAGATGTGTGCCAATTTTGGTGAGTTTTCGGGTATGTGGCGGGGGTCAAATTTGAGCTCAAAGACGCCGTTAGAAACGAGAAGAATAATTAAAGCCGCAAGCGGCGTTGTATGGCCCGCAGACGCAACCCGCCTTCCACGCCCAACTCTACGCACCACCGCCTCCATGCCCAAATCTACACACCACCGCCTCCCTCACCGCCCTCACTGCCCACTTTTGATAAAGCCTAATCAAAACGGCATTTGCTAATTATGCTAACTATGATAACTATCCTAATGTGGCTAAAAGTGCTAGCATAGCGATCAGCATCATCAACTGACTCAGGAAAACACATTTTTAAAAATGCTAATTATGCTAACTATGCTAGATATGCTAACACAGCTAAAAGTGCTAGCATAGCGATCAACATCATCAACTGACTCAGAAAAACACATTACCTAAAATGCTAACTATGCTAACTATGCTAGTTATGCTAACATAGCTAAAAGTGCTAGCATAGCGATCAGCATCATCAACTGACTCAGAAAAACACATTCCTCCATTGGTGAGAGTTATATGTCATAAGTTGCTAAAAAAGCCCACTTTTTCCAAAATGGCGGCTTTTCTGTTGATTTTATCTCCATAGCAACCATTTTATGTTTTGGTCCCCTCGGGAGGACGAACAGATTGACGTCAGTTTCGGACAAATCGGTAAAAGTAAACTTTTTGTCGTACTTAGCAACAGTGGTTTTATGCTAACCACGCCCACATTCCTTATATGTCCATGTCCAGTGTTTTTCAATGTAATCTGTTTCAGGCATGAATGCATGCATTCAATTTTCACTGTATTGTATTGAAATGCATGGGAGTAATAACAGTGCGCCACTTTGCTAGCTTGCCACGCACACGCCGTTCAAAATCTACAACTTCTAATTCCAACATTTTTTCCACAGTAGCTTGCCGTTGATGACCAAAAAGTTTCGAGACAATCGATGAAAATTCCAACGACAAGTTTACGTTTGAATCTGGTGGCAAAGGTGTTTTTTATAGAAAATTCAAGATGGCTGCCTTTTCCCGAGGTCAAAGGTCGACGAAACTCCAAAGGTGATTGTAGACTTACGCTAGGGACATGCAGTCAAATTTTGTGAAAATCGCTCGAAAAAAAGTTCATTTTTCCATATTGTGTAAAAACGCGAAAAACTCAAAATGGCTGATTTTGGCATAAAATGGCCGCCAAACCGTAGGTCGTGTCGCCATCACGTAATGATTTCAAAACTTTCTTTGGATATACCCGACAAAGTTATCTGGGTTTCGTTAGCCGATTCTTAAAAATAAAATCCGAAAAATTTTTTTTTTGCCGAGTCAGCACTTTTTTTTGCGATCGTTTTTTGTTTACCACGGCCACATTCCTTTATCGATTTTGTCGTATGTGACATCGTTTTGTTCAGTGTGGGCCAGGGTATCGCATATTTCAGTTTCAGGCTATTCCGATAAAATATGTGCGAGCTAGCTAAAATGGCGTCGGTTGCGAATTCGCCACGCGCACGCGTTTCAAATTCTACAACTTCTAATTCCAACATTTTGTCCACAGTAGCTTGCCATTGATGCCCGAGAAGTTTCAAAAAGATCGATAAAAATCCCTAGGACGAGTTTTCGTTTGTATCTGTTACTAAAGGTGCTTTTTTCTGAAAACTCAAGATGGCCGCCCCTTCCCAAGGTCAAAGGTCAACAAAAATTCTTTCGTAGTTGTAGAATCGTGTTTGTGGCATGTGTATGAAATTTCGTGAAAATCGCTTGAACAAAAGTGTCATTTTCCCCTATTGTCAAAAAACACGAAAATCGCCATTTCTCTGAGTTCGCCACAAAATGGCCGCCAAGCCGCAGGTCGTGTGGCAATCCCATAATAATTTCATAACTTCTTTGGGATATCTCCAACACGCCTGTTTTGATTTCGTAACTGTATTTTGAAATATTTTTTTTTGGCCCCATAAGCGATTTTCGGCCCATTCATTTTTTTGACGGGATTGCTCGCCGTGATGTCATCATCATGGGGGGGGTGACGTTCTCTTTGCCGAAAATTCATTTTCAATTTATCCTAGGTGTGTGCCGATTTTGGTGAGTTTTCGGGTATGTGGTGGGGGTCAAATTTTGGCTCAAAGTGGAAGAAAGAAAGAAGAAGAATAATTAAAGCCGCAAGCGGCGTTGTATGGCCCGCAGACGCAACCCGCCTCCACGCCCAACTCTACGCACCACCGCTGACCTCACCGCCCGCAAATTAAAAGCTAGTCAAGGCTGGATTTGCTAATTATGCTAACAATGCTAACTATGCTAATGTGGCTAAAAGTGCTAGCATTGCGATCAGCATCATCAACTGACTCAGAAAAACACATTAACTAAAATGCTAATTATGCTAACTATGCTAGTTATGCTAACATAGCTAAAAGTGCTAGCATAGCGATCAGCATCATTAACTGACTCAGAAAAACACATTTCCTAAAATGCTAATTATGCTAACTATGCTAGTTATGCTAACATAGCTAAAAGTGCTAGCATAGCGATCAGCATCATCAACTGACTCGGAAAAACATATTACCTAAAATGCTAATTATGCTAACTATGCTAGCTATGCTAATGTGGCTAAAATTGCTAGCATAGCGAGCAGCATCATTAACTGACTCAGAAAAACACATTAACTAAAATGCAAATTATGCTAACTATGCTAGTTATGCTAACATAGCTAAAAGTGCTAGCATAGCGATCAGCATCATTAACTGACTCAGAAAAACACATTTCCTAAAATGCTAATTATGCTAACTATGCTAGTTATGCTAACATAGCTAAAAGTGCTAGCATAGCGATCATCATCATCAACTGACTCGGAAAAACATATTACCTAAAATGCTAATTATGCTAACTATGCTAGCTATGCTAATGTGGCTAAAATTGCTAGCATAGCGAGCAGCATCATCAACTGACTCAGAAAAACACATTCCTCCATTGGTGAGAGCTATATGTCATAAGTTACTGAAAAAAAACACTTTTTTCAAAATGGCGTCTTTTTTGTTGATTTCATCTCCATAGCAACCATTTTATGTTTTGGTCCCCTTGGGAGGACGAACAGATTGACGTCAGTTTCGTACAAATCGGTAAAAGTAAACTTTTTGTCGTCCTTAGCAACAATGGTTTTATGCTAACCACGCCCACATTCCTTATATGTCCATATCCAGTGTTTTTCAATGTATTCAGTTTCAGGAATGAATGCATGCATTCAATTTTCCCTGTTTTGTATTGAAATGCATGGGAGTTATAACAGTGCGCCACTTTGCTAGCTTGCCACGCGCACGCCGTTCAAAATCTACAACTTCTAATTCCAACATTTTTTACACAGTAGCTTGCCATTGATGCCCAAAAAGTTTTGAGACGACCGAAGAAAATTCCAACGACAAGTTTACGTTTGAATCTGGTGGTTAAGGTGTTTTATATAGAAAATTCAAGATGGCCGCCTTTTCCCGAGGTCAAAGGTCGACGAAACTCCAAAGGTGATTGTAGACTTACTCTAGGGACATGCGAGTCAAATTTCGTGAAAGTCGCTCGAAAAAAAGTTCATTTTTCCATATCGTGTAAAAATGCGAAAAACTCAAAATGGCAGATTTTGGCACAAAATGGCCGCCAAACCGTAGGTCGTGTGGCCATCACGTAATGATTTCAAAACTTTCTTTGGATATACCCGACAAAGTTATCTGGGTTTCGTTAGCCGATTCTTAAAAATAAAATCCGAAAAAAATTTTTTTTGCCGAGTCAGCACTTTTTTTTGCGACGGTTTTTTGTTTACCACGGCCACATTCCTTTATCGATTTTGTCGTATGTGACATTGTTTTGTTCAGTGTGGGCCAGGGTATCGCATATTTCAGTTTCAGGCTATTCCGATAAAATATGTGCGAGCTAGCTAAAATGGCGACGGTTGCGAATTCGCCACGCGCACGCGTTTCAAATTCTACAACTTCTAATTCCAACATTTTGTCCACAGTAGCTTGCCATTGATGCCTGAGAAGTTTCAAAAAGATCGATAAAAATCCCTAGGACGAGTTTTCGTTTGTATACGTTACTAAAGGTGCTTTTTTATGAAAATTCAAGATGGCCGCCCCTTCCCAAGGTCAAAGGTCAACGAAACTTCTTTGGTTATTGTAGAATCAGGGTCTTGGCATGTGTGTGCAATTTCGTGACAATCGCATAAACAAAAGTGTCGTTTTCCCATATTGTCAAAAAACACGAAAATCGCCATTTCTCTGAGTTCGCCACAAAATGGCCGCCAAGCTGTAGGTCGTGTGGCCATCCCATAATGATTTCAAATCTTCTATGGGATATCTCCAACACGCGTGTTTTGGTTTCGTAACTGTATTCCAAAATATTTTTTTTTGGCCCCATAAGCGATTTTCGGCCCATTCATTTTTTTTACGGGAACGCTCGCCGTGATGTCATCGTCGTGGGGGGGTTGACGTTTTCTTTGCCGAAAATTCATTTTCAATTTATCCCAGATGTGTGCCAATTTTGGTGAGTTTTCGGGTATGTGGTGGGGGTCAAATTTGAGCTCAAAGACGCCGTTAGAAACGAGAAGAATAATTAAAGCCGCAAGCGGCGTTGTATGGCCCGCAGACGCAACCCGCCTTCCACGCCCAACTCTACGCACTACCGCGGCCCTCTCCGCCCTCACCGCCCACAAATTAAAAGCTAATAAAGGCTGGATTTGCTCATAATGCTAACTATGCTAACTATGCTAATGTGACTAAAAGTCCTAGCATAGCGATCAGCATAATCAACTCTCTCAGAAAAAACACATTTCCTAAAATGCTAATTATGCTAACTATGCTAGCTATGCTAATGTGCCTAAATGAGCTAGCATTGCGATTAGCATCATCAACTGACTCAAAAAAACACATTTCCTAAAATGCTAATTATGCTAATTATGCTAACTATGCTAGCTATGCTAATGTGGCTAAAAGTGCTAGCATAGCGATCAGCATCATCAACTGACTCAGAAAAACACATTACCTAAAATGCTAATAATGCTAACTATGCTAACTATGCTAATGTGGCTAAAAGTGCTAGCATAGCAATCAGCATCTTCAACTGACTCAGAAAAACACATTACCTAAAATGCTAATTATGCTAACTATGCTAGCTATGCTAACATAGCTAAAAGTGCTAGCATAGCGATCAGCATCATCAACTGACTCAAAAAAACACATTTCCTAAAATGCTAATTATGCTAACTATGCTAGCTATGCTAATGTGGCTAAAATTGCTAGCATAGCGATCAGCATCATCAACTGACTCAGAAAAACACATTCCTCCATTGGTGAGAGTTATATGTCATAAGTTACTAAAAAGCCCACTTTTTCCAAAATGGCGGCTTTTCTGTTGATTTTATCTCCATAGCAACCATTTTATGTTTTGGTCCCCTCAGGAGGACGAACAGATTGACGTCAGTTTCGGACAAATCGGTAAAAGTAAACTTTTTTTCGTCCTTAGCAACAGTGGTTTTATGCTAACCACGCCCACATTCCTTATATGTCCATATCCAGTGTTTTTCAATGTATTCAGTTTCAGGCATTAATGCATGCATTCAATTTTCACTGTATTGTATTGAAATGCATGGGAGTTATAACAGTGTGCCACTTTGCTAGCTTGCCACGCGCACGCCGTTCAAAATCTACAACTTCTAATTCCAACATTTTTTACACAGTAGCTTGCCATTGATGCCCAAAAAGTTTTGAGACGATCGAAGAAAATTCCAACGACAAGTTTACGTTTGAATCTGGTGGTAAAGGTGTTTTTTATAGAAAATTCAAGATGGCCGCCTTTTCCCGAGGTCAAAGGTCGACGAAACTCCAAAGGTGATTGTAGACTTACGCTAGGGACATGCGAGTCAAATTTCGTGAAAATCGCTCGAAAAAAGGTCATTTTTCCATATCGTGTAAAAACGCGAAAAACTCAAAATGGCAGATTTTGGCACAAAATGGCCGCCAAACCGTAGGTCGTGTGGCCATCACGTAATGATTTCAAAACTTTCTTTGGATATACCCGACAAAGTTATCTGGGTTTCGTTAGCCAATTCTTAAAAATAAAATCCGAAAAAATTTTTTTTTGCCGAGTCAGCACTTTTTTTTGCGACGGTTTTTTGTTTACCACGGCCACATTCCTTTATCGATTTTGTCGTATGTGACATCGTTTTGTTCAGTGTGGGCCAGGGTATCGCATATTTCAGTTTCAGGCTATTCCGATAAAATATGTGCGAGCTAGCTAAAATGGCGACGGTTGCGAATTCGCCACGCGCACGCGTTTCAAATTCTACAACTTCTAATTCCAACATTTTGTCCACAGTAGCTTGCCATTGATGCCTGAGAAGTTTCAAAAAGATCGATAAAAATCCCTAGGACGAGTTTTCGTTTGTATACGTTACTAAAGGTGCTTTTTATGAAAATTCAAGATGGCCGCCCCTTCCCAAGGTCAAAGGTCAACGAAACTTCTTTGGTTATTGTAGAATCAGGGTCTTGGCATGTGTGTGCAATTTCGTGACAATCGCATAAACAAAAGTGTCGTTTTCCCATATTGTCAAAAAACACGAAAATCGCCATTTCTCTGAGTTCGCCACAAAATGGCCGCCAAGCTGTAGGTCGTGTGGCCATCCCATAATGATTTCAAATCTTCTTTGGGATATCTCCAACACGCGTGTTTTGGGTTCGTAACTGTATTCCGAAATATTTTTTTTTGGCCCCATAAGCGATTTTCGGCCCATTCATTTTTTTTACGAGAACGCTCGCCGTGATGTCATCGTCGTGGGGGGGTTGACGTTTTCTTTGCCGAAAATTCATTTTCAATTTATCCCAGATGTGTGCCAATTTTGGTGAGTTTTCGGGTATGTGGCGGGGGTCAAATTTGAGCTCAAAGACGCCGTTAGAAACGAGAAGAATAATAATTAAAGCCGCAAGCGGCGTTGTATGGCCCGCAGACGCAACCCGCCTCCACGCCCAACTCTACGCACCACCGCTGACCTCACCGCCCTCACAGCCCGCAAATTAAAAGCTAGTCAAGGCTGGATTTGCTAATTATGCTAACAATGCTAACTATGCTAATGTGGCTAAAAGTGCTAGCATTGCGATCAGCATCATCAACTGACTCAGAAAAACACATTATTTAAAATGCTAATTATGCTAACTATGCTAGCTACGCTAATGTGGCTAAAAGTGCTAGCATAGCGATCAGCATCATCAACTGACTCAGAAAAACACATTACCTAAAATGCTAATTATGCTAACTATGCTAGCTATGCTAATGTGGCTAAAAGTGCTAGCATAGCGATCAGCATCATCAACTGACTCAGAAAAACACATTACCTAAAATGCTAATTATGCTAACTATGCTAGCTATGCTAATGTGGCTAAAAGTGCTAGCATAGCGATCAGCATCATCAACTGACTCAGAAAAACACATTACCTAAAATGCTAATTATGCTTACTATGCTAGCTATGCTAATGTGGCTAAAATTGCTAGCATAGCGATAAGCATCATTTACTGACTCAGAAAAACATATTCCTCCATTGGTGAAAGCTATATGTCATAAGTTGATAAAAAAACGACTTTTTCCAAAATGGCGGCTTTTCTGTTTATTTTATCTCCATAGCAACCATTTTATGTTTTGGTCCACTTCAGAAGACGAACAGATTGACGTCAATTTCGGAAAAATCGGTAAAAGTAAACTTTTTGTCGTCCTTAGCAACAGTGGTTTTATGCTAACCACGCCCACATTCCTTATATGTCCATGTCCAGTCTTTTTCAATGTATTCTGTTTCAGGCATGAATGCATGCATTCAATTTTCATTGTATTGTATTGAAATGCATGGGAGTTATAACAGTGCGCCACTTTGCTAGCTTGCCACGCACACGCCGCTCAAAATCTACAACTTCTAATTCCAACATTTTTTCCACAGTAGCTTGCCATTGATGCCCAAAAAGTTTCGAGACAATCGATGAAAATTCCAACGACAAGTTTACGTTTGAATCTGGTGGTAAAGGTGTTTTTTATAGAAAATTCAAGATGGCCGCCTTTTCCCGAGGTCAAAGGTCGACGAAACTCCAGAGGTGATTGTAGACTTACGCTACGGACATGCGAGTCAAATTTCGTGAAAATCGCTCGAAAAAAAGTTCATTTTTATATATTGTGTAAAAACGCGAAAAACGCAAAATGGCAGATTTTGGCACAAAATGGCCGCCAAACCGTAGGTCGTGTCGCCATCACGTAATGATTTCAAAACTTTCTTTGGATATACCCGACAAAGTTATCTGGGTTTCGTTAGCTGATTCTTTAAAAAAAAATCCAAAAAAAATTTTTTTGCCGAGTCAGCACTTTTTTTTGCGATCGTTTTTTGTTTACCACGGCCACATTCCTTTATCGATTTTGTCGTATATGATATCGTTTTGTTCAGAGTGGGTCAGGGAATCGCATATTTCAGTTTCAGGCTATTCCGATAAAATATGTGCGAGCTAGCTAAAATGGCGACGGTTGCGAATTCGCCACGCGCACGCGTTTCAAATTCTACAACTTCTAATTCCAACATTTTGTCCACAGTAGCTTGCCATTGATGCCCGAGAAGTTTCAAAAAGATTGATAAAAATCCCTAGGACGAGTTTTCGTTTGTATCTGTTACTAAAGGTGCTTTTTTTGGAAAATCCAAGATGGCCGCCCCTTGCCAAGGTCAAAGGTCAACGAAACTTCTTTGGCAGTTGTAGAATCGTGTTTGTGGCATGTGTATGCAATTTCGTGAAAATCGCTTGAACAAAAGTGTCGTTTTCCCATATTGTGAAAAAACACGAAATTCGCCATTTCTCTGAGTTCGCCACAAAATGGCCGCCAAGCTGTAGGTCGTGTGGCCATCCCATAATGATTTCAAAACTTCTTTGGGATATCTCCAACACATGTGTTTTGGTTTCGTAACTGTATTTCAAAAAAAAATTTTTTGGCCCCATAAGCGATTTTCGGCCCATTCATTTTTTTTACGGGAACGCTCGCTGTGATGTCATCGACTTCGGGGAGGTGACGTTCTCTTTGCCGAAAATTCATTTTCAATTTATCCCAGATGTGTGCCAATTTTGGTGAGTTTTCGGGTATGTGGCGGGGGTCAAAATTAAGCTCAAAGACGCCGTTAGTGTGCAAGAAGAATAATAATTAAAGCCGCAAGCGGCGTTGTATGGCCCGCAGACGCATCCCGCCTTCCACGCCCAATTCTACGCAACACCGCGGCCCTCACCGCCCTCACCGCCCACAAATTAAAAGCTAGTCAAGGCTGGATTTGCTAATAATGCTAACTATGCTAACTATGCTAATGTGACTAAAAGTCCTAGCATAGCGATTAGCATAATCAACTCTCTCAGAAAAACACATTACCTAAAATGCTAATTTATGCTAACTATGCTAGCTATCCTAACATTGCTAAAATTACTAACATTGCGATCAGCATCATCAACTGACTCAGAAAAACACATTTCCTAAAATGCTAGTTATGCTAACTATGCTAGCTATGCTAATGTGGCTAAAAGTGCTAGCATTACAATCAGCATCATCAACTGACTCAGAAAAACACATTACCTAAAATGCTAATTATGCTAACTATGCTAGTTATGCTAACATAGCTAAAAGTGCTAGCATAGCGATCAGCATCATCAACTGACTCAGAAAAACACATTACCTAAAATGCTAATTTATGCTAACTATGCTAGCTATCCTAACATTGCTAAAATTACTAACATTGCGATCAGCATCATCAACTGACTCAGAAAAACACATTTCCTAAAATGCTAGTTATGCTAACTATGCTATCTATGCTAATGTGGCTAAAAGTGCTAGCATAGCGATCAGCATCATCAACTGACTCAGAAAAACATTACCTAAAATGCTAATTATGCTAACTATGCTAGTTATGCTAACATAGCTAAAAGTGCTAGCATAGCGATCAGCATCATCAACTGACTCAGAAAAACACATTCCTCCATTGGTGAGAGTTATATGTCATAAGTTGCTAAAAAACCCACTTTTTCCAAAATGGCGGCTTTTCTGTTGATTTTATCTCCATAGCAACCATTTTATGTTTTGGTCCCCTCGGGAGGACGAACAGATTGACGTCAGTTTCGGACAAATCGGTAAAAGTAAACTTTTTGTCGTCCTTAGCAACAGTGGTTTTATGCTAACCACGCCCACATTCCTTATATGTCCATATCCAGTGTTTTTCAATGTAATCTGTTTCAGGTATGAATGCATGCATTCAATTTTCACTCTATTGTATTGAAATGCATGGGAGTTATAACACTGCGCCACTTTGCTGGCTTGCCACACGCATGCCGTTCAAAATCTACAACTTCTAATTGCAACATTTTTTCCACAGTAGCTTGCCATTGATGCCCAAAAGGTTTCGAGACAATCGATGAAAATTCCAACGACAAGTTTACGTTTGAATCCAGTGGTAAAGGTGTTTTTTATAGAAAATTCAAGATGGCCGCCTTTTCCCGAGGTCAAAGGTCGACGAAACTCCAGAGGTGATTGTAGACTAACGCTAGGGACATGCGCGTCAAATTTCGTGAAAATGGCTCGAAAAAAAGTTCATTTTTCCATATTGTGTAAAAACGCGAAAAACTCAAAATGGCAGATTTTGGCACAAAATGGCCGCCAAACCGTAGGTCGTGTCGCCATCACGTAATGATTTCAAAACTTTCTTTGGATATACCCGACAAAGTTATCTGGGTTTCGTTAGCCGATTCTTAAAAATAAAATCCGAAAAAAGTTTTTTTTGCCGAGTCAGCACTTTTTTTTGCGATCGTTTTTTGTTTACCACGGCCACATTCCTTTCTCGATTTTGTTGTATGTGACATCGTTTTGTTCAGTGTGGGCCAGGGTATCGCATATTTCAGTTTCAGGCTATTCCGATAAAATATGTGCGAGCTAGCTAAAATGGCGACGGTTGCGAATTCGCCACGCGCACGCCTTTCAAATTCTACAACTTCTAATTCCAACATTTTGTCCACAGTAGCTTGCCATTGATGCCCGAGAAGTTTCAAAAAGATCGCTAAAAATCCCTAGGACGAGTTTTCGTTTATATACGTTACTAAAGGTGCTTTTTTAAGAAAATTCAAGATGGCCGCCCCTTCCCAAGGTCAAAGGTCAACGAAACTTCTTTGGTTATAGTAGAATCAGGGTCTTGGAATATGTGTGCAATTTCGTGAAAATCGCTTAAATAAAAGTGTCGTTTTCCCATATTGTCAAAAAACACGAAAATCGCCATTTCTCTGAGTTCGCCACAAAATGGCCGCCAAGCCGTAGGTCGTGTGGCCATCCCATAATGATTTAAAAACTTCTTTGGGATATTTCCAACACGCGTGTTTTGGTTTCATAGCTCTATTTCGAAATATTTTTTTTTGGCCCCATAAAGAGATTTCGGCCCATTCATTTTTTTTACGGGAACGCTCGCTGTGATGTCATCGATTTCGGGGGGGTGACGTTCTCTTTGCCGAAAATTCATTTTCAATTTATCCCAGGTGTGTGCCAATTTTGGTGAGTTTTCGGGTATGTGGCGGGGGTCAAATTTGAGCTCAACGGATCCGTTAGAAACGGGAATAATAATAATTAAAGCCGCAAGCGGCGTTGTATGGCCCGCAGACGCAACCCGCCTTCCACGCCCAACTCTACGCACCACCGCCCTCACCGCCCTCACCGCACACTTTTGATGAAGGCTAGTCAAAACTGCATATGCTAATTATGCTAACTATGCTAGCTATGCTAGCTATGCTAATGTGGCTAAAAGTGCTAGCATAGCGATCAGCATCATCAACTGACTCAGAAAAACACATTACCTAAAATGCTAATTATGCTAACTATGCTAGCTATGCTAATGTGGCTAAAAGTGCTAGCATAGCGATCAGCATCATTAACTGACTCAAAAAAACACATCACCTAAAATGCTAATTATGCTATCTATGCTAGCTATGCTAATGTGGCTAAAAGTGCTAGCATAGCGATCAGCATCATTAACTGACTCAGAAAAACACATTATCTAAAATGCTAATTATGCTAACTATGCTAGCTATGCTAATGTGGCTGAAAGTGCTAGCATTGTGATCAGCATCATCAATTGACTCAGAAAATACATTACCTAAAATGCTAATTATGCTAACTATGCTAGCTATGCTAATGTGGCTAAAAGTGCTAGTATAGCAATCATTATCATCAATTGACTCAGAAAAACACATTAGCTAAAATGCTAATTATGCTAACTATGCTAGTTATGCTAACATAGCTAAAAGTGCTAGCATAGCGATCTGCATCATCAACTGACTCAGAAAAACACATTCCTCCATTGGTGAGAGCTATATGTCATAAGTTGATAAAAAACCCACTTTTTCCAAAATGGCGGCTTTTCTGTTGATTTTATCTCCATAGCAACCATTTTATGTTTTGGTCCCCTCGGGATGATGAACAGATTGACGTCAGTTTCGGACAAATCGGTAAAAGTAAACTTTTTGCTGTCCTTAGCAACAGTGGTTTTATGCTAACCACGCCCACATTCCTTATATGTCCATATCCAGTGTTTTTCAATGTATTCAGTTTCAGGCATTAATGCATGCATTCAATTTTCACTGTATTGTATTGAAATGCATGGGAGTTATAACAGTGCGCCACTTTGCTAGCTTGCCACGCGCACGCCGTTCAAAATCTACAACTTCTAATTCCAACATTTTTTACACAGTAGCTTGCCATTGATGCCCAAAAAGTTTTGAGACGATCGAAGAAAATTCCAACGACAAGTTTACGTTTGAATCTGGTGGTTAAGGTGTTTTTTATAGAAAATTCAAGATGGCCGCCTTTTCCCGAGGTCAAAGGTCGACGAAACTCCAGAGGTGATTGTAGACTTACGCTAAGGACATGTGCGTCAAATTTCGTGAAAATCGCTCGAAAAAAAGTTCATTTTTCCATATCGTGTAAAAACGCGAAAAACGCAAAATGGCATATTTTGGCACAAAATGGCCGCCAAACCGTAGGTCGTGTCGCCATCACGTAATGATTCCAAAACTTTCTTTGGATATACCCGACAAAGTTATCTGGGTTTCGTTAGCCGATTCTTAAAAATAAAATCCGAAAAAAATTTTTTTTGCCGAGTCAGCACTTTTTTTTGCGACGGTTTTTTGTTTACCACGGCCACATTCCTTTATCGATTTTGTCGTATGTGACATCGTTTTGTTCAGTGTGGGCCAGGGTATCGCATATTTCAGTTTCAGGCTATTCCGATAAAATATGTGCGAGCTAGCTAAAATGGCGACGGTTGCGAATTCGCCACGCGCACGCGTTTCAAATTCTACAACTTCTAATTCCAACATTTTGTCCACAGTAGCTTGCCATTGATGCCCGAGAAGTTTCAAAAAGATCGATAAAAATCCCTAGGACGAGTTTTCGTTTGTATACGTTACTAAAGGTGCTTTTTTAAGAAAATTCAACATGGCCGCCCCTTCCCAAGGTCAAAGGTCAACGAAACTTCTTTGGTTATTGTAGAATCAGGGTCTTGGCATGTGTGTGCAATTTCGTGACAATCGCTTAAACAAAAGTGTCATTTTCCCATATTGTCAAAAAACACGAAAATCGCCATTTCTCTGAGTTCGCCACAAAATGGCCGCCAAGCCGCAGGTCGTGTGGCCATCCCATAATAATTTCATAACTTCTTTGGGATATCTCCAACACGCCTGTTTTGGTTTCGTAACTGTATTTTGAAATATTTTTTTTTGGCCCCATAAGCGATTTTCGGCCCATTCATTTTTTTGACGGGATTGCTCGCCGTGATGTCATCATCGTGGGGGGGGTGACGTTTTCTTTGCCGAAAATTCATTTTCAATTTATCCTAGGTGTGTGCCAATTTTGGTGAGTTTTCGGGTATGTGGTGGGGGTCAAATTTTGGCTCAAAGTGGAAGAAAGAAAGAAGAAGAATAATTAAAGCCGCAAGCGGCGTTGTATGGCCCGCAGACGCAACCCGCCTTCCACGCCCAATTCTACGCAACACCGCGGCCCTCTCCGCCCTCACCGCCCTCACCGCCCACAAATTAAAAGCTAGTCAAGGCTGGATTTGCTAATAATGCTAACTATGCTAACTATGCTAATGTGACTAAAAGTCCTAGCATAGCGATTAGCATAATCAACTCTCTCAGAAAAACACATTACCTACAATGCTAACTATGCTAACTATGCTAGCTATGCTAATGTGGCTAAAAGTGCTACCATTGCGATCAGCATCTTCAACTTACTCAGAAAAAAACATTACCTAAAATGCTAATTATGCTATGCTAGTTATGCTAATATAGCTAAAAGTGCTAGCATAGCGATCAGCATCATCAACTGACTCAGAAAAACACATTACTTAAAATGCTAATTATGCTAACTATGCTAGCTATGCTAACATAGCTAAAATTGCTAGCATAGCGATCAGCATCATCAACTGACTCAGAAAAACACATTACCTAAAATGCTAACTATGCTAGCTATGCTAATGTGGCTAAAAGTGCTAGCATAGCGATCAGCATCATCAACTGACTCAGAAAAACACATTCCTCCATTGGTGAGAGTTATATGTCATAAGTTGCTAAAAAGCCCACTTTTTCCAAAATGGCGGCTTTTCTGTTGATTTTATCTCCATAGCAACCATTTTATGTTTTGGTCCCCTCGGGAGGACGAACAGATTGACGTCAGTTTCGGACAAATCGGTAGAAGTAAACTTTTTGTCGTCCTTAGCAACAGTGGTTTTATGCTAACCACGCCCACATTCCTTATATGTCCATATCCAGTGTTTTTCAATGTATTCAGTTTCAGGCATTAATGCATGCATTCAATTTTCACTGTATTGTATTGAAATGCATGGGAGTTATAACAGTGCGCCACTTTGCTAGCTTGCCACGCGCACGCCGTTCAAAATCTACAACTTCTAATTCCAACATTTTTTACACAGTAGCTTGCCATTGATGCCCAAAAAGTTTTGAGACGATCGAAGAAAATTCCAACGACAAGTTTACGTTTGAATCTGGTGGTTAAGGTGTTTTTTATAGAAAATTCAAGATGGCCGCCTTTTCCCGAGGTCAAAGGTCGACGAAACTCCAAAGATGATTGTAGACTTACGCTAGGGACATGCGAGTCAAATTTCGTGAAAATCGCTCGAAAAAAAGTTCATTTTTCCATATCGTGTAAAAACGCGAAAAACTCAAAATGGCAGATTTTGGCACAAAATGGCCGCCAAACCGTAGGTCGTGTGGCCATCACGTAATGATTTCAAAACTTTCTTTGGATATACCCGACAAAGTTATCTGGGTTTCGTTAGCCGATTCTTAAAAATAAAATCCGAAATTTTTTTTTTTTGCCGAGTCAGCACTTTTTTTTGCGACGGTTTTTTGTTTACCACGGCCACATTCCTTTATCGATTTTGTCGTATGTGACATCGTTTTGTTCAGTGTGGGCCAGGGTATCGCATATTTCAGTTTCAGGCTATTCCGATAAAATATGTGCGAGCTAGCTAAAATGGCGACGGTTGCGAATTCGCCACGCGCACGCGTTTCAAATTCTACAACTTCTAATTCCAACATTTTGTCCACAGTAGCTTGCCATTGATGCCTGAGAAGTTTCAAAAAGATCGATAAAAATCCCTAGGACGAGTTTTCGTTTGTATACGTTACTAAAGGTGCTTTTTTATGAAAATTCAAGATGGCCGCCCCTTCCCAAGGTCAAAGGTCAACAAAACTTCTTTGGTAGTTGTAGAATCGTGTTTGTGGCATGTGTATGAAATTTCGTGAAAATCGCTTGAACAAAAGGGTAGTTTTCCCATATTGTCAAAAAACACGAAAATCGCCATTTCTCTGAGTTCGCCACAAAATGGCCGCCAAGCCGTAGGTCGTGTGGCCATCCCATAATGATTTCATAACTTCTTTGGGATATCTCCAACACGCGTGTTTTGGGTTCGTAACTGTATTCCAAAATATTTTTTTTTGGCCCCATAAGCGATTTTCGGCCCATTCATTTTTTTTACGAGAACGCTCGCCGTGATGTCATCGTCGTGGGGGGGTTGACGTTTTCTTTGCCGAAAATTCATTTTCAATTTATCCCAGATGTGTGCCAATTTTGGTGAGTTTTCGGGTATGTGGCGGGGGTCAAATTTGAGCTCAAAGACGCCGTTAGAAACAATAATAATAATAATAATAATAAAAAAACATTCGAAAAACAATATAGAAGTTTTTGCAGTCAGGTGGCCTATGTATTTCAATGCGGCCTGTCTTTTACTATAGGCTGGGCATGTCTTTTTGGCTTTAAACCCGTCTTTTGAGGGCTTTTGGGGGCTTTTTGGGGTTTTTGTCGTCATTTTTGCGACTACAATTTTTACGTTTTTGCGTTGGTGTTGTGCGTGTGTGTGTGTATTTTTGTTGCGTTACACAATTGTCGTCTCGTTGTGTGCTTTGGGCGACTTTTGACCCCATTTTTTGGCGTTTTGACGCGTTTTTTTGACGTTTTGGACTTTTTGAGTGTTCGACCCTCGTACCAGTTACAATATGGTCCTTGCAGTCTATGACTGCTGCGGGCCATAATAATAATAAACATTCGAAAAACAATATAGAAGTTTTTGCGGTTAGGATTTCCTATGTATTTCAATGCGGCCTGTCTTTTACTATAGGCTGGGCATGTCTTTTTGGCTTTAAACCTGTCTTTTGAGGGCTTTTTGGGGCTTTTTCGTGTTTTTGTCGTCATTTTTGCGACTACAATTTTGTCGTTTTTGCGTTGGCGTTGTGCGTGTGTGTGTGTATTTTTGTTGCGTTACACAATTGTCGTGTCGTTTTGTGCTTTGGGCGACTTTTGACCCCATTTTTTGGCGTTTTGACGCGTTTTTTTGACGTTTTGGACCTTTTTGAGTGTTCGACCCTCGTACCAGTTACAATATGGTCCTTGCACTCTGTGAGTGCTGCGGGCCATAATAATTAAAGCCGCAAGCGGCGTTGTATGGCCCGCAGTCGCAACCCGCCTTCCACGCCCAATTCTACCCAACACCGCGGCCCACTCCGCCCTCACCGCCCAAAAAATAAAAGCTAATCAAGGCTGGATTTGCTCATAATGCTAACTATGCTAATGTGACTAAAAGTCCTAGCATAGCGATCAGCATAATCAACTCTCTCAGAAAAACACATTTCCTAAAATGCTAATTATGCTAACTATGCTAGCATTAATATTAGGCAGGCATTAATGCATGCATTAATGCCTGTTTCAGGCATTAATGCATGCATTCAATTTTCATTGTATTGTATTGAAATGCATGGGAGTTATAACAGTGCGCCACTTTGCTAGCTTGCCACGCGCACGCCGTTCAAAATCTACAACTTCTAATTCTAACATTTTTTCCACAGTAGCTTGCCATTGATGCCCAAAAAGTTTCGAGACAATCGATGAAAATTCCAACGACAAGTTTACGTTTGAATTTGGTGGTAAAGGTGTTTTTAATAGAAAATTCAAGATGGCCGCCTTTTCCCGAGGTCAAAGGTCGATGAAACTCCAGAGGTGATTGTAGACTTACGCTAGGGACATGTGAATCAAATTTCGTGAAAATCGCTCGAAAAAAAGTTCCTTTTTCCATATTGTGTAAAAACGCGAAAAACTCAAAATGGCCGATTTTGGCACAAAATGGCCGCCAAACCGTAGGTTGTGTCGCCATCACGTAATGATTTAAAAACTTTGTTTGGATATACCCGACAAAGTTATCTGGGTTTCGTTAGCCGATTCTTAAAAATAAAATCCGAAAAATTTTTTTTTAGCCGAGTCAGCACTTTTTTTTGCGACGGTTTTTTGTTTACCACGGCCACATTCCTTTATTGATTTTGTCGTATGTGACATCGTTTTGTTCAGTGTGGGCCAGGGTATCGCATATTTCAGTTTCAGGCTATTCCGATAAAATATGTGCGAGCTAGCTAAAATGGCGACGGTTGCGAATTCGGCACGCGCACGCGTTTCAAATTCTACAACTTCTAATTCCAACATTTTGTCCACAGTAGCTTGCCATTGATGCCTGAGAAGTTTCAAAAAGATCGATAAAAATCCCTAGGACGAGTTTTCGTTTGTATACGTTACTAAAGGTGCTTTTTTATCAAAATTCAAGATGGCCGCCCCTTCCCAAGGTCAAAGGTCAACGAAACTTCTTTGGTTATTGTAGAATCAGGGTCTTGGCATGTGTGTGCAATTTCGTGACAATCGCATAAACAAAAGTGTCGTTTTCCCATATTGTCAAAAAACACGAAAATCGCCATTTCTCTGAGTTCGCCACAAAATGGCCGCCAAGCTGTAGGTCGTGTGGCCATCCCATAATGATTTCAAATCTTCTTTGGGATATCTCCAACACGCGTGTTTTGGGTTCGTAACTGTATTCCAAAATATTTTTTTTGGCCCCATAAGCGATTTTCGGCCCATTCATTTTTTTTACGAGAACGCTCGCCGTGATGTCATCGTCGTGGGGGGGTTGACGTTTTCTTTGCCGAAAATTCATTTTCAATTTATCCCAGATGTGTGCCAATTTTGGTGAGTTTTCGGGTATGTGGCGGGGGTCAAATTTGAGCTCAAAGACGCCGTTAGAAACGAGAAGAATAATTAAAGCCGCAAGCGGCGTTGTATGGCCCGCAGACGCAACCCGCCTTCCACGCCCAACTCTACGCACCACCGCCCTCACCGCCCTCACCGCCCACTTTTGATAATGGCTAGTCAAAACTGCATATGCTAATTATGCTAACTATGCTAGCTATGCTAATGTGGCTAAAAGTGCTAGCATTGCGATCAGCATCATCAACTGACTCAGAAAAACACATTACCTAAAATGCTAATTATGCTAACTATGCTAGCTATGCTAATGTGGCTAAAAGTGCTAGCATAGCGATCAGCATCATCAACTGACTCAGAAAAACACATTACCTAAAATGCTAATTATGCTAACTATGCTAGCTATGCTAATGTGGCTAAAAGTGCTAGCATAGCGATCAGCATCATCAACTGACTCGGAAAAGCATATTACCTAAAATGCTAATTATGCTAACCATGCTAGCTATGCTAATGTGGCTAATATTGCTAGCATAGCGAGCAGCATCATCAACTGACTTAGAAAAACACATTCCTCCATTGGTGAGAGCAATACGTTATAAGTTTGTAAAAAAAAAAACACTTTTTTCAAAATGGCGGCTTTTCTGTTGATTTTATCTCTATAGCAACCATCTTATGTTTTGGTCCCCTCGGGAGGACGAACAGATTGACGTCAGTTTCGGACAAATCGGTAAAAGTAAACTTTTTGTCGTCCTTAGCAACAGTGGTTTTATGCTAACCACGCCCATATTCCTTATATGACCATATCCAGTGTTTTTCAATGTATTCAGTCTCAGGCATTAATGCATGCATTAAATTTTCATTGTATTGTATTGAAATGCATGGGAGTTATAACACTGTGCCACTTTGCTAGCTTGCCACGTGCACGCCATTCAAAATCTACAACTTCTAATTCCAACATTTTTTCCACAGTAGCTTGCCATTGATGCCCAAAAGGTTTTGAGACGATCGAAGAAAATTCCAACGACAAGTTTACGTTTGAATCTGGTGGTAAAGGTGTTTTTTATAGAAAATTCAAGATGGCCGCCTTTTCCCGAGGTCAAAGGTCGACGAAACTCCAGAGGTGATTGTAGACTTATGCTATGGACATGCGCGTCAAATTTCGTGAAAATCGCTTGAAAAAAAGTTTATTTTTCCATATTGTGTAAAAACGCGAAAAACTCAAAATGGCTGATTTTGGCACAAAATGGCCGCCAAACCGTAGGTCGTGTCGCCATCACGTAATGATTTCAAAACTTTCTTTGGATATACCCTACAAAGTTATCTGGGTTTCGTTAGCCGATTCTTAAAAATAAAATCCGAATTTTTTTTTTTTTTGCCGAGTCAGCACTTTTTTTTGCGACGTTTTTTTGTTTACCACGGCCACATTCCTTTCTCGATTTTGTCGTATGTGACATAGTTTTGTTCAGTGTGGGCCAGGGTATCGCATATTTCAGTTTCAAGCTATTCCGATAAAATATGTGCGAGCTAGCTAAAATGGCGACGGTTGCGAATTCGCCACGCGCACGCATTTCAAATTCTACAACTTCTAATTCCAACATTTTGTCCACAGTAGCTTGCCATTGATGCCCGAGAAGTTTCAAAAAGATCGATAAAAATCCCTAGGACGAGTTTTCGTTTGTATACGTTACTCAAGGTGCTTTTTTAAGAAAATTCAAGATGGCCGCCCCTTCCCAAGGTCAAAGGTCAACGAAACTTCTTTGGTTATTGTAGAATCAGGGTCTTGGCATATGTGTGCAATTTCGTGATAATCGCTTAAACAAAAGTGTCGTTTTCCCATATTGTCAAAAAACACGAAAATCGCCATTTCTCTGAGTTCGCCACAAAATGGCCGCCAAGCCGTAGGTCGTGTGGCCATCCCATAATGATTTCAAAACTTCTTTGGGATATCTCCAACACGCGTGTTTTGGTTTCATAGCTCTATTTCGAAATATTTTTTTTTGGCCCCATAAAGAGATTTCGGCCCATTCATTTTTTTTACGGGAACGCTCGCTGTGATGTCATCGATTTCGGGGGGGTGACGTTCTCTTTGCCGAAAATTCATTTTCAATTTATCCCAGGTGTGTGCCAATTTTGGTGAGTTTTCGGGTATGTGGCGGGGGTCAAATTTGAGCTCAACGGATCCGTTAGAAACGGGAATAATAATAATAATTAAAGCCGCAAGCGGCGTTGTATGGCCCGCAGACGTAACCCGCCTCCACGCCCAACTCTACGCACCACCGCTGACCTCACCGCCCTCACAGCCCGCAAATTAAAAGCTAGTCAAGGCTGGATTTGCTAATTATGCTAACAATGCTAACTATGCTAATGTGGCTAAAAGTGCTAGCATAGCGATCAGCATCATCAACTGACTCAGAAAAACACATTATCTAAAATGCTAATTATGCTAACTATGCTAGCTACGCTAATTTGGCTAAAAGTGCTAGCATAGCGATCAGCATCATCAACTGACTCAGAAAAACACATTACCTAAAATGCTAATTATGCTAACTATGCTAGTTATGCTAACATAGCTAAAAGTGCTAGTATAGCGATCAGCGTCATCAACTGACTCAGAAAAACACATTCCTCCATTGGTGAGAGTTATATGCCATAAATTGATAAAAAAGACACTTTTTCCAAAATGGCGGCTTTTCTGTTGATTTTATCTCCATAGCAACCATTTTATGTTTTGGTCCCCTCGGGAGGACGAACAGATTGACGTCAGTTTCGGACAAATCGGTAAAAGTAAACTTTTTGTCGTCCTTAGCAACAGTGGTTTTATGCTAACCACGCCCACATTCCTTATATGTCCATATCCAGTGTTTTTAATTGTGTTCAGTTCCTGCTATGGATGCATGCATTCAATTTTCACTGTATTGTATTGAAAAGCATGGAAGTTATAACAGTGCGCCACTTTGCTAGCTTGCCACGCGCACGCCGTTCAAAATCTACAACTTCTAATTCCAACATTTTTTCCACAGTAGCTTGCCATTGATGCCCAAAAAGTTTCGCAACGATCGATAAAAATTCCAACGACAAGTTTACGTTTGAATCCAGTGGCAAAGGTGTTTTTTATAGAAAATTCAAGATGGCCGCCTTTTCCCGAGGTCAAAGGTCAACGAAACTCCAAAGGTGATTGTACACTTACGCTAGGGACATGTGCGTCAAATTTCGTCAAAATCGCTCGAAAAAAAGTTCATTTTTCCATATTGTGTAAAATCGCGAAAAACACAAAATGGCAGATTTTGGCACAAAATGGCCGCCAAACCGTAGGTCGTGTCGCCATCACGTAATGATTTCAAAACTTTGTTTGGATATACCCGACAAAGATATCTGGGTTTCGTTAGCCGATTCTTAAAAATAAAATCCGAAAAAAAATTTTTTTGCCGAGTCAGCACTTTTTTTTGCGATCGTTTTTTGTTTACCACGGCCACATTCCTTTATCGATTTTGTCGTATGTGACATTGTTTTGTTCAGTGTGGGCCAGGGTATCGCATATTTCAGTTTCAGGCTATTCCGATAAAATATGTGCGAGCTAGCTAAAATGGCGACGGTTGCGAATTCGCCACGCGCACGCGTTTCAAATTCTACAACTTCTAATTCCAACATTTTATCCACAGTAGCTTGCCATTGATGCCCGAGAAGTTTCAAAAAGATCGATAAAAATCCCTAGGACGAGTTTTCGTTTGTATCCGTCAATAAAGGTGCTTTTTTTTTATATTCAAGGTGGCCGCCCCTTCCCAAGGTCAAAGGTCAACAAAACTTCTTAGGTAGTTGTAGAATCGTGTTTGTGGCATGTGTATGAAATTTCGTGAAAATCGCTTGAACAAAAGTGTAGTTTTCCCATATTGTCAAAAAACACGAAAATCGCCATTTCTCTGAGTTCGCCACAAAATGGCCGCCAAGCCGTAGGTCGTGTGGCCATCCCATAATGATTTCATAACTTCTTTGGGATATATCCAACACGCGTGTCTTGGTTTCGAAACTGTATTTCAAAATATTTTTTTTTGGCCCCATAAGCGATTTTCGGCCCATTCATTTTTTTGACGGGAACGCTCGCCGTGATGTCATCATCATGGGGGGAGTGATGTTCTCTTTGCCGAAAATTCATTTTTAATTTATCCCAGGTGTGTGCCAATTTTGGTGAGTTTTCGGGTATGTGGCGGGGGTCAAATTTGAGCTCAAAGTATCCGTTAGAAAGAATAATAATAATAATGAAACGAAGCAAAAACAATATAGAAGTTTTTGCAGTCAGGTGGCCTATGTATTTCTATGCGGCCTGTCTTTTACTATAGGCTGGGCATGTCTTTTTGGCTTTAAACCCGTCTTTTGAGGGCTTTTTTGGGCTTTTTTGTGCTTTTGTCGTCATTTTTGCGACTACAATTTTTACGTTTTTGCGTTGGTGTTGTGCGTGTGTGTGTGTATTTTTGTTGCGTTACACAATTGTCGTGTTGTTTTGTGCTTTGGGCGACTTTTGACCCCATTTTTTGGCGTTTCGACGCATTTTTTTGACGTTTTGGACTTTTTGAGTGTTCGACCCTCGTACCAGTTACAATATGGTCCTTGCAGTCTATGACTGCTGCGGGCCATAATAATGAAACGAAGCAGAAACAATATAGAAGTTTTTGCAGTCAGGTGGCCTATGTATTTCAATGCGGCCTGTCTTTTACTATAGGCTGGGCATGTCTTTTGGGCTTTATACCTGTCTTTTGAGGGCTTTTTGGGGCTTTTTTGTGCTTTTGTCGTCATTTTTGCGACTACAATTTTTACGTTTTTGCGTTGGTGTTGTGCGTGTGTGTGTGTATTTTTGTTGCGTTACACAATTGTCGTGTCGTTGTGTGCTTTGGCCGACTTTTGACCCCATTTTTTGGCGTTTTGACGCGTTTTTTTGACGTTTTGGACCTTTTTGAGTGTTCGACCCTCGTACCAGTTACAATATGGTCCTTGCAGTCTATGACTGCTGCGGGCCATAATTAAAGCCGCAAGCGGCGTTGTATGGCCCGCAGACGCAACCCGCCTCCACGCCCAACTCTACGCACCACCGCTGACCTCACCGCCCTCACAGCCCGCAAATTAAAAGCTAGTCAAGGCTGGATTTGCTAATTATGCTAACTATGCTAACTATGCTAATGTGGCTAAAAGTGCTAGCATAGCGATCAGCATCATCAACCGACACAGAAAAACACATCACCTAAAATGCTAATTATGCTAACTATGCTAGCAATGCTAATGTGGCTAAAAGTGCTAGCATAGCGATCAGCATCATCAACTGACTCAGAAAAACACATTACCTAAAATGCTAATTATGCTAACTATGCTAGCTATGCTAATGTGGCTAAAAGTGCTAGCATAGCGATCAGCATCATTAACTGAATCAGAAAAACACATTACCTAAAATGCTAATTATGCTAACTATGCTAGCTATGCTAATGTGGCTAAAAGTGCTAGCATAGCGATCAGCATCATCAACTGACTCAGAAAAACACATTACCTAAAATGCTAATTATGCTAACTATGCTAGTAATGCTAATATAGCTAAAATTGCTAGCATAGCGATCTGCATCATCAACTGACTCAGAAAAACACATTCCTCCATTGGTGAGAGCTACATGTCATAAGTTGATAAAAAACCTACTTTTTCCAAAATGGCGGCTTTTCTGTTCATTTTTTCTCCATAGCAACCATTTTATGTTTTTGTCCCCTTGGGAGGACGAACAGATTGACGTCAGTTTCGGACAAATCGGTAAAAGTAAACTTTTTGTTGTCCTTAGCAACAGTGGTTTTATGCTAACCACGCCCACATTCCTTATATGTCCATATCCAGTGTTTTTCAATGTATTCTGTTTCAGGCATTAATGCATGCATTCAATTTTCACTGTATTGTATTGAAATACATGGGAGTTATAACAGTGCGCCACTTTGCTAGCATGCCACGCGCACGCCGTTCAAAATCTACAACTTCTAATTCCAACATTTTTTCCACAGTAGCTTGCCATTGATGTCAAAAAAGTTTCGAGACAATCGATGAAAATTCCAACGACAAGTTTACGTTTGAATCTGGTGGTAAAGGTGTTTTTTATATAAAATTCAAGATGGCCGCCTTTTCCCGAGGTCAAAGGTCGACGAAACTCCAAAGGTGATTGTAGACTTACGCTAAGGACATGCGAGTCAAATTTCGTCAAAATCGCTCGAAAAAAAGTTCATTTTTCCATATTGTGTAAAATCGCGAAAAACTCTAAATGGCAGATTTTGGCACAAAATGGCCGCCAAACCGTAGGTCGTGTCGCCATCACGTAATGATTTCAAAACTTTCTTTGGATATACCCGACAAAGTTATCTGGGTTTCGTTAGCCGATTCTTAAAAATAAAATCCGATTTTTTTTTTTTTTGCCGAGTCAGCACTTTTTTTTGCGATCGTTTTTTGTTTACCACGGCCACATTCCTTTATCGATTTTGTCGTATGTGATATCGTTTTGTTCAGTGTGGGCCAGGGAATCGCATATTTCAGTTTCAGGCTATTCCGATAAAATATGTGCGAGCTAGCTAAAACGGCGACGGTTGCGAATTCGCCACGCGGACGCGTTTCAAATTCTACAACTTCTAATTCCAACATTTTGTCCACAATTGATTGCCATTGATGCCCGAGAAGTTTGAAAAAGATCGAAAAAAATCCCTAGGACGAGTTTTCGTTTGTATCCGTTACTAAAGGTGCTTTTTTATGAAAATTCAAGATGGCCGCCCCTTGCCAAGGTCAAATGTCAACAAAACTTCTTTGGCAGTTGTAGAATCGTGTTTTTGGCATGTGTGTGCAATTTCGTGAAAATCGCTCAAACAAAAGTATCGTTTTCCCATATTGTCAAAAAACACGAAAATCGCAATTTCTCTGTGTTTGCCACAAAATGGCCGCCAAGCCGTAGGTCGTGTGGCCATCCCATAATGATTTCATAACTTCTTTGGGATATCTCCAACACACGTGTTTTGGTTTCGTAACTGTATTTCGAAATATTTTTTTTTGGCCCCATAAGCGATTTTAGGCCCATTCATTTTTTTGACGGGAACGCTCGCCGTGATGTCATCATCGTGGGGGGGGGGTGATGTTCTCTTTGCCGAAAATTCATTTTCAATTTATCCTAGGTGTGTGCCAATTTTGGTGAGTTTTCGGGTATGTGGCGGGGGTCAAATTTGCGATCTACGGATCCGTTAGAAACGGGAAGAATAATAATAATTAAAGCCGCAAGCGGCGTTGTATGGCCCGCAGACGCAACCCGCCTTCCACGCCCAACTCTACGCACCACCGCCCTCACCGCCCTCACTGCCCACTTTTAATAATGGCTAGTCAAAACTGCATATGCTAATTATGCTAACTATGCTAGCTATGCTAATGTGGCTAAAAGTGCTAGCATAGCGATCAGCATCATCAACTGACTCATAAAAACACATTACCTAAAATGCTAATTATGCTAACTATGCTAGCTATGCTAATGAGGCTAAGAGTGCTAGCATTGCAATCAACATCATCAACTGACTCAGAAAAACACATTACCTAAAATGCTAATTATGCTAACTATGCTAGCTATGCTAATGTGGCTAAAAGTGCTAGCTTAGCGATCAACATCATTAACTGACTCAGAAAAACACATTACTTAAAATGCTAATTATGCTAACTATGCTAGCTATGCTAATGTGGCTAAAAGTACTAGCATTGCGATCAGCATCATCAATTGACTCAGAAAAACACATTACATAAAATGCTAATTATGCTAACTATGCTAGCTATGCTAATGTGGCTAAAAGTGCTAGCTTAGCGATCAACATCATTAACTGACTCAGAAAAACACATTACTTAAAATGCTAATTATGCTAACTATGCTAGCTATGCTAATGTGGCTAAAAGTACTAGCATTGCGATCAGCATCATCAACTGACTCAGAAAAACACATTACCTAAAATGCTAATTATGCTAACTATGCTAACTATGCTAATGTGGCTAAAAGTGCTAGCATTGCTATCAGCATCATCAACTCACTCGGAAAAACACATTACCTAAAATGCTAATTATGCTAACTATGCTAGCTATGCTAATGTGGCTAAAAGTGCTAGCATAGCGATCAGCATCATCAACTGATTCAGAAAAACACATTCCTCCATTGGTGAGAGCTATATGCCATAAGTAGATAAAAACCCCACTTTTTCCAAAATGGCGGCTATTCTGTTGATTTTATCTCCATAGCAACCATTTTATGTTTTGGTCCCCTTGAGAAGACGAACAGATTGACTTCAGTTTCGGACAAATCGGTAAAAGTAAACTTTTTGTTGTCCTTAGCAACAGTGGTTTTATGCTAACCACGCCCACATTCCTTATATGTCCATATCCAGTGTTTTTCAATGTATTCAGTTTCAGGCATGAATGCATGCATTCAATTTTCACTGTATTGTATTGAAAGGCATGGGAGTTATAACAGTGCGCCACTTTGCTAGCTTGCCACGCGCACGCCGTTCAAAATCTACAACTTCTAATTCCAACATTTTTTCCACAGTAGCTTGCCATTAATGCCCAAAAAGTTTCCAGACGATCAATAAAAATTCCAACGACAAGTTTACGTTTGAATCCAGTGGCAAAGGTGTTTTTTATAGAAAATTCAAGATGGCCGCCTTTTCCCGAGGTCAAAGGTCGACGAAACTCCAGAGGTAATTGTAGACTTATGCTACGGACATGCGAGTCAAATTTCGTGAAAATCGCTCAAAAAAAAGTTCCTTTTTCCATATTGTGTAAAAACGCGAAAAACTCAAAATGGCCGATTTTGGCACAAAATGGCCGCCAAACCGTAGGTCGTGTCGCCATCACGTAATGATTTCAAAACTTTGTTTGGATATACCCGACAAAGTTATCTGGGTTTCGCTAGCCGATTCATAAAAAAAAAATCCGAATTTTTTTTTTTTAGCCGAGTCAGCACTTTTTTTTGTGATCGTTTTTTGTTTACCACGGCCACATTCCTTTATCAATTTTGTCGTATCTGACATCGTTTTGTTCAGTGTGGGCCAGGGAATCGTATATTTCATTTTCACGACATTCCGATAAAATATGTGCAAGCTAGCTAAAATGGCGACGGTTGCGAATTCGCCACGCGCACGTGTTTCAAAATCTACAACTTCTAATTCCAACATTTTGTCCACAATTGATTGCCATTGATGCCCAAGAAGTTTCAAAAAGATCGATGAAAATTCCTAGGACGAGTTTTCGTTTGAATACCTTACTAAAGGTGCTTTTTTATGAAAATTCAAGATGGCCGCCCCTTCCCAAGGTCAAAGGTCAACAAAACTTCTTTGGTAGTTGTAGAATCGTGTTTGTGGCATGTGTGTGCAATTTCGTGAAAATCGCTTGAACAAAAGTGTCGTTTTCCCATATTGTGAAAAAACACGAAAATCGCCATTTCTCTGAGTTCGCCACAAAATGGCCGCCAAGCCGTAGGTCGTGTGGCCATCCCATAATGATTTCATAACTTCTTTGGGATATCTCCAACACGCGTGTTTTGGTTTTTTAACTGTATTACAAAATATTTTTTTTTGGCCCCATAAGCGATTTTCGGCCCATTCATTTTTTTTACGGGAACGCTCGCCGTGATGTCATCGTCGTGGGGGGGGTGACGTTCTCTTTGCCGAAAATTCATTTTCAATTTATCCCAGGTGTGTGCCAATTTTGGTGAGTTTTCGGGTATGTGGCGGGGGTCAAATTTGAGCTCAAAGACGCCGTTAGAAACGAGAAGAATAATAATTAAAGCCGCAAGCGGCGTTGTATGGCCCGCAAACGCAACCCGCCTTCCACGCCCAACTCTACGCACCACCGCTGACCTCACCGCCCTCACAGCCCGCAAATTAAAAGCTAGTCAAGGCTGGATTTGCTAATTATGCTAGCAATGCTAACTATGCTAATGTGGCTAAAAGTGCTAGCATTGCGATCAGCATCATCAACTGACTCAGAAAAACACATTATCTAAAATGCTAATTATGCTAACTATGCTAGCTACGCTAATGTGGCTAAAAGTGCTAGCATTGCGATCAGCATCATCAACTGACTCAGAAAAACACATGACCTAAAAAGCTAATTATGCTAACTATGCTAGCTATGCTAATGTGGCTAAAAGTGGTAGCATAGCGATCAGCATCATCAATTGACTCAGAAAAGCACATTACCTAAAATGCTAATTATGCTAACTATGCTAGCTATGCTAACGTCGCTAAAATTGCTAGCATAGCGATCAGCATCATCAACTGACTCAAACACATTACCTGATATGCTAATTATGCTAACTATGCTAGTAATGCTAACATAGCTAAAATTGCTAGCAAAGCGATCTGCATCATCAACTGACTCAGAAAAACACATTCCTCCATTGGTGAGAGCTACATGTCATAAGTTGATAAAAAAAACCACTTTTTCCAAAATGGCCGCTTTTCTGTTGATTTTATCTCCATAGCAACCATTTTATGTTTTGGTCCCCTCGGGAGGACGAACAGATTGACGTCAGTTTCGGACAAATCGGTAAAAGTAAACTTTTTGTTGTCCTTAGCAACAGGGGTTTTATGCTAACCACGCCCACATTCCTTATATGTCCATATCCAGTGTTTTTCAATGTATTCTGTTTCAGGCATTAATGCATGCATTCAATTTTCACTGTATTGTATTGAAATGCATGGGAGTTATAACACTGCGCCACTTTGCTAGCTTGCCACGCGCACGCCGTTCAAAATCTACAACTTCTAATTCCAACATTTTTTCCACAGTAGCTTGCCATTGATGCCCAAAAAATTTTGAGACGATTGATGAAAATTCCAACGACAAGTTTACGTTTGAATCCGGTGGTAAAGGTGTTTTTTATAGAAAATTCAAGATGGCCGCCTTTTCCCGAGGTCAAAGGTCGACGAAACTCCAGAGGTGAATGTAAACTTACGCTAGGGACATGCGAGTCAAATTTCGTGAAAATCGCTCGAAAAAAAGTTCATTTTTCCATATTGTGTAAAAACGCGAAAAACTCAAAATGGCAGATTTTGGCACAAAATGGCCGCCAAACCGTAGGTCGTGTCGCCATCACGTAATGATTTCAAAACTTTCTTTGGATATACCCGACAAAGTTATCTGGGTTTCGTTAGCCGATTCTTAAAAATAAAATCCGAAAAAATTTTTTTTTGCCGAGTCAGCACTTTTTTTTGCGATCGTTTTTTGTTTACCACGGCCACATTCCTTTATCGATTTTGTCGTATGTGACATCGTTTTGTTCAGTGTGGGCCAGGGTATCGCATATTTCAGTTTCAGGCTATTCCGATAAAATATGTGCGAGCTAGCTAAAATGGCGACAGTTGCGAATTCGCCACGCGCACGTGTTTCAAATTCTACAACTTCTAATTCCAACATTTTGTCCACAGTAGCTTGCCATTGATGCCCGAGAAGTTTCAAAAAGATCGATAAAAATCCCTAGGACGAGTTTTCGTTTGTATCCGTTACTAAAGGTGCTTTTTTGCGAAAATTCAAGATGGCCGCCCCTTGCCAAGGTCAAAGGTCAACGAAACTTCTTTAGTTATTGTAGAATCAGGGTCTTGGCATATGTGTGCAATTTCGTGAAAATCGCTTAAACAAAAGGGTCGTTTTCCCATTTTGTCAAAAAACATGAAAATCGCCATTTCTCTGTGTTCGCCACAAAATGGCCGCCAAGCCGTAGGTCTTGTGGCCATCCCATAATGATTTCATAACTTCTCTGGGATATATCCAACACGCGTGTTTTGGTTTCGTAACTGTATTTCAAAATATTTTTTTTTGGCCCCATAAGCGATTTTCGGCCCATTCATTTTTTTTACGGGAACGCTCGCTGTGATGTCATCGACTTCGGGGGGGTGACGTTCTCTTTGTCGAAAATTCATTTTCAATTTATCCCAGATGTGTGCCAATTTTGGTGAGTTTTCGGGTATGTGGCGGGGGTCAAAATTAAGCTCAAAGACGCCGTTAGTGTGCAAGAAGAATAATAATAATGAAACGAAGCAGAAACAATATAGAAGTTTTTGCGGTTAGGATTTCCCATGTATTTCAATGCGGCCTGTCTTTTACTATAGGCTGGGCATGTCTTTTTGGCTTTAAACCCGTCTTTTGAGGGCTTTTTTGGGCATTTTTGTGTTTTTGTCGTCATTTTTGCGACTACAATTTTGTCGTTTTTGCGTTGGTGTTGTGCGTGTGTGTGTGTATTTTTGTTGCGTTACACAATTGTCGTGTCGTTGTGTGCTTTGGGCGACTTTTGACCCCATTTTTTGGCGTTTTGACGCGTTTTTTTGACGTTTTGGACCTTTTTGAGTGTTCGACCCTCGTACCAGTTACAATATGGTCCTTGCAGTCTATGACTGCTGCGGGCCATAATAATAATAATTAAAGCCGCAAGCGGCGTTGTATGGCCCGCAGACGCAACCCGCCTCCACGCCCAACTCTACGCACCACCGCTGACCTCACCGCCCTCACAGCCCGCAAATTAAAAGCTAGTCAAGGCTGGATTTGCTAATTATGCTAACAATGCTAACTATGCTAATGTGGCTAAAAGTGCTAGCATTGCGATCAGCATCATCAACTGACTCAGAAAAACACATTATCTAAAATGCTAATTATGCTAACTATGCTAGCTACGCTAATGTGGCTAAAAGTGCTAGCATAGCGATCAGCATCATCAACTGACTCAGAAAAACACATTACCTAAAATGCTAATTATGCTAACTATGCTAGCTATGCTAATGTGGCTAAAAGTGCTAGCATAGCGATCAGCATCATCAACTGACTCAGAAAAACACATTACCTAAAATGCTAATTATGCTAACTATGCTAGCTATGCTAATGTGGCTAAAAGTGCTAGCATAGCGATCAGCATCATCAACTGACTCAGAAAAACACATTACCTAAAATGCTAATTATGCTAACTATGCTAGCTATGCTAATGTGGCTAAAATTGCTAGCATAGCGATAAGCATCATTTACTGACTCAGAAAAACATATTCCTCCATTGGTGAAAGCTATATGTCATAAGTTGATAAAAAAACGACTTTTTCCAAAATGGTGGCTTTTCTGTTTATTTTATCTCCATAGCAACCATTTTATGTTTTGGTCCACTTCAGAAGACGAACAGATTGACGTCAATTTCGGATAAATCGGTAAAAGTAAACTTTTTGTCGTCCTTAGCAACAGTGGTTTTATGCTAACCACGCCCACATTCCTTATATGTCCATGTCCAGTCTTTTTCAATGTATTCTGTTTCAGGCATGAATGCATGCATTCAATTTTCACTGTATTGTATTGAAATGCATGGGAGTTATAACAGTGCGCCACTTTGCTAGCTTGCCACGCACACGCCGCTCAAAATCTACAACTTCTACTTCCAACATTTTTTCCACAGTAGCTTGCCATTGATGCCCAAAAAGTTTCGAGACAATCGATGAAAATTCCAACGACAAGTTTACGTTTGAATCTGGTGGTAAAGGTGTTTTTTATAGAAAATTCAAGATGGCCGCCTTTTCCCGAGGTCAAAGGTCGACGAAACTCCAAAGGTGATTGTAGACTTACGCTAGGGACATGCGAGTCAAATTTCGTGAAAATCGCTCGAAAAAAAGTTCATTTTTCCATATTGTGTAAAAACGCGAAAAACGCAAAATGGCAGATTTTGGCAAAAAATGGCCGCCAAACCGTAGGTCAAGTCGCCATCACGTAATGATTTCAAAACTTTCTTTGGATATACCCGACAAAGTTATCTGAGTTTCGTTAGCCGATTCTTAAAAATAAAATCCAAAAAAATTTTTTTTTGCCGAGTCAGCACTTTTTTTTGCGACGGTTTTTTGTTTACCACGGCCACATTCCTTTATGGATTTTGTCGTATGTGACATCGTTTTGTTCAGTGTGGGACAGGGTATCGCATATTTCAGTTTCAGGCTATTCCGACAAAATATGTGCGAGCTAGCTAAAATGGCGATGGTTGCGAATTCTTCACGGGCACGCGTTTCAAATTCTACAACTTCTAATTCCAACATTTTGTCCACAGTAGCTTGCCATTGATGCCCGAGAAGTTTCAAAAAGATCGATAAAAATCCCTAGGATGAGTTTTCGTTTGTATCCGTCAATAAAGGTGCTTTTTTATGAAAATTCAAGATGGCCGCCCCTTGCCAAGGTCAAAGGTCAACAAAACTTCTTTGGTAGTTGTAGAATCGTGTTTGTGGCATGTGTATGAAATTTCGTGAAAATCGCTTGAACAAAAGTGTAGTTTTCCCATATTGTCAAAAAACACGAAAATCGCCATTTCTCTGAGTTCGCCACAAAATGGCCGCCAAGCCGTAGGTTGTGTGGCCATCCCATAATGATTTTATAACTTCTTTGGGATATCTCCAACACGTGTTTTTTGGTTTCGTTGTTCTAATTTGAAATATTTTTTTTTGGCCCCATAAGCGATTTTCGGCCCATTCATTTTTTTTACGGGAACGCTCGCCGTGATGTCATCAACTTCGGGGGGGTGACGTTTTCTTTGCCGAAAATTCATTTCACATTTATCCTAGGTGTGTGCCAATTTTGGTGAGTTTTCGGGTATGTGGCGGGGGTCAAATTTTCGCTCAAACTGTCCGTTAGAAACCAGAAGAATAATAATAATAATTAAAGCCGCAAGCGGCGTTGTATGGCCCGCAGACGCAACCCGCCTTCCACGCCCAACTCTACGCACCACCGCCCTCACCGCCCTCACCGCCCTCACCGCCCTAACCGCCCACTTTTAATGAAGGCTAGTCAAAACTGCATATGCTAATTATGCTAACTATGCTAGCTATGCTAATATGGCTAAAAGTGCTAGCATTGCGATCAGCATCATCAACTGACTCAGAAAAACACATTACCTAAAATGCTAATGATGCTAACTATGCTAGCTATGCTAATGTGGCTAAAAGTGCTAGCATAGCGATCAGCATCATCAACTGACTCAGAAAAACACATTTCCTAAAATGCTAATTATGCTAACTATGCTACCTATGCTAATGTGGCTAAAAGTGCTAGCATAGCGATGAGCATCATCAACTGACTCAGAAAAACACATTACCTAAAATGCTAATTATGCTAACTATGCTAGCTATGCTAATGTGGCTAAAAGTGCTAGCATAGCGATCAGCATCATCAACTGACTCAGAAAAACACATTCCTCCATTGGTGAGAGCTATATGCCATAAGTTGATAAAAAAAAACACTTTTTCCAAAATGGCGGCTTTTTTGTTTATTTTATCTCCGTAGCAACCATTTTATGTTTTGGTCCCCTTGAGAAAACGAACAGATTGACGTCAGTTTCGGACAAATCGGTAAAAGTAAAGTTTTTGTCGTCCTTAGCAACAGTGGTTTTATGTTAACCACGCCCACTCTCCTTATATGTCCATATCCAGTGTTTTTCAATGTATTCAGTTTCAGGCATGAATGCATGCATTCAATTTTCACTGTATTGTATTGGAAGACATGGGAGTTATAACACGGCGCCAATTTGCTAGCTTGCCACGCGCACGCCGTTCAAAATCTACAACTTCTAATTCCAACATTTTTTCCACAGTAGCTTGCCATTGATGCCCAAAAACTTTCGAGACGATCGATAAAAATTCCAACGACAAGTTTACGTTTGAATCCGATGGCAAAGGTGTTTTTTATAGAAAATTCAAGATGGCCGCCTTTTCCAGAGGTCAAAGGTCGACGAAACTCCAGAGGTAATTGTAGACTTATGCTATGGACATGCGCGTCAAATTTCGTGAAAATCGCTCAAAAAAAAGTTCCTTTTTCCATATTGTGTAAAAACGCGAAAATCTCAAAATAGCCGATTTTGGCACAAAATGGCCGCCAAACCGTAGGTCGTGTCGCCATCACGTAATGATTTCAAAACTTTGTTTGGATATACCCGACAAAGTTATCTGGGTTTCGCTAGCCGATTCTTAAAAAAAAAATCCGAAATTTTTTTTTTTAGCCGAGTCAGCACTTTTTTTTGCGATCGTTTTTTGATTACCACGGCCACATTCCTTTATCAATTTTGTCGTATGTGACATCGTTTTGTTCAGTGTGGGCCAGGGTATCGCATATTTCAGTTTCAGGCTATTCCGATAAAATATGTGCGAGCTAGCTAAAATGGCGACGGTTGCGAATTCGCCACGCGCACGCGTTTCAAATTCTACAACTTCTAATTCCAACATTTTGTCCACAGTAGCTTGCCATTGATGCCCGAGAAGTTTCAAAAAGATCGATAAAAATCCCTAGGACGAGTTTTCGTTTGTATCTGTTACTAAAGGTGCTTTTTTTTGAAAATTCAAGATGGCCGCCCCTTCCCAAGGTCAAAGGTCAACAAAACTTCTTTGGCAGTTGTAGAATCCTGTTTTTGGCATGTGTATGCAATTTCGTGAAAATCGCTTAAACAAAAGTCTCGTTTTCCCATATTGTCAAAAAACAAGAAAATCGCCATTTCTCTGTGTTCGCCACAAAATGGCCGCCAAGCCGTAGGTCGTGTGGCCATCCCATAATGATTTCATAACTTCTTTGGGATATCTCCAACACGCGTGTTTTGCTTTCGTAACTGTATTTCAAAATATGTTTTTTTGGCCCCATAAGCGATTTTCGGCCCATTCATTTTTTTTACGGGATCGCTCGCCGTGATGTCATCGACTTCGGGGGGGTGGCGTTCTCTCTGCCGAAAATTCATTTTTAATTTATCCCAGGTGTGTGCCAATTTTGGTGAGTTTTCGGGTATGTGGCGGGGGTCAAATCTTCGCTCAAAGTGGAAGAAAGAAAGAAGAAGAATAAAAATAAAAATAATAATGAAACGAAGCAGAAACAATATAGAAGTTTTTGCAGTCAGGTGGCCTATGTATTTCAATGCGGCCTGTCTTTTACTATAGGCTGGGCCAGTCTTTTTGACTTTAAACCCGTCTTTTGAGGGCTTTTTGGGGCTTTTTTGTGTTTTTGTCGTCATTTTTGCGACTACAATTTTGACGTTTGTGCGTTGGTGTTGTGCGTGTGTGTGTGTATTTTTGTTGCGTTACACAATTGTCGTGTCGTTTTGTGCTTTGGGCGACTTTTGACCCCATTTTTTGGCGTTTTGACGCGTTTTTTTGACGTTTTGGACTTTTTGAGTGTTCGACCCTCGTACCAGTTACAATATGGTCCTTGCAGTCTATGACTGCTGCGGGCCATAATAATAAAAAAACTTTCGAAAAACAATATAGAAGTTTTTGCAGTCAGGTGGCCTATGTATTTCAATGCAACCTGTCTTTTACTATAGGCTGGGCATGTCTTTTTAGCTTTAAACCCGTCTTTTGAGGGCTTTTTGGGGCTTTTTTGGGTTTTTGTCGTCATTTTTGCGACTACAATTTTGTCGTTTTTGCGTTGGCGTTGTGCGTGTGTGTGTGTATTTTTGTTGCGTTACACAATTGTCGTGTCGTTTTGTGCTTTGGGCGACTTTTGACCCCATTTTTTGGCGTTTTGACGCGTTTTTTTGACGTTTTGGACCTTTTTGAGTGTTCGACCCTCGTACCAGTTACAATATGGTCCTTGCACTCTGTGAGTGCTGCGGGCCATAATAAACATTCGAAAAACAATATAGAAGTTTTTGCGGTTAGGATTTCCTATGTATTTCAATGCGGCCTGTCTTTTACTATAGGCTGGGCATGTCTTTTTGGCTTTAAACCTGTCTTTTGAGGGCTTTTTGGGGCTTTTTCGTGTTTTTGTCGTCATTTTTGCGACTACAATTTTGTCGTTTTTGCGTTGGCGTTGTGCGTGTGTGTGTGTATTTTTGTTGCGTTACACAATTGTCGTGTCGTTTTGTGCTTTGGGCGACTTTTGACCCCATTTTTTGGCGTTTTGACGCGTTTTTTTGACGTTTTGGACCTTTTTGAGTGTTCGACCCTCGTACCAGTTACAATATGGTCCTTGCACTCTGTGAGTGCTGCGGGCCATAATAATAATAATGAAACGAAGCAGAAACAATATAGAAGTTTTTGCGGTTAGGATTTCCCATGTATTTCAATGCGGCCTGTCTTTTACTATAGGCTGGGCATGTCTTTTTGGCTTTAAACCCGTCTTTTGAGGGCTTTTTTGGGCATTTTTGTGTTTTTGTCGTCATTTTTGCGACTACAATTTTTACGTTTTTGCGTTGGTGTTGTGCGTGTGTGTGTGTATTTTTGTTGCGTTACACAATTGTCGTGTCGTTGTGTGCTTTGGGCGACTTTTGACCCCATTTTTTGGCGTTTTGACGCGTTTTTTTGACGTTTTGGACTTTTTGAGTGTTCGACCCTCGTAGCAGTTACAATATGGTCCTTGCAGTCTATGACTGCTGCGGGCCATAATAATAATGAAACGAAGCAGAAACAATATAGAAGTTTTTGCAGTCAGGTGGCCTATGTATTTCAATGCGGCCTGTCTTTTACTATAGGCTGGGCATGTCTGTTTGGCTTTAAACCCGTCTTTTGAGGGCTTTTTGGGGCTTTTTTGTGTTTTTGTCGTCGTTTTTGCGACTACAATTTTAACGTTTGTGCGATGGTGTTGTGCGTGTGTGTGTCTATTTTTTTTGCGTTACACAATTGTTGTGTCGTTTTGTGCTTTGGGCGACTTTTGACCCCATTTTTTTGCGTTTTGACGCGTTTTTTTGACGTTTTGGACTTTTTGAGTGTTCGACCCTCGTACCAGTTACAATATGGTCCTTGCAGTCTATGACTGCTGCGGGCCATGATAATAATAATGAAACGAAGCAGAAACAATATAGAAGTTTTTGCGGTTAGGATTTCCCATGTATTTCAATGCGGCCTGTCTTTTACTATAGGCTGGGCATGTCTTTTTGGCTTTAAACCCGTCTTTTGAGGGCTTTTTTGGGCATTTTTGTGTTTTTGTCGTCATTTTTGCGACTACAATTTTTACGTTTTTGCGTTGGTGTTGTGCGTGTGTGTGTGTATTTTTGTTGCGTTACACAATTGTCGTGTCGTTGTGTGCTTTGGGCGACTTTTGACCCCATTTTTAGGCGTTTTGACGCGTTTTTTTGACGTTTTGGACTTTTTGAGTGTTCGACCCTTGTACCAGTTACAATATGGTCCTTGCACTCTGTGAGTGCTGCGGGCCATAATAATAATAATGAAACGAAGCAGAAACAATATAAAAGTTTTTGCGGTTAGGATTTCCTATGTATTTCAATGCGGCCTGTCTTTTACTATAGGCTGGGCATGTCTTTTTGGCTTTAAACCCGTCTTTTGAGGGCTTTTTTGGGCATTTTTGTGTTTTTGTCGTCATTTTTGCGACTACAATTTTTACGTTTTTGCGTTGGTGTTGTGCGTGTGTGTGTGTATTTTTGTTGCGTTACACAATTGTCGTGTCGTTGTGTGCTTTGGGCGACTTTTGACCCCATTTTTTGGCGTTTTGACGCGTTTTTTTGACGTTTTGGACCTTTTTGAGTGTTCGACCCTCGTACCAGTTACAATATGGTCCTTGCACTCTGTGAGTGCTGCGGGCCATAATTAAAGCCGCAAGCGGCGTTGTATGGCCCGCAGACGCAACCCGCCTTCTACGCCCAACTCTACGCACCACAAACGCCCACACCGCCCACAAATTAAAAGCTAGTCAAGGCTGATTTTGCTAATTATGCTAGCTATGCTAATGTGGCTAAAAGTGCTAGCATAGCGATCAGCATCATCAACTGACTCAGAAAAACACATTCCTCCATTGGTGAGAGCTATATGTCATAAGTTGATAAAAAACCCACTTTTTTCAAAATGGCGGCTTTTCTGTTGATTTTATCTCCATAGCAACCATTTTATGTTTTAGTCCCCTCGGGAGGACGAACAGATTGACGTCAGTTTCAGACAAATCGGTAAAGGTAAACTTTTTGTTGTCCTTAGCAACAGGGGTTTTATGCTAACCACGCCCACATTCCTTATATGTCCATATCCAGTGTTTTTCAATGTATTCAGTTTCAGTCATTAATGCATGCATTAAATTTTCATTGTATTGTATTGAAATGCATGGGAGTTATAACAGTGCGCCATTTTGCTAGCTTGCCACGCGCACGCCGTTCAAAATCTACAACTTCTAATTCCAACATTTTTTCCACAGTAGCTTGCCATTGATGCCCAAAAAGTTTCGAGACGATCGATGAAAATTCCAACGACAAGTTTACGTTTGAATCTGGTGGTAAAGGTGTTTTTTATAGAAAATTCAAGATGGCCGCCTTTTCCCAAAGTCAAAGGTCAACGAAACTCCAGAGGTGATTGTAGACTTACGCTAGGGACATGCACATCAAATTTCGTGAAAATCGCTCGAAAAAAAGTTCATTTTTCCATATTGTGTAAAAACGCGAAAAACTCAAAATGGCAGATTTTGGCACAAAATGGCCGCCAAACCGTAGGTCGTGTCGCCATCACGTAATTATTTCAAAACTTTGTTTGGATATACCCGACAAAGTTATCTGGGTTTCGTTAGCCGATTCTTAAAAATAAAATCCGGAAAACATTTTTTTTGCCGAGTCAGCACTTTTTTTTGCGATCGTTTTTTGTTTACCACGGCCACATTCCTTTCTCGATTTTGTCGTATGTGACATCGTTTTGTTCAGTGTGGGCTAGGGTATCGCATATTTCAGTTTCAGGCTATTCCGATAAAATATGTGCGAGCTAGCTAAAATGGCGACGGTTGCGAATTCGCCACGGGCACGCGTTTCAAATTCTACAACTTCTAATTCCAACATTTTGTCCACAGTAGCTTGCCATTGATGCCCGAGAAGTTTCAAGAAGATTGATAAAAATCCCTAGGACGAGTTTTCGTTTGTATCCGTTACTAAAGGTGCTTTTTTTTTAAAATTCAAGATGGCCGCCCCTTCTCAAGGTCAAAGGTCAATGAAACTTCTCTGGTAGTTGTAGAATCAAACTGGTGGCATGTGTATGCAATTTCGTGAAAATCGCTCTAACAAAAGTGTTGTTTTCCCATATTGTCAAAAAACACGAAAATCGCCATTTCTCTGAGTTTGCCACAAAATGGCCGCCAAGCCGTAAGTCGTGTGGCCATCCCATAATGATTTCATAACTTCTTTGGGATATCTCCAACACGCGTATTTTGGTTTCGTAACTGTATTTCAAAATATTTTTTTTTGGCCCCATAAGCGATTTTCGGCCCATTCATTTTTTTTACGGGAACGCTCGCCGTGATGTCATCGTCGTGGGGGGGATGAAGTTCTCTTTGCCGAAAATTCATTTCACATTTATCCCAGCTGTGTGCCAATTTTGGTGAGTTTTCGGGTATGTGGCGGGGGTCAAATCTGAGCTCAAAGTATCCGTTAGAAACCAGAAGAATAACAAGGCTGGCAAAGCGTAGGGGAAAAAAAGCACAAGGTTCCAACAAATAAAAATGTTTTTTGGTTCTTTCACAATATAAAACGTGTAAATTGCATTTTTTTAAAATCTAAAACAAGAATCATTAAAGCCGCAAGCGGCGTTGTATGGCCCGCAGACGCAACCCGCCTTCCACGCCCAACTCTACGCAACACCGCGGCCCTCTCCGCCCTCACCGCCCACAAATTAAAAGCTAGTCAAGGCTGGATTTGCTAATAATGCTAACTATGCTAACTATGCTAATGTGACTAAAAGTCCTAGCATAGCGATTAGCATAATCAACTCTCTCAGAAAAACACATTACCTAAAATGCTAATTATGCTAACTATGCTAGCTATGCTAATGTGGCTAAAAGTGCTAGCATAGCGATCAGCATCATCAACTGACTCAGAAAAACACATTACCTAAATGCTAATTATGCTAACTTTGCTAGTAATGCTAACATAGCTAAAATTGCTAGCATAGCGATCTGCATCATCAACTGACTCAGAAAAACACATTACCTAAAATGCTAATTATGCTAACTATGCTAGTAATGCTAACATAGCTAAAATTGCTAGCATAGCGATCTGCATCATCAACTGACTCAGAAAAACACATTCCTCCATTGGTGAGAGCTACATGTCATAAGTTGATAAAAAAAACCACTTTTTCCAAAATGGCCGCTTTTCTGTTGATTTTATCTCCATAGCAACCATTTTATGTTTTGGTCCCCTCGGGAGGACGAACAGATTGACGTCAGTTTCGGACAAATCGGTAAAAGTAAACTTTTTGTTGTCCTTAGCAACAGGGGTTTTATGCTAACCACGCCCACATTCCTTATATGTCCATATCCAGTGTTTTTCAATGTATTCTGTTTCAGGCATTAATGCATGCATTCAATTTTCACTGTATTGTATTGAAATGCATGGGAGTTATAACAGTGCGCCACTTTGCTAGCTTGCCACGCGCACGCCGTTCAAAATCTACAACTTCTAATTCCAACATTTTTTCCACAGTAGCTTGCCATTGATGCCCAAAAAATTTTGAGACAATTGATGAAAATTCCAACGACAAGTTTACGTTTGAATCCGGTGGTAAAGGTGTTTTTTATAGAAAATTCAAGATGGCCGCCTTTTCCCGAGGTCAAAGGTCGACGAAACTCCAGAGGTGAATGTAAACTTACGCTAGGGACATGCGAGTCAAATTTCGTGAAAATCGCTCGAAAAAAAGTTCATTTTTCCATATTGTGTAAAAACGCGAAAAACTCAAAATGGCAGATTTTGGCACAAAATGGCCGCCAAACCGTAGGTCGTGTCGCCATCACGTAATGATTTCAAAACTTTCTTTGGATATACCCGACAAAGTTATCTGGGTTTCGTTAGCCGATTCTTAAAAATAAAATCCGAAAAAAAAATTTTTTGCCGAGTCAGCACTTTTTTTTGCGATCGTTTTTTGTTTACCACGGCCACATTCCTTTATCGATTTTGTCGTATGTGACATCGTTTTGTTCAGTGTGCGCCAGGGTATCGCATATTTCAGTTTCAGGCTATTCCAATAAAATATGTGCGAGCTAGCTAAAATGGCGACGGTTGCGAATTCGCCACGCGCACGCGTTTCAAATTCTACAACTTCTAATTCCAACATTTTGTCCACAGTAGCTTGCCATTGATGCCCGAGAAGTTTCAAAAAGATCGATAAAAATCCCTAGGACGAGTTTTCGTTTGTATCCGTTACTAAAGGTGCTTTTTTATGAAAATTTAAGATGGCCGCCCCTTCCCAAGGTCAAAGGTCAACGAAACTTCATTGGTAGTTGTAAAATCATGGTCTTGGCATGTGTGTGCAATTTCGTGAAAATCGCTTAAACAAAAGGGTCGTTTTCCCATTTTGTCAAAAAACAAGAAAATCGCCATTTCTCTGTGTTCGCCACAAAATGGCCGCCAAGCCGTAGGTCGTGTGGCCATCCCATAATGATTTCATAACTTCTCTGGGATATATCCAACACGCGTGTTTTGGTTTCGTAACTGTATTTCAAAATATTTTTTTTTGGCCCCATAAGCGATTTTCGGCCCATTCATTTTTTTTACGGGAACGCTCGCTGTGATGTCATCGACTTCGGGGGGGTGACGTTCTCTTTGTCGAAAATTCATTTTCAATTTATCCCAGATGTGTGCCAATTTTGGTGAGTTTTCGGGTATGTGGCGGGGGTCAAATTTGAGCTCAAAGACGCCGTTAGTGTGCAAGAAGAATAATAATGAAACGAAGCAGAAACAATATAGAAGTTTTTGCGGTTAGGATTTCCCATGTATTTCAATGCGGCCTGTCTTTTACTATAGGCTGGGCATGTCTTTTTGGCTTTAAACCCGTTCTTTGAGGGCTTTTTGGGGCTTTTTTGTGTTTTTGTCGTCATTTTTGCGACTACAAATTTTACGTTTTTGCGTTGGTGTTGTGCGTGTGTGTGTGTATTTTTGTTGCGTTACACAATTGTCGTGTCGTTGTGTGCTTTGGGCGACTTTTGACCCCATTTTTTGGCGTTTTGACGCGTTTTTTTGACGTTTTGGACCTTTTTGAGTGTTCGACCCTCGTAGCAGTTACAATATGGTCCTTGCAGTCTATGACTGCTGCGGGCCATAATTATTGTTAATTACAACTATATAATCACTGAAGATGACAAACGGAACGCCAAGGGAATGCAAATGATAGTCCAGTGTAAACTGTGATGACTGAACGTCTTCATTAGGATGTGAACTCTTCGTCATCGTTGGGTTTGGATGTCGGTTCCTGACGCTGCTCATGAATCTGTGCTTTGTCAGAGGATTTATGGACACAGAAGACAAAAGCTGCTCCGTCCGACCAAAACGAGGCCATTTTCCACTGAACACCAGAGAATTTAATAGCGACTGTCATAAAAGGAAAGTCGTCAGCAGGTACGGTGAGTCGAGGCGGTGGATTTTTCTGTTGTGAGGCGCGGACATAAAAAGGTGCTGAGTCAGCCTGAGAGGCCCTGAGGGCTGAGGCGGCTTCTCAAAAAGGCAGATGTGGCATTTTCTTCCAGGATGAGTCCAGATCTCAGACACGTCAGCTCTTCTGGCAGACAGCAAGGCTGAGCTGACACCAGGCTGGTTGGCCTCTATTAAAGGTGAATATCTTCCTGTTGTTGTCATCCATGCTGAACATGTGGAACATCTGGTCCTCACTCCTCCAGTCAGTTGAAAACTAAAACATCTTAATACAGACTTAGAAATAAGGCCTCTTCTTCACAGTTTCTGCAGGGAAAGCTGCAGCCTAACAGTGGAGGATCCTTCCTGTCAGGAGCAAGATCAGGCTGTACGGCAGAAAGTGCAACAACTGAAACAAACAAACCGACAGAAACATGAGCTAACAGAGAAACAAGGGAGAAACAGGAAGAGTGACCTGACGAGGATGACCTAAAACCAGACACACTGAGGATGACTCACTTATAAAATCATGTGTAGATGAGGAAGAACACGAACCTGCAGGAACTGTGTCGGTGACTACAGCTGGAAACAACCACACAGACAACAGAAAACCTAAAGGCCACATCCTCACACTTTCAGAGTGGGGCAAGCACCTCCACCAGTGTAAACAGGCTCTATTGAAGCAGGGCACACTAAGGAAATGAATGGAGTGGCTCTGAATCCCAGCAGGGGCACGGTAACACACCCCCCCCCCCCCCCTGCAGAAAGGATTCACCTGTTTTCATGGTGGCTTCACCTTTTCCAGGCGGTGCTGCTGAGTCACTGTTTGACCTGCTTATGGAAGGAGGTTGATCCAGTGAAGACAGCCTGATGCCTCAGCCCCACCCCCACCCCCCATAATAAGGGGTTGATTTTACAAATGTCATTCTGAATGACGACACAAACCATCCAACCAGGAGTCTAAGGCAGCATTCACACCTGGGCAGTTTGCTCCACCTCCAAATAAAAGTCTCTGTTACATTGCAAGTGAACTCTGCTGCGTTTCACTGAGAGCTGCCCAGTGCTGGCAGAAAGTCCACCCCGTCCTGTTTGTTTCACATTACCTGGATCAGGTGTTCAGTCACTTTAGTGGCTTTTCTTTGTCACAGTTATCCAAACACCATAATCAGTTTACATGATTCTCTGATTGTTGGAATAAAACACACTCATATTCATTCATCTTTTAAACTTGTTTTGTCCCTTTTGAGGTCACGGGGCTGCCGGAGTCTGTCCCGTCACAGTCAGAGTCACCAGTTATATGAAGCATGTTTTTAGAGGGTGAGGAAGCTGGAGTCCCCGGAGAAAACCCACGCATGCACGGAGAGAACATGCTAACTCCACGCAGAAAGGTCCCCCATTGGTGTTCTGGTTCAGGACCCCCAGCCGGGACTTGAACCTTCTTGCTGTTAGGCCACTGCACCACATTACAGCCACACATACTCACATTTTAGTGAAAATGCAATCAGTCCTCAAAGATCAGACACTTGCAGCCAGTCTCACACTGCTGTGATCAATAATAACACATTTTTTTACTGGACACAATAAAAAAAACGAATTTCAGGAAATGTATTTTCTGTAAGTGATCATTTAGAGGAAAAAGGTGACAAACCAACAACAAGCTTCATGATTAGTTTGAGATGTAGAGAGAATGTACACACATAGGCCAATGACTGACTAAGCACTCCCCAACACTGATGCTGCAAATACTTACAGTATTTCTTACTATAATCAGTTACAGTAATCAACCAAAAAAGGAAATCAATGAAACAAAATCTGTAGACAAATATAAGTGTTGCACAGATGTGTAGGGTTACATCGGGTTTTTGTCTCTTTCTTTAGGTTCTATCAGCTCTTTCTTTTCCTCTACCTCCTCTTCCTCTCATTCTCACTCTTCTTCTTCCATTTGTGTTGAGGACAGGTCAGCTCACCTGCCGTCTTTTCCTGAGTGTTGTGTTTTCAGATGAGCACGTGTGCTTCCACAGCTGGTGGATGTGGTTCACCAGTTCTTTCCTTAGTGTGGTTCTTGGTAATCCAGGGCTTTGTGATGACAAGGAAGTGACCTCACAATCCTGATCTGCGTCTAAGCTGTGAAAATGTGTGTAGAGTTTTACAAATCACTGTGTGTAACGTTTAGCAAAAAGCAGACGTGTGTATTGCTGCACAAATCTGCTGAGGTGTTTTGCTGTTTGGAGTAGAATTCTGCAAATTGTGTGGATTTTTAAAAATATATAAACAATTATAAAACAAATGGAATTGTTTTGCATAAAATTCTTTGGGTGGTGAGTGGCTGCAATGGATCAAAACACCAACACTCTTAAAATACTCTGTAAAGTTGTCATGAGTAGCCTCTTATTGAGTAGAAAATGGAGTTTATCAGGAAGGCACTTCCTGCTCACAAAAACAGGGCTGAAACTGGGAATTTAGAAAACAGCAGCAGGACAACTTCATGTCCTGTTAGCCTCTGCTTGACCCTCCTCATTTGTCGTCCTCCCTTTATTCATCCTCATCATGGTCTGAGCCTCACCTGGTTTGAGCTACATCCAGGTTTCTATCCTCCAGCATTCATCACTAAGCCCCTCCCCCTCCAAACCAATGTCCAGGAATATTCCTTACACTCTGTTAAACTCCGTCTTGAGTTTGTCCATCACCACACCTCTGCAGTTCACCTGAATTCACAGCCTGAGTTCCTGCAGGAAGCGGCAGGCCTGACAAACACCTAAAGCTCCCTTACAGGTTTCTGACTTTGACTCATGGCAGCATTTCCTCTTTGCAGATCTTCCTCATGTTGAGCAGTGATGGAAACACACGACGGTCAGTTCCCACTGAGCCGTGGAGTGGAGCCGCGTCACCTTCCCCTTGCTTCAGCTCGGTCATGCTGACGCTTCACTGGAGTGAAACAGCCTTGATGAGGCTGTGGGAGTGAAGCCCCTGAAACGCCTGCGTTTCACACGGACACACAGAGATAATGACTGCAGCCGCGGGGATGAATGCACAGATTGGCATTTCCTCCCTGTGGGAATGCCGTCTGCAATCAAACCCTGACTCATCCCTGACGGAGGACGGAACAACATGGAAAAGGGCCAAAGCCTTGATGACTGAAGATTAATCTCATTGTCAAGCGGTTTTTTGGAGTAAAACCCCAGAAGTGGAACTAAATATGAAGTGAAAATCAGGCTGTGGTTCTTCTCTTAGGAGCAGCATCTGATGCTGAGCTGCTGCTCTGCCTTACATGGCTGAAGAATGTCAAATATGGGGAGGGCTTGCTGTGCCTAAAGGAGGCTCTCTGCTCCCTCCTTCTCCCACTACATGCACACAGTTTGCACAGTTGTGAGCCTCCATAAAGGTGAAGGAGGTCATCCACACATACGTGGACACATAGATCCTGGAGAATCAACAGTTCCTCTGGAGGTGGAAAACATGCAAACTCAGCTGCTCCGCCTCACAGAAGGAAAGTCCTTGGCTTCACCTCAAGCACCACATGTCTCATGTTTCTTTTCTTCCAGAGAGCTGTATATGTTTGCACAGATGCTGATGCATTAAATAGCACGTCTTTCATAGGATCTTCTGCAGCATGATCTGTGCACGTTCACAGCTTTTTGGAAGAAGAGCCTGAAGCAAACCTCCAGTGGGGGAGGGTGAAACCTCAGCCTCATCATTCATCAACCAACACCATGAAAGGATGTTCATCTGTGCACAGACTTGATTTGATTACCAGTGGGGGGGTTTTAACAGTCATCTTCTATTATCCGTTCAGATATCATTTACAATCACTGTTTCTTCAGATGGACTGCAGCACAAAGGTCTTTACAAAAAGGAAGATTCCAGAACATTAAAACCAACACATGAGCATACAATAACTCTTCTGAGGAACCCCAACAAAGACAGACATTTGTAAATCAATTCTTATCAAATACCCCCACAACTCCCAGAACAAAACAAGAACAAACCATTAAACTTCCACCACCATGCCCTACTGTTGGTACGGAAGTGTTTGCGTCGTTTGGTGTTTTTGAGCCCCTCTTGCCATCGTTTTTTGTTTTGTTTTGTTTTATCTTAACTTGTCCTATCCAACAGCTGGGCAGGCAGATGAGAGCGACATATTTTACTTTAACAACAGAGGTTATGAATCTTCTGACAAACCAGAGGTATGTTACCCCTTTTGTAATTGAGGCCAAACTTTATTAATTTTAATTATTTTTGAAATTATTTTGTGTTGGATCGGACGGAAAAGGAAAGAAGGGAAGAAGAAAGAGGGATATTAGAAAGAGGGGGGGGGGATAGGAGGGTTATCATAAGAGGGGCGAGGGGGGTAAAACCATGAAGCAGCATAAAGCAACAAGCTACTGGATGTTTATCATTACGGTAAGGTTCAGATGTACTACAAATCTCAAAGGGTGGGGCCCGTCCACACACACACAAATGTTATAAACACACCTGCTAGCTGCAAAAAAGTCCACATGTCAACATGTACACAACACATATAGTGTTCACACACGCATACTTATGCCTTCAAGCATACTAGTGTGAAATATTTCATTCATTCAATCATGCAAACTATTAGTGCAAAGGTGTTTATGTTCTTCTAAAATGGATGGTGGAATGTGAAAAGAAGGAGGGAGAGTGCCCAGCCATCCCCACACCAAGACCCCCGCTGCAGCAGCAGTGGCAACCAGAAGCCCCCAACGCCACACGGCAGCAGGCAGAGAACAACCGCCCCCCGGGAGATCACATCCGCCACCCAGGCCAGGGCCAGCAGGACCACCGCGAGGCCCCCAGAGCCAGAGAGCCGGGAGGCATGGGGGGAAAGAGAGTGCCGCCCCAGCCCAACCAGGAGAGCAGCCCCCCCGCCGCGCCGGGAGGGCCCAACGCAGGGCCCCACCCGAGAAGGGTGCCCACAGCCCCAGACGAGAACCCCATCACCATCCAGGAGGTCTGGGCATCCCCCCGCCCCAACCCCAGGTACGAGCCAGGATCCCCCAAGGGAGACCCGCTCCGCGCTCCAGGCAGCCACCCACCCGGCCCATGGTTGGTCCAGAAAGGAGCAAGGCAGGGGCCAGCCATCCCCACCCAGGAGGGGGGCACCTCGGGGAAAAGGGGGGCCCCTCCAGGGGTGTTGTAAACATGGCCCGACCAAGCTCGGCCACAGTTGGAAATTTGGCGAGGCCGAGCACCCGGGGGCAAGGACAAGAACCGACACCACAGGGACAAGGACACCCCCGGCTCAGGTGTGATGTGATCCCCGGCTTCTGGCCTTGCCAGAAAGCTCAGGAATCCCCCTCCCTGCGTGGAGAGAGAACTGCCGGGCCCAGGAAACCAGCACCCAGGGGACACGGCCACCATTCCCAAGGGTCCAGTACCCCCTACCGGGGATGGGGTAGGGGACAGATAGTCCCCCGGTAGTCAAACACCTGACCTGCCAGGGTTTTTTTTTTGTTTGGTCTCTATGCCGAAGTGGGATCTTGTTTGTGCCTGAAGTGCAAATCCTACCAACATATCACCAGACGCAAAAACATTGAAAGATCACAACGACAATTAAAAACAAAACAAAATTTAAACAATATTGGATTGTAGGAATCCAAGCAAAATTCTAGAAACCAAAACACAACTACGAAAAAAAAAAAGAAATGAAATAAAAAGGATTTTTGGAAAACAAATTATAAATAAAATGTTAAAAAACAAACCACAATAAAAACAGAAAAGGTATGCTATGGGGCATTGCTGATTGGATGAGGATGTTTGTTTCTGAAAGTTAAGTTTTTTCAAATGCCTCGTCAACGTCCAGATACTCATAAAAGTGTGTGGTCAGAGATGCCCAGTTTAGTTTAGTGATCAGCTGTTGTATTTTATAACTGATTTTATGTTTTGTACAATTACCAGTGTAAAAACAAGCTGAGACAATAGTGTTGTAATATTGAGCTATTCAAATAAAACTGAACTGAATTATGGGAAAAACTCTCAATCCCCATTCCCCCCCCCCCCCCCCCCCCACACACACACACACACACTGGAGCATTCCTATCTGGGTGTAAATGCCAGCAGGGGGGTATTCCAGGAAGCATGTTTAAACTAGCCTGACTTTAAGCCTGAACTCTGGCTGAAATCCGCCTGAACTTGCTTACTCTGGGTATGTCGGTTCCAAAAGACCAGATATGAGTTGGCGTAATTACGCTCGACTTGGTAACCCTGGGTTAACGCACGGTACATAAAGACATTCTCAATAGATCGCCGATTTCTGGAGTCACCATGGAAACGCGTGGAGAAAAAAAAAGAAAGCGCGACACTTGAGACAGAAGTGAGACTGAAGGCCCGTACACACCGGGACGAATATTCGCCAGGCGTTATTCGCCAGCGTTTTTCGCCAAGTCTTTTGTGTTCACACCCAGGCGATTTTCGCTGACGATGAGCCGAGCGAACATGCAATTTCATTCCCTGACATTAGATGGCGCTTAATGTAAAACAGAAATACTCCTGTACACAAGGTGGCGCTGCGCAACTTTACGATTCTTAAAGTCGCTTTTCACTCAGAAGAAGATAGCAAGTATTTACGCGCTTGTCAGAATCATACAAAGAAAACATGAATATTTCAAGCATCAGTAGCTCCAACTGGTACTTGGTAAGGGGATATTTAAGAATGTCCGTCATTATTTCTTCGCGGCAGTGTAGACGCTACTTGGCGTCTAACTTCTTCGCTGGTATGTGTGCTCAGCCAGGCAGTTTTGTGTTTGAGCGCCCCCAAGTTGTGTTTTACTGTAACTTCAGAAGCTCCAGGCACGTGTGCAAAAGCGCCATTCTCATCGGTCGAATAGATTTCGACGCGAGGCGTCGAAAAAAAAAAACGAACCCGAGGCGTTTTTTTTTTTTGGACGCTTTGACGCGTGGCGTTTTTTCACGTCGGTGTGCACACTCTCATTGGTGCCCTTTGTTTAGTCACGAGGCGTTAAACGTCGGCGAAAATCGCCGGCGAAATTCGTCCCGGTGTGAACAGGCCTTGAGTCTGAGATTTTAATGACGGCGGATAGAAATTATGAGTCCATCAAAAAAGTAACACGGCTGAAAGATAATTTAGTTACATTTATTCAAACTCAATAATTGTTTATACAACTCAAATTTACGTATTTATCCAACTAAATGTCACATTACTTCATCAATCTTTTTTCCATCTTAATTACTTATATTTATTGAACTTTCATATGTCTAAGTTTGAGCCGGCAGATATGCTCATTTTTATAACAATAAAAAGAACGGAAAGTTTGAGCCGGCAGATATGCTCATTTTTTAACAATAAAAAGAACGGAAAAAAAGCACGGAGTGCAAAAATTCATCACAGAATATTCCATCACTGTCATAACAAGTTTGGATGGTAGAGGCGCTATATAAACTCATCATCCTCTACTTCACTCTCACTCATGGTGCAGAGACGTAAGCATAGTAGGACAAAATAGCTCGGCAAAACACTGTGAAACACAGTAAAACAGCTATACAACTAAACACATTTTGTAAAAAACCCACACTTAAACCCAAATCCGTCCAGACAGGCAAAGGGAATGATATCCCAGAATCCCTTGCGGTGCCGATTTAACAGCAGCATCAAAGTTACACCTACTTAATTGAATTAATTTGAATAAAAGGAAAATAATTGTCTGAAAACTATGTGTTATTTTTAAGGTGACCTAACAAAAAAATGATTTATCTTAACTGAAGCAAATAATTAAGTTGGATCAAAGTAAAAAAGTTTCTCTTTCCAACATCCATATGTGGTCTTATCAGCCTCTCATGGTGGAAAAAGTATTATCTGAGCTTTTTCATACACTAATTCAGTGTTTTTCAACCTTTTTTGAGCCACGGCACACTTTAACCTTGACAAAAATCCCGCGGCACACCAGCATCCCAAAAAAAAAAAAAAAAAAAAAGCAGAAACTCATAGTCTGTTTTTGATCTACAGCCGCCCCCCCCCCCCCCCCGGCAATCTGACGTGCATTTTTGTGATTATTGTGGCAGAAAAAGCAGGAAGTTGCAGATGTTTTTCTAAAAGATGTAAGTTAAGTTACATACAAACTGTATGTTCGTTGTGTTTTCAAAACGCTGTCCCTTTAAGCCAATGCTTCATGGGAGATGTAGTGTGAAAACTGCGACAAAACGGCAGAAAGACTCGCGTCTCTGAGCTTCATGGTTTTGTTCACTTGTTCCACGGTCTGATACCGGATTCTGTGGAAAGCTACACCGCTAAAGACGAGCTTTAGCTGGTGTTTTTGTTGGAACTGACTGAGTTATGAGCTAAATTGGAACAAGGAAGTGGAGACTTTAACCACTTCTGATTGGTCAGACTGATGACATGTGATTAAGCCTTCAAGAATGATTGGTGGAGTCGTAAAAGCTGCGGGACTTTTCCTTACACAGTTATAGCTGCAGCTATTTCGCGTTACCGTCATTCTTATCAAAATGTCTTTAATAGAATCAAATAAACACAAAGAAAAAAGTATTTTATGATCGTTTATAGTCCTAACTACTCAGTGTTTTATCAGGACCTGTTTGGATGAACAAAGAGCTGATTTCCTGGAGATGGGAAATGCTTTTAGATCAGTTAATGAGGGCAATTTTCCACGGCACACTTGACCATCTCCCACGGCACACTAGTGTGCCGCGGCACACTGGTTGAAAAACACTGCACTAAATCATCTTCAAATGGACACGCCATGCTGTTTCACCTCTCTGTAAACAAACTAATCTTCAACTAAACCTGCTCCGGACCAGGTTATGTTCAGAGCATGAGTTGCCATGGCAACTTGACCTACCCTGAAACATACCTCCATTTCTGGAACCGAAAGCTGAGGTTATCAACTTCCTTAGCCTCAAACTTACCGTGGGAGCTAGCATAACCTGCTTTCTGGAATACCCCCCAGGTGAAATGTTGTTCTTGCAGCTGCAGGTGAGCAGGTACAGGGGACTCCAGAAATCGGCGATCTATTGAGAATGTCTTTATGTACCTGCTATGTACGTGCATTAAGCCAGGGTTACCAAGTCGAGCGTAATTACGCCAACTCATATCCGGTCTTTTGGAACCGACATACCCCGAGTAAGCAAGTTCAGGCGGAATTCAGCCAGAGTTCAGGCTTAAAGTCAGGCTAGTTTAAACATGCTTCCTGGAATACCCCCCAGGTGTTCCAGCTTCATGGGAGCAGTTTGCTTTCTGAGAAACTATTCCAATCCTGGACAAAAGGAGGCATATCTCTGACACCCCCCTCCCTTCGGCCTGTCACCCTCCCTCTGCTTTTGTTCTGTAGCATCAGTGTTGCTGGCACCTGGTGTGTAGAAACACACATTCACCTTTCAGAACAATCACACACAGTCCAACCTGTTCATGCCGCACTCCAGGGGTGGAACGATTAATCGAGGAACCAGTGAATCTATCCAACCAGATTTGTCCGTCATAAATCGTATCAACCTAAACCAAAATAGTTTCAAATTGAAATTAATCACTTATAATCAATGTTGGAAAATACCATTTGGATTGAGACATGGTAGTATTTATTTTACTACAACATGGCTCTTGGCTCTCCCATCAAGGTCTTCCCAAAGAACTGCATCGGCTCTGAAACTGCTCATAGCAGATATGGGGGTGGGGGTGCACAACAACAGGAAAGTACAGGCTTGGTTCTGTTCACTCTAAGGAGCATTTGAGAATATTTCAGCAGAATTTCTCCAGTTCTCTCTAAAGCATGCTCTCCTCTGCCGGCTTGTGTTGGCTGGATCTCTGCCTCTGTTCAAAGTTATCTGGTGCTCCACTTGAGCCCTCTGGCTGCTCAGTCCTTCTTATCTCTGTTATTGTGAGCAACAGCAGGTTGTCCACATCAAAGCATGTGGTTCCCTGGAAAAGAACATCCCAAGATCATGGACTCACACATGTGCACACACAGTAACACACGCACACAAACCATCATGCTCCCCGCGGTAAACTGCAGATTACAGATTGTAAACTCGGCACTCTCATTCCTGAACTGTTGCTGCTGCAACTCACTGTTGTTGGACGAGAACATGAGGCAGCGCCTGTGTGTGTGCGTGTTTGGTTTCAGTGTGTGTCAAATTACTGTTTGTAAATTTAACTTCATTGGCATCTTTTCAACAAATCCTCTGAACTCAGAAAAATCTAGTCTATTATTGTAGGTGAATCGATCTGAATCAATCCCACCAAAACAGATCAATAATCAATCCAAAAAAGCGGAGATTGATCTTTCATGCCTTTCCTTTTCCAGTGACCTAAAGCCAAAGTTTGCTAGCTTGATGCTAACGTATAATGGAATTTCCCAAAGGACGGCTAATGCTAATGCTGTCGACCTGAACATACACGGCTGAATAAATGAACAGCTGTATAAACTCACAGGCACGAATTTTCCAAACTCTTTTAAGGAAACGTTTTTTTAAGGATCCATTTGTGATTTAAAGCACCGTTTTTGCTTAAATCTTCTGGAATAAAGTGTAATGCTTTAGCACTAGCTCCACCTAGTGGCCACACTGGCAGGCAGAACATTTTGATCTGCACATTTTTGTTGAAACTTCGCCATTTTACAATTTTACAGTATGTAAACTGTATCAAATTAATATGAATAACTATTCATGTTATTAAATTATTATTGTGTTCCAACACAAATATGTTTAAATGTGTGAACCACGTAAATACAAATTGAATCGAGTGAATCGAAAGAATTGGAAAACATCGTGAATCGAAAGGATGAGTGAAAATATTGGTGATACCCAGCCCCACATTACTGACATTGATTCAATAAGAGAGAACCTCTTTAAATCGAGCTTTTGTTTTCAGAATAATCTCAGTCTGTTGGTTTTCTTCTGGTCTCCACACAGACGGAAAGTCTTCTTCTTCTTGACAGTTCATCAGTCGTGGAGGTTTCTTTTGGGCTCAGATCCATAAACAACTTTGTTTTTCAAACATTTGATTTATTTTCAGTAAAAAATGTATCTGAAGTCTCTGGAGCCTCAGATGAAGGTATTTTGTTTTTTTCCTTTTGTAGATGTTATATATTCTATCAAACCAGTTCTCTTATGTTGGTGAGACTTGGTTTTTCCCATTTTTTTTATTCTTTTTTTTTCATTTGAAACTCTCCAGACTCTCCTGATCCAGACGCATCTGCAGCATCAAACACTGCGGCAGGTTTTCCTGAAATCCGGTAAAGAGCACCGGTGAATAGACGAGGGGGGAGAGTGGAAATCCACAAAGCCCCAGCTGAGGAGCACAAGGCCATGTGTTGTACACAAATCCGCATACTGCTTTCTAGTTATTTCTTTAAGCCCCCATCTTTAAAATAAATGTGAGAAGGTGCAGCTTCGCCGTGTTCCGCGGCCGTGCGAGGGCCCATCCCCCTCCAGCGCCTGCAGTGCCGTGGTTGGGGGCAGGGCGGCTCCATCCCTGGAGCGTGCAGCCAGCTGCTCGGGGAGGCCGGGGGCTGAGCCACAACCACATCCTGGAAGATTCAGAGAAAAAGCTGTGCGTGGCCTCGGACTACACCAACCTCCCATAAAAATGGCCTTGACAAAGAAGGTGTTTACTCAGTCTGTCCACTTGTGTCAATATTTGAGAAAGCCCTACACGTCTGAAGGGCTGGGAGGGAGAACGGCGCTCTGACACAGCTCTGTTTAAAGCTTTCCAGTCCATCATAAGAGCCCGGGTCACACAGGCCGTCCCACAGGCTGCTGTGCAACCAGAACCACACCCTGATCCTTGAAGAACATGTCTCCTCTCTTCTTGGGAAAGCTGCTTATTTGGCAACCAGTAAGAGAAATATCTGACATCCCTGATCTGAAATCACTCTAGAAGAAGGTAAGAATCCCCCCCACACACACTGGCAGGGGGGCTGCTACTAAAGGCGGATCAGACCTCAAATGATTCACCAGGATGAATGCAAATGACTTAAGATGTCACGCCAGCAAACATCGGCTGACAGCAGGGAGAGAGGGAGGTGACGGGTCTGCTGGGCTCTGGAGATGTGCAAAGCCAGCTTTGAAAGCCAGCGTGTCATTTGTCCTGCACCCCCACGGACAGGAGGAATGTGCCAAATAAACACAGACCTGTTAGGCCGGGTGCTTCTCATTTTTTCATGGCTGCTAAGTGTAAAGCTTCATATTTTCACAGGGCAGAAGAGAAACAGCCGAAGAGAATGTGTCTCATTGTTGGTGTGTTGAAATTGTTGCTCCACTGTTGGACAAGAACCACAATGATGACCAGAGAGAAATATGAAATATGCTGATATCCTTGCAGATATCAGCTGAGGCACCTGAAGAGGCGTAGATCAGATGCCAACAATCAGGAGCTGATCCTTGTGTTGTGAATTCAGATCAACAGCAGCTGCAGCAAGAGCAGCAACCAGGTGACGCATCCAGCGCTGGAAGAAGGAAGAACCACTCGACTGTTGCTACTGCAAACAGTTTGGACTGAAATGTGCAGGAAGAAACGCTCACCAAACAAATCTGCAGTTCGTTGGAACCTCTGTTTCTACCTGGAGCACAGGCAGAACTCTTTTGGTGTCAAGAACCATGAAGAGTGAAAATAAAGTCAGAAACGATGGCGACTTGAGAGCAAAGGGTTAAAGAGGAGCAGATCAGACAATCATGAAACCAGGAACATACTGTATAAAGAAGAGCAGCATGATCAGCTGGTGGTGTACACATTTTATCGTGACCTGTGCCATAAATAATTGGAAATCTACAGAACCTCATAAGTGAAATCTTACATGGATCCAGATATTTAAAAGAAACTTGTTCTGAACAGTAACTGCAGCCAGGAAACATCCATCACATTGCCTGTTTGGACCTTCAAGCCTCCAGCTGGTCCTGAACCCACCAAAAAGGCACTCTGTGGTCCACGAGAACCTGGTTGGACATGCCGGTAACACCTCACTAGGATGCTAACTGGTGTTCAAACCACTTTATCTGACTCTTCTCCATGTGGAGGGGCTCAACTTAAGGTTTCTACAGGAAGAGCTCAACCTTTCATCTTTGCAGGAGGCCCCATCCACCATGTGGGGGATGATCCTCTTTTGACCATTTATTTACCTCCACTGTCCCCATGACTTTTTTTTCTAGAAAACACTCAAAACTCACAACTTCAGAAGAACTCTGTGATGATCCAAGCAAAGCCATAGGAGCGCGTTACATCACAGTGTATTGTTGAGTCAGCGCTGACGATGAAATTCAGGAAAGCGTCTGCTGTACTGCTTTGTAGGAAAAGAGGTAGGTTTTTGTTTGAAAAGGATGGCAGAGTCCTCTCTCAATCCCAAATGAGGTTTGTACCAGCTAGCAGTGGATGCAGTCTATTTTCTACAAATAGAACCACAACTATACAGTTTCTATTTGCTTGTTAGAAACACTTTATTAAATAAAGCTTAAAGAACCAAACTGAATCAAACTCTGCATGAAGCTGCATTTGCCATGAAACTGCCCGGAGGCTGCTGAAAAAAAGCTTTTGGTTCTCATGGCTTCAAATGAATGAGAAGGTGTGTCCAAACTTTTGGTCTGTACTGTAACCCTTGTGCTATCCTAGGCACTTTAACGTTGGTAGTTGGGTCATCTAGACCCACTAGACAGTGCTCTGAACCTTTTTTCTTCAATGATTTGTGATCTTCACTGGTGTCCATGGATTACATGAAATCTTTCCACCTTTATCCACCTTTGTCATGGTAGGGAGAACACGTCAATGGAAGGGGGGGGTCATCTAAGATAGCACAAGGGGTATGTGTTCATTCTCCTGATTCCACTGATTGATCCTTTCGTGCAGATGGATTCTGGAGCATTCAGGCTCCTCTCCTTCTCCCCAGCTCTGACAGTTTGTTGTGCTCTCTGCCCTCGTTCAAGCCTGTTCAAGTTCACATTTCCACCTGCTGATTTTTGATTCCTTCTTCTGCTTTTGGATGCTGTGTCAGGTCTGCCCCCTTGGGGTATTACCTAAGCCTGGATCTCTGGATTGGATTTCACGTGCATGACCCTGGTCTGGACTCTATGCGGATTCTCTGGTACCCTCTATCTCCCCTTTGGCGTCCCTGGACATCTTTCCTACACAATAGGCTGTTTCCTGGAGGTGGAGTACTGCCGCCTGTGCGTTGTGCCAAAATCTGACAAACATTAACTCTATTTGTGTTTCCGTTACAGACTCCCCTGTGCATCTGACAGTATCCAATATCACCTGAGTTCCAATAAACTGCATCTATCTAGCCCTCAGGGTGCGCCTCCTTGGGTGGTCCGATACACCCCCGTCCTAACACTGTGTGGCATTGTGTTTGTATCAAACGTTTCAAGCGAAATGTAATGTGTAATGACAGCATGTGAGAGTCAGTGTAGGTTGGGTTACCACTGTTCTAATTTGATATATTCTGGCCTGAATGACTCCTCCCCCTGGTGTTCCAAACAGGAAGTACCTGCTGGCTCCAAGATAAACTTCTGTGGAGAAACAAACAGCTATTACTCAATCATTGGTCAGAATCACCATTTTTGCTCCGATTCCTTTTTTTTTATATATGTTCTTGACAATCCTTATTTTTTCATGATATTTTTCTATAGTTTGTTGATTAAGTTATGAGCTGACCAATCCGATGCCTCAGTAAAGTAGGTGGAGCCTGCTGACCCTCAGGTTCAACATTGGAACGAATTGACAGATTTTGTGTAGCCTGCTTACAGTGGAAGGGATTTCTTTCAACAAGCTCACTTCTGATTGGTGAGAGTGGTTCCCATGGAATTGTGGACGTCTGGCTCCAACAAAGGCAGTGTCCGTATTCTTTGTTTCTCTGTTTGGAGAAGATGGCAGCTCTCAAGACAGCCAAATGTCGGAGAACACGCAGTGAGAGGTTCAGCTAATGTAACGTTGATCTTTTTTAGGACAGGCCTTTCCTAATATGAGTGTGGTACTACCAGAAAATGTGGGTTTTACCTTTGAAGATTCAAGAGGAGCACAACGGTTCCTTTTACAACATGTATGAGCTTTTTGAACCAACACAATGGCAATGTGGGAAGGAAAAACTTCCGTTTTCCCATTTCCCTAAAATCCTCTCTTTTATTTGTACTTCTGTTTCTTCCATTTTCCACTAACGTGTTGGCCTCGCAGAAGCTTCTTCAATGAACTCGGCTTCATCTTTGTTCTGGAGGACAGTTTCATCCCCCCAGCATGCGGTTACTCCTCACACAGGACCACCCACCCCGTCTGATCCGAAGCAGCAGACATGTTGTCTGAAACGTGTCGAGCTAAAAGCTGTGCGTCTGCATCTCGTCACTGTCCAGGCCTGCTCTGAAGTTAATTAAGGCCACAGCTCGCATGAAAGCATATCATTAGCCGTAATTGCACCCAGCAGCCCACTGCCACGCGCCCCCTCCCCTTCTTCTTTTGGCTGCAGATTGATGCTACGATGATCCATGAAACAGCCATGCGTCCCCCCCACAAGCGGCGAACAGGCAGACCAGCAGGGACGCACCTTCTCAGAGTCTGCATTCACATCTGTCAGTGGGAGGAAATGAGAGTTTGAAACACGGAGACGGTGCACGTCCACTCCAGGAAACCCGGGGATTATTCCGACTGGCTGTTTGTTGTGTAAGCATGTGCATGTGTTTGTGTGCTTTGGGATCAACACAAGCCTCCTCTTCCCTGCCGTTGGTTGAACAGGTCGGGACACGCTGAACTGTAAACTGGGGACAATGACACAAATCTGCTGTGAGACCCTGCAAACCGAGACCCTCTGTATGGAGATCCTCTGGTACAGCAGACTCCACAAACTCTGAGGTTAGGTTGCAGTCAAGGCTACCCGGTTTCCTCATGCAGGAAACAGCAAAACACAACACAGAAGCAGCAAAGTCATACCTAACAACCCCGAGGCACATTGCAGAGGATTCGAGACAAAGATTGGAATTAAGAAGACATGTTTGACCTTTTAACTTTAAAAGTAAAAGTATTAAGTTCCATTGTTAGAAACACTCTCAGCCGTGAGGCAAGGGGCTTCCTGCAGCCACGATGGAGCAGAAGCCCCTCAAGAGTCCTGCTTTCATGAAGACCATTCCAGGAAGTGTGTCTTTGACTGAACTTTACATCTGAGCCGACTTTCCCTTTGACGATGACAATAAATGCCACCGTTTCATTTGATCCAGTGTTCCTGCTGTCATCTCTAATGGCCCCAACATCCACTGTTCGGTGCATGATACTTCAAAAAATGTCAAACCACGTCATGGCCTCAAGGCTCTCCTCATGTCCTTGAACTTTACTGCCAGGAATCCAAGAGTTTTGGAAGATCACATGCATGCTGGGAACGACCTTGGAGATGTGATGTTTCTTAAATCGCTGACAGTCCACACAAAATGTGGTTTAGGTTGTTTTGATTTGGTTAATTTGACGTTTGAATCAAGCATGAAAATTTGCTTGAGGGATGAGTCAGGACTACATCATTAACTAAAAAGATGACTAAACTTAGAGAGAGTTTTGAACAGAGATTCATTCATTCCTTTAGTTGAGTGGTTTTGAGTGAACTGAAGATGACAAAGAAACTAAAAAACCAGGATCGTTGTCTGTCCTGATTCTGCAGACAAAATCCAGTTTCCCTGTTTGAGCTACCTGTGGTCACCTGACCAAACCTGCAGCTGACTGACTCAACATGTGTCTACATTCAGGCATGAATCTATAAATAACAAACACTTTTCTGTTAGTAAAAGCCAGTGCTGCTCATGGAATCCAGAAGAGCTCCAGGTGGAGAGGATGTATGCAGAGCACGCTGCAGCACAGGTGACCTTTAGGTGAAGACTCGATGACAAGGAGCCATCAAAGTGGAGGAAATGCAGGCAGGGTGTGTGTGTGTCTTCCATCCATGACCTCAATGTCAACGTCTTCCTTTGGGGTTTCTGTAACATCTGGAGCACGCTCAGCGGCTGACCAAAGGTCATCTGTGTAAAGGTGAACTCAAACCTCCAAACCAATTCTGAGGGATAAAATGTTTGGCGTCAGACTCAGGTTTTCTGCAAACAGTCAAAACTGTTGGGTTTCACCAAAATCAGCAGCGTCAGCAGCGGTCCCAGCCTCTCTGAGAGGAACAGAAGCTTTGCCTGCGTTATGAAACATTAGATCAGAGGTCAGAAACAGATCCAATCAGGACTCAGTGCTCACGTTGGCCTGGTTCCAAAGCTGCAACAGCTTGTCTTCTACCAGACGTGGAGGAAATAAAGCTGGAGTGTGGCTCGAGTGCTTCCAATAAATTCTTGCGGTCCGACTTCTTCACTTTCACTCAAACAAAAACAAGAAAACACCTTTCTTAGTGAATGTGCTCCAAACTAAAACCACTCTTTTTATATGTCATGTGAGAAGAGTTTGCTTCTGTCTGCAGTCATCATTAGACCAGATCAGGCCTCTGGAGGTCTACCCCGAGCTCCCCAAAATAAACTCTCGCACATCTGAGGAGCAGCAGGCTTTAGACGCAGCCCTCTGAATAAAAGCTCATTTCCATATTGCTTTAAGATGGAAGCATTTCCTTAGCATAGTTAAAGATAAAAGTCAATACCAGAAATGCTTTTTTAATTTCTTTTTATTTTTTATTTTTTTCTACTTGTCCTATCCAACAGCTGGGCAGACAGATGAGAGCTGAGGGCCTCTTGTGTTGGACATATTTTACTTTAACAAGAGGGGTTATTAATCTTCAGACAAACCAAAGGTATGTCTGAATAAACCCCTTTTGGAATTGAGGCCAAACTTTATTAAATTCAATCATGTTTGAAAATCTTTGGTGTTGGACCGGACGGAAAAGGAAAGAAGGGAAGAAGAGAGAGGGATGTTAGAGAGAGGGGGGGGGGTTAAGAGGGTAATAATAGGAGGGGAAGGGGGATAAGACCATGAAGCAGCATAAAGCAACAAGTTAACTGGTTGTTTATCATTACGGTAAGGTTCAAATGTAGTGCAAAAAGGGCGGGGCCTGTCCACACACACACTCAAATGTTATCAACACACCTGTTGGCTGAAAAAAATGTCCACATGTCAACATGTACACAAAACCGATAGTGTTCACACACGCATACTTATGCCTTTGAACCAACTAGTGTGAAATATTTCATTCAATCACGCAAACTATTAGTGCAAAGGTGAGCTAACACCTGTGCTCAGGTGAGTGTTTATGTTTTTCTAAAATGGACGGTGGAATGTGAAAAGAAGGAGGGAGAGTGCCCAGCCATCCCCACACCAAGACCCCCGCCGCAGCAGCAGCCGGAACCCCCAACGCCACACGGCAGCAGGCAGGGAACAACCGCCCCCCGGATTACCCCCCCAAGGGAGACCCGCTCTGCACTCCAGGCAGCCACCCACCTGGCCCACGGTTGGTCCAGGGAGGAGCAAGGAAGGGGCCAGCCGTCCCCGCCCAGGAGGGGAGCGCCCCGGGGAGAAAGGGGGCCCACCAGGGGTGTTGTAAACTTGGCCCGACCAGGCTCGGCCACATTTTGAGATTTGGTAGGGCCCAGCACCTAGGGGCAAGGACCAGAACCCACCCCCCAGGGACACGGACACCCCCGGCTCAGGTGTATTGTGAACCCCCCATGTGCGGGGAGAGCACCGCCGCGCCTAGGGGACACGGCCGCCGTTGCCAAGGGCCCCGTACCCCCCACCAAGGAAGGGGTAGGGGACAGCTGGTCCAAGGTCCCACCTTCCTTGCAAAACGTGTGTGCATGTATGTGTGTTTGAGGGGGTTTGTGTGTGCATGTGTGCGTGTTTATGTTGGAATGTATATTTTGAGGGGGGAGGGGTGTGTGTACTAAGGGGGTGCAGTTAAAATTGGCGGGTAGGGCACTGAGGGGACATCTCCTGATTGCTCACAGTGATGTCCCATCACCCTCCCCACCAAGGGGCCCTAAATGTCTACGGTGCGGTTAAAATTGGCGGGTAGGGTGCTGGGAGGACATGTGCTGCTTGCTGGCAGTGATGTCCAAGCACCCCCCCTACCAAGGGCCCTACATGTCTAAGGTGCAAATAAAACCGAAAGAAGGGGGGGCCCACTCCATACAGCAACCATGGGAGGGTGGCACCACCGCCAAGTAGCCCCCCCCCCCAAGGCGCATCGCAGGCTAAGTCCCCCACCCCCTCACCCTAATATGAGGTTATGTGAGGAAGGGGGTAAGTTGGGGACAGCTGGTAGACTGTCCCCCGGTGGTCAAACAGCCGTCCCCCAGCCCCCCCCCCCCCCCCCCCCCAGCATAGGGGCCCGGCCCCCCCAGACCAGGGGCCCCATCCCCGGAGGCGCCGACACCCCCGGCCCAGCACCACCCACCCCACACAAAGAGAGAGGAGCCAGAAAGCGCCGGCCCCCCTGGAGCAAGCCCAGGCCCCCACCCCCAAGCGCCGGCCCTAGAAGAGCTCCGGTCAGGCCTCGACGGGACCGAGGCAGCCAACCGGCCGGGGCAACCGCCCCTCAGCGGATTGCCTCAGCGGACACCCCGACCCGTCAACCCCCCAAGGTCCCGTGCCAATGCTTTTTTATTTTCAAAATGAAGCTGCATTTGTTGGCTCAAAATAAAAAACAAAATTCAATCCTCCAAACCGGTTTTTCTTTTTCTTCTTCAACACCGTTTATTCTTTGACATAATTAAACCCATAAAGCAAAGAAGATCGCATTTTAGTTTTCACATCCACCGTGCCAAAAGTGTCCCATAATTATGGGCGATGACGTCACTGCTTTGTTGGTTCTATCAGCAAACAGCAAAAGTTCAGCATGGCGAAATCTGTGCTAGAGCTGTTGATAAGGTTGCAGATGTCTCAAACAGCAAAATCAGGAGGAGGTGATCTTCTAACCCTTGTGCTATCTTAGATGACCCCCCCCCCCCCCTTACATTGACGTGTTCTTCCTATCATGACAAAGGTGGATAAAGGTGGAAAGATTTCATGTAATCCATGGACACCAGTGAAGATCACAAATCATTGAAGAAAAAAGGTTCAGAGCACTGTCTAGTGGGTCTAGATGACCCAACTCCCAACGTTAAAGTGCCTAGGATAGCACAAGGGTTAAATGTGCTTTATTACTGTTATGATTATTATTAAGGCCCTGTTCGCTCATTGTTTTTTTTTCCGTGCAGTCAGTGCTTTATTCTTGGTTGCAGAAGAAGAAGAAAGTTTAGCATTAGGCTAATATGTGCCTAAAACATTAGCCGTGAAGGAACTTAAATTCCGTGCGGGCAATGAGCATCTTGGATGTAAATATGTGGGAATAACATCAGCCTTTATTTTGGCTGGACACCACTGGAAACACAAATTCACATGATTGTTTACAGTTTCTCAGGCCTGCGTAGCAGCATTTTCGCCTTCTGCGACCTGGAGCTTCGAACCGGGGAGGGTGCTTTGATACGATGTTCGCTCTGTCCAAAGAGGAAGCTAGTCCGGGGGAAGCTTTGAACCGCGGTGCGTCCGGTTGCGGATCGTGGTACTTCCGAAGGAGGTTGCAGTCCAAAACTCCAGACCTCAGAAGGCAGAAATGCTGCTATGCAGTCCTGAGAAACCGTGTAACAACCGAGAGCCCACAGCGTAACAAGGCACCTTCCCCTGACGCCAACACGAAGCTACAAGCCTGGCCGCACTGCTCCTAAGCATGTCGGTGTCTCCTACCAGCTAGCTACACTGACATCATCGCCCCACCTCCCCCCTGGTAATGCTAACTGGAAGTGAATTATGCAACACTTTTTCATCATGTGGATGTGAAAATGAAAATGCAATACCAGAGATGTTTTTGAAAATGAATTGTCAAAATCCATTTTCTTTATCATTTTAATCAAGGGACAAAATAAGCGGTGTTGAAGAAGAAAAAGCGGTTTGGCAGATTGCTTTTCCTTTTTAATTTTGAGTCAACAAATGCAGCTTCATTTTGAAAATGAAAAAGCATTTCTGGTATTGACTTTTATCTTTAATTACGGTATGCTACAGAAACGCTTCCATACTTCAGTTACGAAGTCACTGATAAAATAAAATTCTAAATTAGTGATTAAATCTAAAAAAAAAATGTTTTTGCTCCTTAAAATAGTTCTTTAGGTCTTGATTCCAAATAAAGGGATTGATGGAGTCAGACTCCTGTTGATGCTTCTACAATTTGCTTTTCTAAGGGAAAACAAAGTTCTAGAGTGAAAGTCTGAAGGACAACAGAGGCTCCTTTCACAAGACGCTCCTGAACTACACCCGTGATCCCATCATGCTCT